>NW_022589733.1:21256732-21392261 GCF_004348235.1 Phoca vitulina | reverse complement strand
TTTTTTTTTTTAAAACAGTTTATCCTCTGTTTGCCTGGTCTGAGACAACGCTCCTTGCAGAGGATTTCGGGAGGGTGGAATGCACCAAAGCCCTGTTTTCCTGAGGCTGCAAGCCTGGGGAGGAGGAGGGTCTAGTGGGCTAGATGTAAAGGAAAAGGATGAGCTTGCCCATGTTCATGCTCTCCGACCTCTCCACAAAGTCCCCCCCAAAAAAGCCAGAAAGTGGACTAAGATATTCCTGGGAGCAAGGGTTTGGCTTGGGATTAAGGAGCAGGAAACTTTACAAGAGCCCGTACAAGGAAATGTATACCATTGTTTTGGGTCACTGAAACCAAAAGAATTACATTTATTAGAGTTTCAACAACAACTGATGAAATACAAGATAACAGAGAAAACAGCCATGGAATCCAAAGCAATAAGTATTACCAAGGGATTTCGGTAATATTATCAACTATGAAATCAGAACAGGAATCACTAGAGCTTTAGCCCCAAATTCCCATTACCTTCCTGTGAGACAGGATTTCCTTGCAATAAGGCACTGGATCTTAAACATAAAATTTTAATATGGATATGAAGGTTCCTTTCCAAATGGCTGGAGTTTCCAATCTCTGAGCCAGAAGAGAGGATAACATGGCCAAAAAAGAGTTGGATGGGAGTTGAGATGTCAAAAGTCTTTTGTCCTCAAATCCATGGGCTCTTGGGTAATAGAACTATATAAATCCTGAATTGTCATGAACATCATACTGGGGAACTCCTGATTTAAAAATAGTAGGATGAAAACGTTCCAAAACCATTCTACACTCGCACTCATGATGACCAATGGCAATCTCTTATGCCATGAGGAGTTCTTCTGTCTGCCATTTGAGAGCCATTTTGGAAGGGAAATGGACACACGCTACAAATGGTAGAGGAAACGAGGTGAACAGAGCCAAGGCCTCCTCCTCTGATCCTGGTCTAGGGAATATTTAGTGTCTTCTCTTAGAGGCTTGCACAAAAGCTCAATTCAAAATTCCAAGCTGGCTTTTGAACTCCAGGCTCATTCTTTAACACATTAAAAAAAAAAAAAAGAAAAAAAATCCAGAATAAACCATTTTTTGGTTGTCAGGAAACACCTGCTTATAAAGGTTACACCCCAACCCAAAATTAGGCTCACAACCTGAGTCTACCTGCGTGTCAAAGATCCTGTTCTTAACCAAATTTTATAAGTTCTCACTCAGTACCTCTCAAGCCGTCCAGCCTGGAGCAAACAGGGACCCAAAGCTAGCAGTTAGGGTCCTGCCCTCTGTGACCTTCTCCACACCATGTGGTCATTTCCCAGGTCTTGAGCTGGTCAACGCCCCGACCTGCTGGCCAGATGCCCTCTCCCTCCCAAGTGGCACTGGCTCTATCCCCAGGATTCCACCCGGGGAACCTGCCTCATCAGAAGCAGCGGGAGGCGCTGGGGCTGGGGAGGCCAGTGAGGACCCCACCAGGGCAAGCCAGTCAGCCAAGGACACGCTTGCCCTGCAGAAGAGAGTAGATGTTTTCATCTGGAGAAGGAGAGAGTCTAATTTGTTCCTGACCCAGCTAATTAGAATACCCTCAATTGGGATCCCAATGTATTTAATTAAATTCACTGTAATATATGAAGAATCCACCAAGGCACAAGTCCCAGTGGAACACTCAATAAAGGAGCTGCCTCCTTTCAGAGTTCTTGCTCTTCTCGCCAGGCAGGACATTTTTCTCCCACACAAATCCTCAACTCCCCAGCCCTCTCCCTGTCTACTGCAGAGCCCTCCCATTCTTGGGGAGGGGGACCCAGGTTTTACTTTCCTTTTTCCACTTCTCTTTACTCTGCATTCAAGACTCTTAGCTGCTTACCTCGATCAGGCTGGGTATACGGCTTGAAAAGGGAAACAAAGCAACGACTTCAACTGTGCCCGAGTGTGCTGTCTGGTGTGCACGATTTGGTTCACATGGACCCCAAGAAAACTGGCTGCTATGCCCAGTGGGCAAGGTTTGGTTCTGATTCCCTTCTAAGTGCCGCAACCCATCCCACACTGCGCTAACACACACACACACACACAGAACACGCCCTACCCCAGGGCCTTAACCTGCAGATGATTAAGACCATGACACTGGTGACTTAGAGGACATGCCAAGGGGATGTGAGGAGGGCATCCCTTTGGCTTGAATAACCTTGTGAGACTATACCAGCTGGACCCGTGAAAATCACGGGCTTAGTCAAGAAAAACTGCCCTCTATCTACAAACTCATAATGATGAAGATGCACAACCAACTAATAAATCAAGAAAGAAAAATCGACTTAGCTAAAGAATGGTGGCAACTGAGGTCTACCCCAACTCACTGGGGCCAGGGACCTATGACCCCTTGAACCTGCCTAAGGGTTCCCGTGATTTTCCTCAATGTCACCGGCTGGTTTAAAAAGTGCTCGCAAAACACTGGGGTATATGAACTGCAAACATACGGTCCTTTCCAAAGAGAGAGACTTCCACACTTGGCAATATGATTTACTTTCTCAAGACTCAAAGAAGTACACTGACCTCTAAGAAGGAAATAAGTATCCAGTTTGACTCATTCATGGAAGAAGAGCCCAACGATCTCCAACTTCTCTAAATTACCTCCATGTGGCAGGTAACAGACTGTCCTCACCGTGAGCAACTTGGAACTTGACTCACACACACTGGCGGCCAGTATTTTATACTGAAAACAAGGGAGTGTGGACTCACTCGTATTGCTCAGGGACCTCTTCCTGAACCTCTTTCTGATCTTGCTGGAGCTCTTTCAAAATGCTTGTCCCATCTGGATTTAGCTGCAAGGTGATGCTCCTGTGTCCCGGACATGGAAACATCTAATGCCCCCCATCTTCCCTTCTGGGTCTGGCATGTTGGGGGTGGGGGAGGAGAGAGCTCAGAGAGGAAAAGCCCTCATTGTAATAAGAAGCACCTCCGATAATGAGCCTGGCACGTAAATCCAAGAGCAAAAAGCAAATTAATAATTAAAAAAGAAAGGAGAGAAAAGAAGCCAGCCCGCGTTACTTTGTAGGATTCGACCCCATTAATATGTTGCGCTCGTTCACCCTGGCCAACAACTGGAAGTCAAAGGGAGGAAAAGAGGGCTCTTGTTAGAAAATAATTCATCGTGAAAATCAAAAAAATGTGTTCCTGTTACTTGTTTCCCAGGAAAACTAACCAACTTCTGTCAGAGACAATTGATTTCTGTAAATCTGGCGGGGCCCCGCTCCTTCCTCCTCCCCAGTGATGGAAACTTCTAACATCTGGTTCTTCATGCATGGAATGCAAAATATTGATTAGGTTTTGTCAAAGCCTTCCCTTTAAAGTAGAAATGGACAAAGTACATTCACATACACACATTCACAAGTGAAAACACACAGGACTCATAATGAAGCTTCCTCAGGGGAGGAACACCTGTTACTATAAACACACCCTCACCTACCCCCTCACACTTTCCCATGCACACAATGCAGCTCCACTCCTCGGGCAAGTGAACCTCTGTGATGCATGGGGCAAAGCAGCTCTCAGGCACCCCTCCGAGCAAATGGGCTACCCTAGGGGCTACCAGCCGCCTCCTGCTGAGCAGAGAAGAAGCCCCACAGCGGGCATGCAGAAGGAACCCCAAGACACCTGTTGAGGTGCATCTGAAGTGCATCCAGCCAAGCGCAGGTGGAAGGGCACCCCAGTCCATAAAACGGAGGTCCCGGATGGAGGTGGCCACTCTTACATCGGGCCTCTGGAGGTGAAATTATAAACCACAGCCTGCCAGGGGCCCCAGCTTCTGCCCTCTGGGCAAGAACTATAACCATCCTCAGTACTTTCAGTGAGGAGGAATGGGAAGATGAGAGTCCAGAGTTAGTTTACTAACTCCCCACATTGTGAGGTGAAATAAGGAAGGTGTAAGTGGGTGCTGTGCCCGTTCACGACATTTAGCGCTGAGAAGACACCCACAGCGACTTGTTCTCTTCTCCTTACAGCCCATCCCCACGAGGCAGGTAGCCTTTGGCTCCTGTCCTTGGAGAAACCCAAAACTCGGAGAGGTCATGTGACTCCCCGCAAGGTCTCACGGAGTATGGAAGAAACAGGACTGGAAGCTGGGGCTTGATGCCAAGTCCACAGCTGCCCAGCTCCATGGCGCTGACCGCAGGGGCGCTCTGGAACATGAGATTCCCCACACCCAGGTATTCACCTTGGATGCTTAAAAAAAATAAATCGTTGCAGGTGCAATGCGACCGGGAATGGAGGCAGTTAATTTTTTAATCAGTGGTTGTGTTACAGTTTCAAACTTAACGTCACATTCCTAGGAAAGCTTCCAGAAGGTCAACCTAAATATATATGTATTTTCTGTTTAATGTTGGCTTTTCACCCACTCATGCCCTCATCCTTGGCACATGCTAATTTAGTCCTATTTCACTGTCGGAGCCCTGCAGACACCATAAGATACAAGCCCCAACCATGATTTATAAGAGAAAGTGAAAGGAAGTAAAAATGTTCCCTTAGATCAATCCATTTAACGTTACTCTGACCTATTTTCTGGTTTCTAGGCCAGACTCCTTTTGCCCTGGACAAGCCGTGAGTGTTCACTGTATCTGAGCTCCAAGGCCGAAGGCGAGACTTCCCATCCCTGCATCTTTTCCCTTTCCTGAATGACATCTCCTGATTCAGAAGTCTCCATTCCAGTATTTCCTTGAGAGACATACAGCACATCCTCAAAGGAAACGGACAACGAGAAATCCAAATATGGTCTCTCGTGGAATGCTGATGCCTTCCCATAATAGATTTCATTCCCCTCTGTTAGCGAAACTCCAGAAAGGAGAGGGAGCTTACCAGGTATGTAGGGGTTCTCCCAAAGGAAGGGGCCCATCAGAGCATGAGGTCGTATGTAAGCCAAATTAGGGCTAGTTTCCCTGAGGGTCAAACGAGCATCTACACACAGAGCTCAGAAGCTGAAGGAGGTATGTGGTGGGTGAAATCACAAAGTGGGTCCCACAAGGTTAACATCAAACTGACTGCCCTCCAGAATCTACCAAAAGCTCCTAGGATCTGAAAATTACCCCTTCACTAGGATAAGACACTGGTTACAGTAACCTTCCCCACTCATAATGAGGCATTTCTTCCCTAGCACTACTTTCCAGTTCTCACAGATATCAAATCCCAAATAAAAATAAGGGCCGCCATCTACATGCCACTCCAGGGTGTCCTCCAACTTCACGCCAATATGTTGCCAATAATGGTGGTTTAAGGTGCACTCCGGATTGAGGCAGCCCGGTGGAAAACCCTAACTGTGCTACCCAGGGCAAGTTATATACACTGTGTGGTCTCCGTTTACTCACATGCAATACTGGGACAATAAAAGAACTTAGGCAGAGCACTGCTGGGAGGATTCAATAGGATATGGATAATTCATAGGAAGTGCTTAATTCAGTGCCTGATGCATAGTTAGCCTTTATAATAAGGCTAGTCTTAACCATTACTTTTCAAACGAGTTAAGGTTTGCGATTAGGAATAGAAACGAAGGTCTACTGAATTTACCTATTTGACATTTCTCTCCTTACAACCAACCCTGCCTGCCCCACACTCCCTGGGACACCCCCCCAACCCCAAAGAGGAATCCCTAGCTGACAATAAAGAAAACTGTGATATATAGAAATTATAACATGGAGGGGATACTGAACACGCACAGGACCCACTTCTTCCTTGTAAGAGGTGCTTAATTTTTATTTTAAGTCACTTGCCCAAAGTCATGCTGCTGTTGCAGGCACAGCCAGGACCCACACCTCAAGCCCACGTCCTTGCCCCAGAACCATATGCCCATCAGGATGTCGGCATAATGAAAATCCAGAACCATATTCTTTATCATGTCTGCCAACATCCCAGGTGAAGGCCAGCTGAAGGAAGGAGAACCCAGCTGGAATGGCTCGCAGACACCTCCCTGATGCCCTAAATCCGCTCTGAAGGATTTGTGTATTTCGCTCTCCAGTCCCATGACAGTCAACACAGCAGAGACAACACATGCCCGGTGGTCAAAACAGGTGCGTTACTTCATCTGTAAAATGAAGATGTTTATACTTGCCCTGTCTTCCTCGGAGGCAATTTTCAAAACCACATGAGAAAACAAATGTGCAAATCCTTCGGAGGATGTGAAGGACTACCCAAGTATTTGGCCCAGCCATCATCTTTCTACCCTGGGTCCGGGTTCTGCTTCCGCACTCCTGATTGGCAGGTACAACCCGGCGGGTGTGGTTGTTAATGATGCGGACGGTGTTCTAGCTCAGTGGTTCTCTAACTGGAGCGCGCACCAGAAGCACCTGAGGGTGAGTGATGCCAGGATGGGGAGGGCACCCCAGGGTTTTGGTTTCACCTGCTCTGGGGTGGGGATCAAGAATCTGCATTTCTAACAACCTCCGGGGAGACGCTGAGCCTGCTCATCTGGGACCACATTCCGAGAGCCACTGCTCTGGACAGCAATGGCCACAGAACAGAGACCCTGTAAGAAGAAAAATTTCCAGAGTCTAAAATCTCTGTACCCGCCTTTTCCCAAGGAGTGTTTCAGATTCTAGCAAACCGCAAGAGATAGATCACACGCACGATGCCAGCACACAAGAAGTCACCTCTTCAGTGGAAAAGTCACACGGAAGCTGCTGCCTGCTACTAGCATGCTCCAGATACTTCATAAAAGTAGGAACTGGCCCTATTCATCTCTCTCGCCCCTTCTGCACCTGCACTCTGAAATTTCCCAGGGCTGTCGCTGAAAGCGTGACTCTTGATGGCGAAACATGAGGCATCACTTTTTCCTCATGAGCTCTGCGTCCTGCTGAGCGCACCTGTCCAGATGTCTGGCTGGAACAGAGCCCACGAAAGAATTTCAACCAAGTATGAGAAAAATAAAATGGTCTTTAAAATTCCTCCCATGCTCTTGAACTTTCTAGCTGTTGCTGCTGAGAGCATGAATTTGGCGCTCAAACCTGGAGGCTTGTCTTGAGCTCCCATGACTTGCTGACAAATACCCTCATCACCTTCATTATGAGAGGAGACAATAGGCAGCCAGCATGAAATGGACCGGGGTGTGGGGGGCAGTGAGCACACACAGGGCTGAGTTCTTCCAAGAGGTGCTTCAGGTTTTGCTTCCTTTTTCCCTTGAAAGAGACAACGGGAAGGTGACAAGGCAGGGGACACAAATTCCCTCTAAACAAATGCCTTTGCAGTCGATCATCGTGGCTACTAAGGTATTTAACCCTTTCTCCTTAAGTTCCATGGATTTTACTGAAGGCTGAAAAAGATGGTGACCCTGGCGGGAGGGGGACAAGAGACCAAGAGAGGGAGAAGAGAGAAATGGCTCTTTGAGGAAGTTGAGCTGAGTCTGAGCCGAGAGGCCAGGAGATGGCCGGCTGCAAAGAGGACAGCCACGTGGCCGGAGGGGAGATAGTTTTGCCAACGATGACACGGCTGGTTTCTCTGCCCTGCTCTCGGGTTCCCCCATAAATAACCCAGACAAACACCCAGTGCACCAGGTTTTGCACTCCTTCCCCCCCTTTTTAGGTCTCATTAAAAGCCGATATTGTTCGGCCTCAAGATGGAGAGCTCAGCATGGATTTTACTGAACGTTAAATCAACCAGCAAGCGTAGCCAGCAAACTCTGTGGCACTTTAACTTTAAATAATGCAATAATTATTGAATTTCCTTTTTATAACTGAAGTGCTGGAATGTAAACAATGGGGCTGTAATTGCAGGAAGGGGGGATCAATAGAGGCAATCGTTTTCAGCCATGTTAATTGTAAATACAATTGCTCCAAGATGTCAGCCTTGTTCTTCTTGCTCCCAGAATCATCCTAACGGATGGCAGAGTCCAACTTTCCCATTACAGCTGTTCGTTCCTTTAAGAGGTTCTCAATCAGGTCTGATCAATCTGTCAAGATAATGCATGGAGTAAGTAAGACTCTTCCAAACACAGGCTCCCAATCAATAGCCCGGACCAGCTTAATGAGGTGGGGCTAAGGCCCAGAGGGAGGTAACAGCCCCCAGCTTGTGCCTAGGTTTGGCAGGCCGGCTTCCTCGCATGGCCCTGATAAACAGATCAGCCCTTAATGAGGACATTACTTATGCATGCTTCAGCAAGCAGCAAGGCATCCGTCCCTTGGGACAGACGGACAGAAAACAAAATAGATTAACAGAAAACAATATGGTGCCAAATTAGGTCTAACTGAAGACTTTTCCCTCCTTCTTCTTCTTTCCTTAATTGTCCAGAAGAGTGGAGGACATCAATTAATCATTCCAATGGGCATGAGCTCAAAGACTGGGAGCACTCATAGGGCTGGAGTATCTCTGGGTGTCTGCTGGCCTCCCTTGGTTGTCACTGAATATTAGCACCCTAATCTCCTCAACACCATTTCCAGATCACAAGGGGGGCCTCTCACAGAAGGGTCCCAACACCAACCAGCAGGAGAGAACAAAGACATGGCTGAATCCTGAAGTCTGACAGCCACACTGGAGGGGCCAGGAACTGAAGATGGACAAGAACAAAACCGCTACACCTCACAGCTGACACTGGTTTCTGAGATCAAGTCTTGGTCTTGAGAATGGTTGTTCCCTCACAGAAGAAGGGGTGGAAAGTCAAGAGTCTGGAATCCCATTTCACATGGCCCAGCACCCTCTGCGAATAGCACAGGCACTATGGGAGTCTAAGTTCTCAAAAGGATCATCTGGAGGGCTCCACGGGGCGCTCAAGAGCTATCTTTCCTCCCTTGGAAGCCACCATGTGGCTTCACATTTGTTCTCGCTGACTGGTTATGAAGAGCTGTCCCTTGTGTAAGTCCTTGAGAAAGACCACAGTAAGGGAAGGTCTCACCCAGAATACAGCAGGTACTTTTCCCAGTGGCTAGGTTTCCCAGAAGGGGTTCTCAAAAGTGTAGCCCCTGGACCAACAGCATCAGTACTCCCTAGAAACCCCTTCAGACCACATCTAGACCCACAAGAGTCTGGGGGTGGGCCCAGAAAACTCAGTTTTAATAAGCTCTCTGAATGCTTCCCACGCAAGCCCATTTGAGGGTCACTCTCTTCAAGGGTGAGTTAGGCAAGGCAGGTTCGAGCAGTGATGACCTACAAAACTGCAGAGAATTAGCAAGCTGGCCTTTTCTGGATCAGTAACCGTTCAGTGTCTAAGATGTAGCTGGAAACCTACACTTTCCCTGAGGTCTGGATCAGAGCCCACCACCCACCTGCTCCAGAATGCAAAGCCTCTGGGAGTAATGACACCAAAGGAATGAGGCCCTTGTGAAAAGTTCATTTTATTAGTGGGGAAAGATCATGGAATGGGCCATACCACTGAACTGCAAAAGTCAACAGTCCCATAATATGAATGAAGTAAAATGAAAATAAACTGGGTCTTTATAAAGATATCAGGATGAGCAAAAGAGAAGAAAATAAAGACATAGCTGGAGAAATGAGATCCCTCTTTTGTGTAAAGGCCCAGCACTCCCCAACTTCCATGTTCTCCTTACCTTACTGGGTTACAAACCACACCTTGCTTCTCTGCTGCCCCATGCACAGCAATTCAGGCTGGGAGACTAAGCTGCACCTTTCTGTCTCAGCACAGCTCCTGATCTGAAAATTGTTGGCCGAAAGTCTGAACAAATGAGAAAAATCCTCTAATGCTTCATGGTTACTCCTGGTCTTGAGCTTGCCAACCTTTCTAATCTAGTCCAGACTCCCTCCCTCCACCTCAGCCTTTCCATCCTCCACTCCATTCCACACCTGACATAAAATTAGCCTCCTGGCACTTCCCACCTTACCCCCCAACCCTACTCTTTCTAGTCGCTGGTCTCAATGGCTTTTCCTGACTGGAAACCCTCCCGAACGACCCCCTCCACTTGCTGAAATCTGCCCAGCTCTGCGGGTGAGTAGCGGCCACCCCTACCTGGACGTCTTTCCCTATCATACCCAAGCTAGAATTCTTGTCTCCACCACCTCCGGGGTCCTGTAGCAGGAGGGGATCCCCGCCCGCATGTACCGCTAATCACTTCCAGGCACAGCGCTCACTTGGTTTCCACGTGGGCGTAGCCTACATTCCTTGATGACCGAGACAGGAGGCTGGGACTGAGAGGATAAGCATGTTTGCTAATATTTACTGCTTGCCTGAATAAGATTTTATGGCAGGATATAATTACCATAAACGGTTGTACTCAGTTACTTATCAGTATATGAATCGCAGAAGTGCTTCTACTCCCCTGCTCCGAATTGGCCAAAGTGTCCGCCGGCCGGAAGACAACTTAGTTGGTCACCATCATTCTATCCCCCCACTGTGTCTACGTAGTTACACGGCTTTAATACCGGCAGGCTCTTTCACGAGAGCTCGCTTGCGATTAAACTGACAACTGCCGGACTTAGGGGTGCAGACGACCATCTAGAAGAAGATCACAGAAAACAGGGACAGAGAGCCAACTCCACAGATGCCCCCCCGCCCCGGGTGGGGGATGGAACTCAAGCCATCAGGACTCTGCAGAGGAGTTGGCCGCGTCCACCACACCTTTGCAGATAAAAACAATTTAGCATGTATCTGAGTTCTAAACGTGCAGCGTCTCCGAGAGCCAAGGGCAAGGGGGGACCGTGTGCAGACCCCTGAAAGGAAACAGCTGCACGGGCTGCCTGGGCGCTCCTGGGACATTCGCTGAGCAGCTGGACTGTCTCCAGGTTGGGAAAGTCGGGATGAGGACTTTTTTTTTAAACACAGACACACGGGCTCATCTTTATTTTCTTCCCCAACTCCCCAACCTCGTCTACGACTGACTGCTGCTGAAAACCGCGCCTGCGCAGACCCTCGATTCTCGTCACTCCCTTAAAAGAACTGGTTACATCTACTTCTGTGTATTTCCTGAACTACCAGACCTGTGACGAGGGGAACATTCTCCACCTGGGCTTAGATGGGCTGCTTTCCCTTTCTGGTTTATGCCCAAACTACGGGCTCCCCAGCCTGCTCACTGGCTGCCAGCCCAGCTTACAAGAGACCCTCCCCAGAGAGGTTCCAAGCAGTGTGGTGGGAGACACAGCCTCTTGGTTCTGCTCTCAAGCTCCCAACTGAATGTGGCTGGGAGGCCAGTCAGAGAGATTTTTTTTTTTAAGCTTATTTTAAATGGTAAAATACAGGAAGGTTTTTCATCAGCCAGTCCACATCAACCAAAACATCCTCCCCTTAGAGTCACCAAGTTCATTCTGTTTCAGGAGGCCCAGCAACCAGTGAGGAGATGGGAAGAAACCCCAATAAAAGATTTGCTGGGGACGACAATTTTATCCCAGACAGACGATGGTTTACAAATCCTGCTAGAGAACCAGGTGGCATTTTCCTCAGTAAAATTCCAGCTCCAGAAAACTGCGTTTAAAACACCAGCCAACTGGGAACATTTCTTTAAGCAAAATGGCAGGGTTTAGAGAAGGCTGGAGGTAAGGTAAGTAAGAAGTTTGCTAAGATTTCCAGCTCGGGGCACTGGGATGCTGCGGCAGGCGTTAAGCACGTCCGTGGTTCTTATGCTTCTAGTGCATGGTGACATCTGGACACAAACCTGCCAGTGCTTTCTTCCCAGGGAGACGATGTTAAGATGAGGCCAATTGACCACAGCAACTGGCAGGTGACGTCTTTGGAATCTCAAATCCAGTAACCTACTCTGCAAGTATTAATAGAGACTACAGATACTTTTTTAGTGGGTATTTTAAAGGCTTAAGTCTTAAAACGTCAATTTCTCAATGACCTTTCCAGATTACATTATAATGACATGAAGCCAGAGGAACCGACAGTCAGTCCCAGTTTCTGGTAAAACCTGTATTTTTATGGTCTTTAGTGGTCTTTCTTTGAGCTTTGGATTCATTCATTCCCCATCTGTCTGTCCATGTTCCTGTTTCTGGTTTCCTCAAATAACAATGAAGGGATGATTAATCTCTAAACATTATTTTCATCATTCTCTGTCCCTAAGAAAGGTCATCCACTACAGAGCTTTTCGCCCACCACTCCCTTGTACCACCCTTGTCTCCTCCTTGGTCCCTCAGTGGTGTCTCTCTGTCTCTCTCTGTCTCTCTCTCGCGTGTGTGTGTGTGTGTGTGTGTGTGTGTGTGTGTGTGTTGGGGTGGCGGGTGGGGGTTGGTTCGTGCCACTCCGTCCTCCTGTACACACTTCCATTCCAGCTCAGCCTTTCTGAACATCCCATCTCCCACCCTGCTTCTGTCTACAGGGATCCTTTCTCCTCTGAACTCAAAGGCTTAATCTCTCAGCACATCTTTTCCCACTGACACCTTAGACGGTAGTTATCAGCATAACGTATGTGGCCTCTTCTCCAATGAGACTGGAAGGTTCCTGAGGACAGAGACTACGTACCCTCCTACTGGACACACAAGAGTCAGGTCATTTGGTAGCAAGGACACGGGCATAAGTCAGGAGCCTTGCAGAGGAGAGGGGGCCCTGACACTAAGTTCTCTCTTCGACTGTGAAATGCAGTAACACCACCTCACAATGAGGGGCCGTGAGACTCCAAGGAGTGAAGCAGTGTGAATGGACTTCAGAAGTGGCCAAGCAAAATTTTTTTTTTTTTGAAGTGGTCAGGTGATGAGAAAGAATTGGTGGGAAGGGGCACCTGAAGACTCAGAAAGTCTTCCCTACCAGCGGATTTCATTGGGGTCCGAGGTCTACACAAAGATGAATTAATTACTTGATCGCCTGTTCACTTACCCCGCTAATGAAATCATGGGATTTTCAGGGGGAGGAACCTGTTAGGAGGACCGGCTTGCCTCTGGGTGTGAGTACTGTTGGTCCCAGCTGCGGTCCCCAGCGCTAACATGACTCATGAGATGACACAAATTGCCAGTAGGCTTTGTTATTCTATGACCTTCAGCAAGTCACCCTTCTTTCCTGCTTCAGTGATAAAATCTGGATGGCAATACTAAGAACCTACTTCATGGCATTATTGTGAGGAATGATGATGGTGCACAGCTAATAATGACCAGGAAGCACTTTGTCTTTGTAGAGAGCTATATTACTTAACATTTAGAATAATACCCACTGTTTCAGGTTGAGAAAGCATTCAGATTTTAGCTAAACTGAAGGCTGAACATAGCCACTAAGGAGCAGTGTCCTTCCCATAGAAACGCTGAAAGCTACTCAGTCTACTGAATAAAATGACTAGCAGTACATTAGCGAGAAGCTGAGGCAGGTTTAGTTACCATGAAACCAGGGTCATTGCATTCAACATCTAATAAGCAGATTCTTAAGATCACAGAAATAAACCAGAGCCAAGTGAGCTGACAACAACTGCATTGGGATAGAATGATTTTTTTAGTCCATGGCTTCCCCAGATTTCAGAAAAATACAATCTCTTAAAAGACATGTTTCCATCATCTAGACCAGCAGTCTGTAAGTATCAGGACGGTAACTATTTTAGGCCTGGAGGGCCATACGGCCTCTGCTGCAACTGCTGAACCCTGCTCTCACAGCACAAAAGTGGTGATGGGCAATAGGAAAAATAACATGCATGGCTGTGTTCCAATAAAACTTTATTTATAAAAACCAGTGGCCGGCTGGATTCCCTCCTCTGGCAGTGATGTGCTGACCCCTGATGAAAAACACTGTGAAAAATTTACTCATTTGGAATATGAAAGAAGAGGGGAGAGGAAACATACACACACACACACACTTTGTTGAGCAAAATAAGTTCCTTACAACTTGTCAAAACACAGTAAGAGCAAGGCTTGCAAACTTGATATTAAAATAAGCAGTTTCAAACTGAAGATCAACAGTAACTCAAGTACCATTTAACTGGGAATTATGAAATGACTCCAGAACAATTAAACTTCACCCCTTGTTTTCACGCTTTTGAACGTAAGAACTTGCGTGTAAGTATGTTCTCTATCCGTGGCAATCCTTCTCAAATTCTGCATCTCCTTCTATAAACACGGTGAATAATGCCGCATGAGTAAGTGAGGGTTATCCATTTATTCAGAACTAAACAATACCTGTAACTGAGTCAACTTTTAACTAACCTAATGGTGGAGTTACTAACAACAACAAAAGGGTAGTAGGCTTCTTCCGCGTGCCCGCCAGTAGCTGAAAATAATGCAGGTCTGAAAAGCAAGGGAGTGAAACTAAAAGGAGAAAAAATTAGGTCACTCTCATCCCTGGGTACCTTCCTGCACATCCTGCTCTTACTCCCTGAGCATCTCTGGAAAGGAGAATGCTAGCAATGATCTTGACATCCAACAATGAGCGGCCAGCAAGTCTGGATTTAGAAAAATAAAACATTTAAGTGTTTGCTCAATATCACCATCTCCATGTATCTAGCCCTGCATAGATTTCAAAGGGTTTGGCCTTTCGTCAGTTCAAGTGATTCTCACTACCACCTTGTGAAATTAAGGGGAGGCAGATGCCTTTCTTCGCCTTGGACAGAGGAGAGAGTTAAATCAGAGAAAGCAACCTGGCAGGAACTGGGGGAGCCTGAAGGTATGGACTACGTAACTCTTTAGAGTTTAAAAAAAAATTCTTCGTTAACGGTTAGCACTGTAAAAATCTGTGAGTTTCCCACACAACTGAGGGGTTTTTTTTTAGCTCTTTTTAAACAAAAAAAAGACAAAGGAATATCTGTTTGTACTGGCTCCACATTCCCTCAGCTCAACAATTATCTGGGTAAGGTGGGACAGGCGCTCTGCAAACCCCCCTGTAGGGGCCTGGGCTGTGCCACGTGTACCAGAGTGGGTGGCTGGGGTGTGAGGGCCGGGGAAGCTGGCCCCGGGCCTTCCAGTCCTGGTTCAGCGCGGGTCACGCCACACTGTGCCACCTGCGACCAACCCAGTATAAAGACACCCCTGAAAAACAGTGCCTGCTTGAGGTGCACACCATACAGCACCAGACCCACGCCGTGAGGGAGCTCGGGATGGATGTGGCTTCATAAGGGAAGCCAACTTAATTCTGCCAAGGAGTTAATATTTGCTAATTGGTAGAAAAAGGTAAAATTAATGAGGACATTAACATAGCTATTTAAAAACAGCTCCATGTTTCTCCCATTGTAACACATGGAACTATCAGGAAGTAATTGAGGGAAAAGGACACTGTCAATTCTCAATTATCTGCATGAATGAAGCGCTCAGTGACACGGATAATCCAAGTCATTTACATTTGGATTTAGAAAGTAACATCTTTTTCCTTCGGAAAACTTACCTTCCTAATTACAGCTTGCCGAATGTGAGGGTGCGATCAGTTTACCTTCTCTGCTGAAGAGGAAAGCTGCTAGGGAAGGTAGAGAAACCCGCAGGGGGCTTCGGACCCCCCGCAGATCACCCACGGCAGACAAAAGATCACCAACACTGGTTGTCCAATGTGGGAGCCATCTGTCACATGTGACTATATTTAAGTGAAAGAGGATTAAATAAAATGAGAGAAGTTCAGTGACACAAGCCCCGTTTCAGGTGCCCCATGAACGCAGGTGACTACAGCGGCTACCATGTGGGCCGGCACAGACAGAGAACATTTCCGGCGTCACAGAGAGTTCCAGCGGCCGGCAGGGACTTCGAGGTCCAGGACCATCGCTAGTTCCCTGGATTCAGGAGAAAGTGGGGGGCGGGGTCCTGGGCAGGGGGACGCAGGAGATGCTCTGTCTGCTGCCACTTCCATGGAGACGAAACGGAAACACCAGCTCGTTTAATTTCAAGCCCTGCAATGTCGACTCTGTCTAGGGAACGGCACCAAAAATAAGCATTCCATTCTAAGTAAAATGAGGCTTTTTAATTAACAAAGCAGAAAACGAGTGGATAAAAGGCAAGGCAGGAGAGCCCGATTTTAAGTAAACATTTGCCATCGGTGCCGCACCTGGCATGGCCACGCAGCCCGGGGCGGCTGCAGGTAAACAAGGGGGAGAAGGCGGCCTCGGGGCGGGGGGGGGGGGGGCGCGCTTGGTAGGGGCCTCGCTCAGGTGCCACTGGGAGCCGTGTCAGGCCCAGTGCCACTTCACATCCTCATTAATTATCTTGAAAGGAGAGGGTTAGTAAACAGCCAGTTAATTAAATTCTCAGATGATGCTAATTTGGGAGGCTTTAGAAAGACTGGCAAGGGCAGAGGCAATATAAATGGGACCTGGATGGGTTCGAAGTACGAATGGAAAATAAAATTAAGCTCGGGCTAAACAAACACCACTTTAAATAAGTCTTATGGAAGAGCCAAGATATGTCCGAAGAGGAATTTATGTGGAAAATAGCTGTACTGAAACGAGAAGTTTTTGCAACGTCTGAGGCATAGAATCAGAATGGGAGTTTTTTTTTTTTTTAAAGGTTTTTTAAGATCTTTAATAAAAGTGTTTATATACGCTCAGAAAAAGATCTGTAAGGTACACCAGCTGTTAGGAGTCGTTGCCTTGGGAGAGGTAGGATCACAGGCAAGGGGACGACGCAGGGTGGGGCTCCATATTCTTTTAAACTGATGGAACATCTCTCAAACAAGCACACACTGTGAGGTTTTTAGTTGTTTTTGTTTGGTTGCTTAAGCTTTTTAGTTCGAAATCATTTAGACGTAGAGACGAGGTGCTACTCAGCTCCCCTACTGTTAACATCTTACATCTTCACGTCTGGGACGCTCATCAAAACCAAGAAACTGACATTGGTACAATACTATTACTAAAGAACGGACTTCACTCAGATTCCGCCCACTTTTCCAAAGTTCATGCCCTTGTTCTGTTCCAGGATCCAAACTCAAATCCCATACAGCATTTCGTTGCTGCACCTCTTTCCAATCTGTGACGGTTCCTCCGTCTTCTGTGACCTGGACACTTTCAAAGAGCTCGGGCCGGGTATCTGTAACAGCAGCCCTCAGTCTGGGTTTATCTGATGTTTTCTTATGATTACAGTGAGGGTCTGGATTTGGAGGAAGTACCCTTCCCACTGTGTCGTCTCAGGGGTATGTGACATCAACAGGACTCATCCCTGTTCATGTGAACCTTCATCACTGGCCCCTTCCCACCAGGCTCCTCCACAGGCAAGTTACCCTCTTCCGATTCCATCCTGTATTCGTTAGAAGTGGATCACTAAGTCCAGCCCACACTCAAGAGGAGGGGAATGAAGCTCCCGCTTCTGGTTATTATGGCGTTAGGTAAAATAAAAATAACTCCTAACACAGATAAGCTCCTCCAGGCAAAAAAGAAGTATCTAGTGAAAATGTCTATCAAGAAAGTCAGAGTTGTTGTCATTGTTTTGAATCCTCGGGTTCTCAATGACAGGGATGAATAAATGCCCACAGCTGCAGAATCCTTGCCATATGACAGGCGGGTTTCAGCCTGCTTACATGCATTATCTCACTTAATCCTCATAGAAGGATGCTTCAACATTACAATGATCAACTCCAAATCACAGATGGGGAAATGTGGCACAGAAAGGTTAAATTTCCTGTTCATGTTAACACAGTTACTATGTGATGAGGCGGGATTCAAACTCAGGCCCCTGGATCTAAATATTATGCTGTCTAGAAAGCTCTGTGCTCTCCTAATTCTCCATATACAATTCCAAAATTTCAAGCTACTCAAATGGAGCAGCAAAATATAATTGAGAGAGAAGTGACCTGGGGTAACATGTCAAGAACCAAATGGGACAGAGGCCTGTCTAGAAAGAAGCGCACTCATCGTGGCATTCAGGGGGTTAACAAAACCGACATGCTCTGAGGGGTCTCCAACAGAAGGCTGTAGTCCTTCACCTTCATAGTGTGGCAAGAAATACAGAGCACCTGAGCTGGTCAAAGGGACTCCCCATCAACAGCTATGCAAGATGCTCAAAATCCAAGGACCGCAATGCTCACTGATATACCAGCCCCTGTCTGTCAAAGAGACAAGCCAGGAACTGTCTCCTCCAATAACATTTACTACTGCTACTCTTCTGAGGTTCACTGTGACTGAGACGTAATAAAGCAGGGGTCAGGGTTGGAACAGGTCTGTCTGGCTGTGGAGACAGAGGATGCCAAGACAGAAAGAGACCAACAGCCCAGACAGAGCAGGGGAAACTTAGCCCAAGACCCCCCAGATCTATAACATGGGCTTGTTTAATCCCAACTGTTAACGATTTCATATTCTGACATCAAAAAGAAACAAGGAAATGAGCCACTTCTAGAAAAACAGGGAAGCGTGGATGAGAGCCCCTACTTGCCCCCAAGTACCCACATTATTCAATTCCCACATTGATCTTGACCATTCTCCTTTGCCACACAGAAAAAAACAATGAAGAAGTAAGCAGGAAGCAATAAGGGCCCCCTTCCTGGATGCCCACCCCATACTGTCTTCTCCAAATATCTGGCATTCATTTCTCCTCCACAGAACCTGGCCTTGCTTTGTTCTCTGTTCCAACTGCAAAACTCTGCCTTTAAAAATGGTGCCAACAAAGGAGCACATCACACAAATTATTCTCCCACCACACTGGTCCCACCTCACGAGGGGGTTAGAGGTCAGATCACCCCTAGACACCTAGCGTCACAGAAGACGGGGAACAGCAGGGACGGCCCATGGCTCTCATTCAATGGGAAGGTCCCAGTCAGCACGGCTGGACTCTGGTTAAACGTGTCCACCGAGCCAGATCTTAAGGAAGACAGAACTGCCTCCTCTCAGGACAGAGTCTCGGAATTTTACAAGCCGTATACTCATTTTATTAAATGCAGAGGAGAGTTGCTTTCAGCAGCTGATATCTGAGTGCTTACTACGTGCCAGGCACAGTTCTGCCGAAGGGCTGTTCCAAAAAGAAACAGACACAGCACCAACCGCCCTAGAGGTAACTCCTTGACGCGTCAATGGAGTCTCCACCAGGCACGACTTCAGGGTTTTACATCATCCACATAAAATACAATAGCATTCAAGAGGGACGCATTTCCTGATTTTCAGTGGCACCAAAACCTGAGAATTATGGCCTGGAACATTATCTGTGGCAAAAATCTGAAGTCTTTGAGCAGACTTTTGTAAGCACCTAGAAAAGCAATAAGTCACTAGAAGTAAACACAAGTTCACCAAGTACAGAACAAGAGAAAAACTTCTTTCCTCAACACTCACCCCTGTTTTTCCCCCCCAGTAGTGTCCCTACTGCAGTTATTACTAATAGTGAACTGGTCAATCAGGGGACTATCAGAGAGGGGCCTCCTGACATGGAATGTTGTCTCTCATGATACCCCCGTGAACAATGTGTAAATAGGAGGATGGGATTCTAGGATGGCAAGGTGTCTCTCCACTTCAGGATGTTGACCCAAAGAACAGTGATCATATGTCAAAGTCAACCTGGAGGAAAAGGTCTACTGGGGGTCATCATTACCCATTGGGACTTCTCTTGTCTAACATTTCTAATGAGATGTGCAGAGAGAGAGAAGTCATGCCCATCAACAACCAGAAAGACTCTCTAAAAGCCACAGAAAGGAATGGGTAAATTAGAAAACATTTTTAAAAGGAGACTGAGGAGAATTATTATACTTTAACACCAGGCAGTACAAAACTAAAATAACTAAGTTCTGTATGGTCCCAAGTCAAGGCAAATTAATGGAACAAGAGAAAGTCTAGGACCAGATCCAAATACAAATTTAGCATGTGATACAGTGGCATTTCTAAACACTGCAGAAAGGATGGGTGGATGGCTTAGTAAATGGGACTGGGATGGACAACTAATTTAGGAAAAAAAATAAACATGGGAGAATCCTTGCCTCACAATATATACCAAAACAAACTCCAGATGGATTATGGAGTTTAGTGTCAAAACATTACACCATAAAAGAACTAAATGGGGATATAAGTGAACCTGTTCTTGGCAGGGTAAAGGGATTTCTTAGCTCAACAAAAGGGAAGGAAGCAGAAATGAAAAGATCCGACGAGATAAACATTTCAAACTCTGGAAATCTCAAAACCTAGGATGAAGAGTCAAAGGTAATGATGAGTGGGAGAGGCCGTGAAACTCGGAGCACACACGTTTCACATCTTTGATATCAAAAGAGCACTTTTAACTTGTTTGTTTATATTATGTACTTACTAAAAACTTTTTAATAGTGGAAAATTGAAAAGAAAAAAAAAAAAACAACCCTGAAGACCAAACAGACAGGGAACAAAGGAAATCACCGCATCTTCACACGGTGGTGCACTATGCAGCCAGTAAAAAATCATGTGGTAGGAAAATATTTAGTGATATCCAAAAAAATCAAACACTGTGAAGTTAAGAGCCATTTACAAGATATACACATAGCATCATTTAAATTCTACTAAATAATATCACATCTGTACAGAAAAGGCTAAAATGTTTAAAATTAGAACCATCTTGGTGGGGTGAGATTAGGGATGATACTCTTTTTTGTGGTTCTCCACATTTCCGTAAGTCTTGTTTGTTTTACAATGGACAAGGAGTATTTTTGAACCCCAAAATAAAAATAAATGAAAATAATATATAAATAGGACATCTTTTGAAAGGGCAGCCAGCTAATGCACTGAAACAGTACAATAAATGGATGAAGGAAAATAGCAATTTACATTAAAGTTCTGTTCTCGGGTCTGGGGAATGGTGAGACCTGGTTTAATTGTCAGTTCTATGAAAACGAAGACATCAACCAAACCCTGATCATTTCAGGGGACCGCAAGTTCCACTGGAGCCAAGGGTCTGATTTGGCTTCTTAATAAAAGAATAAAAACTTAATGATTAAGTATCTTTATCAAGGAAGGAGAAAGATTCCCTGTAATCAAACAGTGAGGTCTCACCAAGAACACCACACACCCAATAATGAGCTTTGTCACCCAAGAGACATGCAATTCAGGGTTAGGTAATAGGGATGGTAAGGAGTTTGGAAGCCACTTCATACCAAGAATTAGGTACAAATGCCAGGGAGTGTATTCAGTAGGATGGAGAAGGTGCCTACACAGAAATAACTGACAAAAAGAGGAGGGGGGCACCTAGGGAAATGAGCCATGGGACTTTCACCCTGGGGACACTGTGTAGCTGCTAAAAATCATGCAGTATAAAAACATTTAGACATCCAGAAAAGCACACGTAGCAAAGTTTAAAGAAGCCAGTTACAAAAGCAAATGATACATACAGTATCATTAACATTCTACCAAATACTAATATCATCAGGAAGACTGTGTTACCAGAGAGGAGTAGGAAAAAACTGCCTTTATCCCTGCAGGGAAAGAAACAGACTGCACCCCAACGGAAAGGATTTTTACCAATTAGAGGTATCCCTAGACTCACTGATGTAAACAAAGTGGAAATGTTCAAAGAAAGTTGAAGACCACTGTTTAGAAGTCTTTTTACAGGACAGTCCTTCATCAGGGTCAAAATTTCCTAAGTGCCCTTCAAGGACCAGGTGAGTCAGGAGCTTGCTAGAAACACAGATCTCTTGTATTTCCCCAGCCCAAATTCACAGAATCAAATCACGGGCAGAACCCCAGAATCTGTACCTGATTCTGATGCACAGCCAGATCTGGGAACCCTTGGGAAGGTGACATCTTTAATAGGCTTTAAGAAACGGTATCTGAGGTGTTTTTTTTTTTTTTAAGGCAATACAGAAAGGAACAAAAAAGTAACAAATGACCAAATTCTATCACCGAGATACACATTTTTGGCCAGCACCCATCTTGGCACGTCTAATCTATACATACAAAAATATATTCCAATTTTACATAAATGGAATAATCTGTATACATAACATTTTTATACTATGTTAAAGCCATCTTTCCAATTAAAAAATACATACACACCATCGTTTTTAATAGCTGCACAGTAATCCACAGCAAGGACTTGCTATGATTTTAACCGGTCCAACTGACCAGTTTACCAACTTAAAGTAATAATAACAAAACCGAAATAAACAACGCTGTGATGAAGAGCATTTCAGACATATTAATGCCTGGAAGTCAGAGACAGCCTCATCAAAGAACAAGCCCAGGTTACATCTGGATAGACACTAGCAAAACACGACACTAAGCTCTGTGTTCACCAACAGGACACAGGAACGAGACTCTGGATTCCCTCGTGATTAGGAATACAATCAATGGAAAAGAAGCATCTGTGTAAGTTGCAGAGCAGTTTCCCCAAGACGAAGAGGACAACTTGCTTAGGTTGGAAAGCAAATCCGACAGAATTCAGAGAAAACTCCTTGCAGAACGCCACCAGCATTCTTTTGCCTCTTAACTGCAGAGTGCAGCTGTGAATTCTAGTCCTTGCCCTCCCTCTGCCACCACTCCTCGGCCCCACTGTCCTCAGACAGCAGGAAGGCAACAGGGCAAGAGAGGAGCAAAGCGTCTGGGAGATGCAGCCGTGAGACTTAGGACAAGTTCTTCATGGAAATGCGACCATGGTTACTTCCTTCCAGAACTCCATGGCCAAAAATATATCCAGCTTTTTTCTTCAAAAGGCAGGAGGCGCTGCTTGGGAAGCCGGAGACCCAAGGGGCTCCGGCAGGAGACCACGCAGGTAGGAGAGAGAAGGACAGAGAACGGAGAGGGAATTCGGTCTGCTCAGGTGTGACCTGACAAAGGCCCTGGGGAAAAACGAAACTGGAGGGCATCTCATTTTCAGTTGGACTGTGGGCTACCCCCAGCCCCTGATAAAGCCATCTGACCACCAAGAGGAGAGGCATGACCGAGATGGTGGACACTGCAGGGCCTCCCCTGAATGCTTCCATGTGGCCGACGGCCCCTGACCATGCAGAAAGGAATCCAGGTGTCTGGGGGGAGAGGCCCGGCACAGAGAGCAAAGAGGGAGGCGGCTGGTGCGTTTGGCTCAGCTCTCATGTGCTTGTGACGCTTGCTGGTTCCAGGCCCCAGGAAGCTGGCTGGGGCCTTGTCCTGAGCAAGAAGACAGGCCTCTGCCAGTCTCCTAGCAACCCCCACAGGCAGCATCTGAGGCAAGGCCATCTAGGGGAAATTTTAAACGGCCACATGCACAGATGCAAAACTTAAAGCAGGCCCGACTCCCATTTGGGAGGCAGCTCCAAAAACCAAGCGCCACTGAAAAGGCCCTTCGGGGGACTGACGATGGAGGCGGTTGTCCACGCTTCTCCGCAGCTCTGCAGCCCCAAGGAGCACAGCCACACCTGTGAACCCGGGCCCTGCGCCCCGGGGGAGAAACAGCACACTGGCTTCCACACTTCAAGGGTCCCATAACCCCAAGTACACCCTGATGGTCCTTCTTCTGAGAACTCGGGCCCCGGGCGGTGACACCAAGCACTCTATCTTAACTCTTCTCTCCGCAGTTCCTTCGCCAAGCCCACTCCCGCTGGTATCCCCTGCTTCTCAGCGGCTGTCAGTTCGCCATCATCTCCCAACTACTCCAGCAGGACGGCGAGGCCCACCCCATGTTGCCAGCTCAACTCCACCTGTTCCAGACCAATGGCCTTCCCCCCTTTGGCCACTGTCACTGTTGCTTCTCTCTCCACCTGAATTCATCCCATTCTATTCAATCCACAATACCAATGATGCCACATGGGAGGGGACAAGTGAGGGGAGAACTTTTCCTCACCCTATAGCACATACAGGAAAGGGCCAACATCAAGGCCAGCCCCTAGAGTCACAGCAAGGAGACCCATCTGATTGGCCACCTTGAACACAGGGACGGGAGTAAAACTGAGTGCTAGAAAGCGGTGGGGTGACACTGTGTGCGGCGCCAAGCACATTTTCTGTCCACTCCAGGCGCTCTGCCTCCCACCGGGATTTTACCTATGAAACTGTCTTGTGGGCTCAGATATTCATCCTAAGATACTCCTGTCCGATGACTATGTCCTATACAGGGTTCATAGTCCTTTACCTGTGTCCGGATACTCAGTGCTACTCACTCCGGGAGGCAGACAGCTCCATTTTACAGATGGCACTAAGGCACGCATTCAGGGTCCGGGGCTGGTACGTGTGAGAGCTAGGAACAGAACGGAAGCCCACCCTCCGATCTGTCTTCCTGCTCGGTCCATACCAGGGTCCTTAGAGGGTTTGTCACCTGTAGGTGCTAAAGCCACTATAAGGACTGATGACATTAGCAGTGTCTTATACTCTAAGACACTGCACCATATATAAAATTACAGCAGATATATATACACACATCTATGCATACGTGAATATACACGTATATGCGTATTTATGCATGAAGAGATGTTTTTTACATATATATGAGCTGGCATCTATAAAAGCTCTAGATAGATGGAGGTATTCATATCTCTGCTGCATCAGAACTCCTCACTTCATTTATAAAACTAAAATATGACGTTAATGATTTTCCAGGGTCCCAATTTCTAGGGCCCCGATTGAGGCCAGGCAGGTGGTCTCCACAGCTGTTTCAGACACACCACAAAAAAAAAAGCACCAGAATGCCCCGGAATTAAAACGATTCCACAGCCAGCAACACCGCTTCCCAGTTCTCTGTCCTGACCTCATCAATCTCAAGTCTGTTCTCCTTGGTACAAGATGAAGTGGGAGCTAATGAAAAAGCTAAGGAAATCAGCACCACTAAGAAAATGCCAATACTCATTTGAAATCAACATAAACAGTGGACTGTTTTTTATCCTACTTTGAATTGCTTTCGTCCTTCCTGAAGGGCCTCCTGGACAGGATCACGTCTCTAGGTTCTGTGTAACGCCTGCCTCACAACACCGGTCCTCATTAAGTGTCAAAATAATACTTACCCCGGATAGAGAATGCACAAGTGGGCTAGTCATCAGCTGTAACGCGGCTAGCTTGCACTTGCCCCGGGCACGGCAGTTCAGCCATCAAAATATCCTAAAACCAAACTATTCTTTCTTCTGGCTATTTATTTTCTAGCATCAAGGAGAGGCGCCCATTTTCTCTTTCAGAGTTGGTTTCAAGAGGTTAAACCTCTTGGAGGCCACATAAAACAATGTTCACTTTGTAGTTGATCACAAAAACGAGAACAACTCTAGACGTGACCGAGCTATACTCAACATTCCTTCTTCCCTGCGACCCGATGCATCTCTTCATGATGACCCCTCAGGGGCAAACACTGTGGTGGCTTCCTAGGAATGCTTCCGGAACCCCCGCTTACCTGTAAGAATAGCCACTGATGGTAAAACTATGGCGGAGGAAAGAAAGCGTGAGAGCCCAAAGGCTTCCTAACCAACGCTTCTTATTCCTGACTCTGCACCATTGCTTAGAGGTTTTGACCTAAGTTGTTTCAAGCCAGCCGAGGGGACGTCGCTCCATTCCGGAGTGGCAGTGGGCATCCTCGGGCAGAAAGGGGTGGGGTGACACCGATGCGGCAGCCTGTGGGCTGGGGGTGTAATTACAACGCCAGCCTTAAAAAGCCAACAGGCTGTTGAATGCCAAGCCTGCACTATTAATTTGCATATGACATTAATTTTGCTGTCAGTGTGTTAATGTGTGATTAATTCTGTCATGGGTTGGAGCAAGGAGAATTAGTTAATTGTCAGAAACCCTTCTCATTCACTCTCTCATTCACTGCCCCCCCCCCCCACCTGCCTCTAACTTCCCCCCGTTTTTCTCTTCTTAGTAAATGAACCTCCTGGGTTTTCTTCCTCCGGGGACTTCCCTCCTATGGGATTTTAATCCCATCTCCTCTGACCCTTTAAATAAATCCATTTTCACACCCCAGAAGTGAGAACGCAGATAGGTCAGGCAGCCCCCCCGCCCACGCCCCCCGCCACACACACACACCAGCAAGACTGAACTTCTCCCAGGCTGTCACAGGGGTGGTTTGGGAAGGACTTACAACAGGGACACACAGGTCCCATTCATATCTGTGGTCCATTGCCAATGCCAGCGATACCTATATGCATTGTACAATCCGCTGTTTGTGTGTTATGCAAATACTGTGGGGCTGGAACAAGCTGGAATGTGGAGTTAACACAGAGCCATTGCTGTGCTATAGAAATGGGTCAGTCGGCTGCCCATAATCTAGCTGGCTTCTTCCTGCTGAACAGGCCCTGGCCACCACTGATGCAGTTTCATGTTCAGCCTAGCCATCATGAGTCCAGTGTATTTTTACTCTGACATTATTCCATCACCTAGCTGGCTAGCTAGGCTGATTTCAATAAAGTCCAATAGAAAGAATCTCAAGACCCCTAATTCTATAAAGGGCAAGGGAATTCTAAAGCCCCCTGAGGGTCAGAAAGCTTCGGGGATGATGAGCATGTTGCAGATCAGATTAAACACCCCCAACCATGGCAGCCAACATCAAATATACATGCCACTGGTCAAGGATGGGTGATTCCGATGATGACCTCCCCCAGCTGTGCCAAAACAGAGACCACGCCTGTACCCATTCACCCCATTCCTGTGTCTCTTCATTACCTTTCATTACACATTGAGTTGCCTTTTATTTATTTTTATTTTTTTAATTCTTTAATAATCTCTACACCCAACATGGGGCTCAAACTCATGACTCCCAGATCAAGAGTCACATGCTCTACTGACTAAGCCAGCCAGGTGCCCCTGAGTTGCCTTTCTTTTTGAAGGAATGAGGTTAAGAAGAAGGAAGAAAGGAATGAAAGCAAATTCACTGATTCCCCCCACCTTCGACGCTACAATCATCCAGAATTCTTCTCATTTATGGGGCTGAGAAACCAAGTGTCACCCTCTGACCACTTGTCCAGGGGGCCGGAATGGGCACCATGCAAGGGCAACAGTGACCACCAGTTTTATATCCTCTGGAACATGAATGAAAAGAGACACAACCTGCTCCTACCCACTCCTTAGCAAGTTATAGAAATACATTTCAATTTATTGAAAGGGACCCTAAATTTGTCTGAAAGCATGTTTCCAACAGTTAACTTATATTCACTATAGTAATGAGAATTAGGTAAATGAGGCCTACGTTCATGTTGCAAACAACATCTTTTTGTTTTGTTTTGTTTTGTTTTTTTACAAAGCACAGGCCTTTTCTACCTGGGCAGCCAATGCTTGTTTTAATTTGGAAAAACATATATATCAATTGGAACTTTTTTTTTAATTAACCAAAGAGTGATGTTCTTATGAGCCTCAATTGTTTTAATGTCTCATCATTTTATTTCATGTATACTCTCACAACTAAACTCTAACTAGATGCTGAAGAGAAACCAAGTATATTTTCTCACAGTAGCCAACTAAACAGCCTCCTAAGCGATGTGTATTCTCTCTCTCCTTCTCTCTCTGCCCCTCTCTCTGTCTCATTTGGTCCCACCGTCCTGCTCACTTCCTTCCCCCAAGTAATAAAAGCCAGATAAATCCACGGAAGAGGCTACTAAAGAAGAGTCTTCCGCAGCAACCCCACTTTTCAAACACACTTGTCTGGATTACCACTTTTCAAAGAACTCTTTCGAGCTCTCATGGAAGTACCGAGAGATCAACGAGCTGGAAGTGTCTCTGATCAACAGGAATCTGGGTCCCTTCTTCCTTTTCAGTTGAGGTGTCACTCTAATTGCTTTAATCTGGGCATTATTCACACATGAAACTGGAATTACTCAGCACGTGGGAAAGAGGTCCCGACCACCCATGGCCATTAGAGATCCCATGACATTTTTGTAAGTCAGCCAAATTCCAACACAGACAGTAGGCCCAGCAGTTGCTGTATTCAGAAGGGGGAAGAGTGTGGACCCCTTCGGTGCAAAGCAGGAACCAAGTTTCCTACGTCTGGTCCATTCTTAAGTGTCTATTGATGATGTCATCCCAGCCAAACTCCTCTGGGCACAGCACATCGAGTCTCAAAATGGCTAATTCTAACTTTTTTGAGCACTGACATTCTGCATGCATGCTCCTCTAGCTTCCTTTTAAAGGGAAGTCTCAAATAAGGAGAGGAGAAGCCAGGAGATAGGGTGCTGGAACCAGTGAGCTACAGCAGGGTCCTAGGACAGGGGTTTCTCGGTTGTTCTCACTGGACAACTGCCTCCTAAAATCTACTTCAAAATCTCCTCCCTTGAATTTCACTTTGAGAAATGGAACATGCAGCATCTTCAAGGTTCCACTCTTTCTTCCCCTCCTGCACAAATACCAAACCTTCCTTTTTCCTCCATACATCTTAGCCATCCTTATCTGCACCATTGTCCTTCCTCAACTTCCCAATCTGCACCCATCCATCACATCCTACAGAATCCTTTCCCACCCATTCTCCCAAGGGGACGGCCAAGCCCTAGGGAAGGAAACACCTGCTCCAAGGTACCGCTCCCTTGGCCTCCTGGCTTGCTTTGGAATCCAGAGTCAGTGGGTTGTGCTCTAGGGGCTGGTGATGGGGGAGGTGACATCATGCCCTGCGGCAGGAGGAACAGAGCTGCACAGTGACTTTGGGGAAACACTCAGCTGTCCATGCATCCAGTAAAAATATCCTGGGACTCGGTCCCAAAGGTGGTGGACTCCCCGGTACCCCGGGGAAGGACAGGAAGGTGAACAGCTCAGCGCTGGGGCGCGCAGCAGGCCATTTGCAAGGCCGGCCCGCCCTCACAGCCACCCTGGGTAACTGTAAAAGGCTTTCCACGCCAGGCACACTCCCAGCATTGTGTGCTCTCCAGCACTCTCTCCCCCACCAAAAACCCCGAGGCCTCCGGAGTGTACGCTAACCACAAGCCTTTGAGTGGCTCATGTATTTACAAACTGAGGCATGTCGAAATCAAAGGGGATACCACATGACATAATTCGCATTAAAATGTCAACAGGCTGACAATTTATAGAGTCAATCCACGGAAGGTGGGGAGGACTAAGACTTAGTAATTGTTTAATTCCTGCTGAAACCCACGGCCACCGTGCCTTCAGGAAGCTGGGATGCGCTGGGGGCCTCCGGCCCGCACAGCACCCCACGGGGCTGGCACCATGCCAGAGCCAGGCACTAGGTTTAACCATTTAGGGCACTCCGTGTTGAGAGAGAGAAGGAAGAAAAAGGAAGAGCTTAAGTGAACATGGCAGGAGAGGGGGGCATGGGGTGCAAGAATGCGTCTGGATGTGGCTGACAAGATGGCTCAGGTGGGTCCCAACAAAGGAAAGGTGTCCTTTGTTGTACCTCGGGTACTGCCCTCATTGTTCGGGTATCCAGGGGCTAGAGATTTGAATACATGCAAAAGGCCCGCCCAGCCCTGCTTTCCCAGCTATCCTAAGCAGGTCTAGGAAGAGGGGGCAGCATTTGCACCTCGATTTCAATGGCCTCCAACCCCAAAGAAGTGAGAGCAAAGTCATGACCCAAACCAGAACCCCTTTCGTAGAAAATTACCCGTGGAAGTTTCTTCTAGCTCTTTGACCCTTCCAACCAGCAGCACTGCTCTGATCCAAGGAACAATGCAATATACATTTTTAGTGCCTGTTTCAGACTCTCAGTATTGCACACACCGGGGTATGGTTCCTCCTGGTTTCTCCTGCACTGCTTCAAATGCTCTGAACCTTCCCCAGAGAGGGCTCCGTCTAGGGGTGTGCGCTAGGGGAAGGCGGGCAGAGTCGGAAAAGGCTTTTGGTGGAAGGCGGACCAACTCCTTCAACTACACGCCCAGATCTGAGCCACGTTATAGTCTTTTAATGACGGCATAGGAAAGACACATCAAGGAAAGAGAAATGGTATTAATAAGACTATTTGGCAAAGCTTATGGGTAATAATCATTATCTGCATTAGCCCTGAAAAACCCATGTTCCGAAAAGGTGGCTTTGCTCTGTGGGACTTGCCCCTGAGGACATCCGGGGCCACGTGGCCTGTGGCAGGGCTCTCTGCACAAGCTCACTGTCTGTGTATAAACAGTAACACCTCGTTCTCTCTTCTACCTCATTAACTGAAACACATTAAAACAAGTGTGCACTGGGAGCAGAAAATGAGACTGTTAAACCAAGCTGATATAATCCTCATCAGCTGTGGGAAATGAGACCACATCAATTATGCTGAATCAAGCGCAATCACAGGGATGCTGGGCTCCCAGGCCCCCAACATGAGCAGGGGGGAAGAAGAAGGGAAACCTGCACTATAAAAAGTAGACACAGAGCATACTCCACCATACACCCCACTCCCGCTAAAAACAGCTTCCTGCCCATTCTATCACCCCAAGGTGACAGAGGAGTGGCATCTGAGAAAGTCTTTGCCCAACCATTTAGAGTTAGAGGGAGAAAAGAAAAATGAAAGTAAACTTATTTTAAAAAGCGGGGCGGGGGGGGGAGGGAGAAGATATGACACATCTGTGTGATCTGCTTGGACAGGTTTTCTAAGTCTGGAGTACACTGAGGCCAACAGAAGTCCTTCGTCCTAACACCCGCAATGACCAGGACACAAGCTGCACAGGGACTAGCAAGAACAGTGCAAAACCTAGGCAGCTGGGAAGACACCAGGAATTCAAACTACACAACAATGAAACCAAACTAGCACCCGCCTTCACCTGCCACTGCCCAATGGACACCACAGCGCAGGACCGACGCTTTTAGAAATACCCATAAAACCAGCTAAGGAAGAAAACAAAGATAATGTCAGTACCTTGTTAAAATAAGGAAGATTATGATTATATTGACAGGAAACGGAAGAATCATTACCTTCATCTAAATGTATCAAAAATGCAAAGGAGTTGCATACAATAGTTGTAAAATTTTGCCCAAGGACCAGCAATGGTAGGACATGAGGATGTCCCAGATCCTGGACATTAGAATATCCTATTTGGTAGTAATAATTGCCCCGCATGTGAAATGAGTGCTACCATGCAAAGCTTTCTTTTTGCATTTCCTCATTTGGGTTCAAATTTGCAACCTTAGCATGTTATTGCCATTGATTTGCATTGCATTTCATAGGTGTTTCCAAACATAAGCCACGGACACGATCCTTACATACCCCTTGACACCAGCATGAAACTCATGTTGCCAAATTTCAGTCCTCAGAGTGCCCTTTAAATTCACCATTCAAATGACAAAGAGCGACTCTGTTTCTCAAGAATACTTTCCGGATCCGCTCACGCTGATCTAATCATCAGGCAGGCAATGAACTTGGTGAGATTTTCCTGTTGCACATACTTCGCACATCATTTCAGATGTTAAAGATTGTTTTGCATTAAGTTTTGCTTCTCTCAAATCAAGGAGGGAGGCATCTCCTCCCACTTACTGACTCAGAGCTGTAATCAGAGATCCTGCCTGGGCTAGCCATTTATTTCATTAAACCAAAAAAAAAAAAAGGGGGGGGGGGGGAGAAATCAGCTCTCAAAAGAGGTGGGGTAGGGAGAAAACATCCAGAACTTGAGTAGCCAAGGAGATTAACTTGCAATGTACAAATAAGGGAAGAGGAGGAATGCACGGTGTAAAAAAAAAAAAACACACACACACACACACACAAAAGTTTCAGCTGAAGAAAAATTTTGGAATATTTTAAATTAATGGATAACAAAGGGTTGCCATAGAAACAGTTTTGCATACTTGACTGCAGGTGTTTGCTACAGTGAATGGGGACTGGGATGGTACAGCCGCAAGCAGGGACTCAAATGTAAACACCGAAGGAAGACTCCTAAGGCAATGTGAAGTCATCCACACCACCAACACTGTGCTTTTCAATAGGGATGAACTCACTTAGGCAAGGTGGGTATGGCAGCTCTGCAGCGCTACCTAATAGCTCACTTGCGTTCAGAGGCTGTTGCCCCTTTACAATCTTCTGTGGTATTGCCAAGGCGACAAAACGTAAACAGACACAAATACAAAACATAAAGAGACACCAGGGCCAAAGGCACTCTAGGTTAACTTAAATATAACTTTCGCTTTTCAGTCTTTGCTCTCCATGCTGTGCATTTTTGGATTATAATGTCTTTGGCGGGGGTGAATATGCATTAGCTTTAATCAGAAATACGTATTTCTGAAATATAAGAAAAGAAATAAAAGGACGTTCTCTAGGTGTGCTGTGTACTCTCAACCAGTTTCCAAGCCTAAATTCTTACCTAAATGCATCTAATTTTGGTCACATAAGGGAAAGATAGGTGTGCTGGTGGCTTGCAGGGAAGTCCTGCTTTAAAAAAAAAAAAAAAAAAATCAAATAGTGAAGTCCCCCAGGTTAGGCAGGGCAATATAAAATTATGTCAGTAAAAGTAACTTCACTGCTCACTCCTCTCACAACTGAAGACCTCTTAGGTACTTCTCCAAACAGGGGTCAAAGAAGCAGTAGCAAAAATAAAGCTGGACTCGGATTACTTTCTAGCTTTCCCAAATACTTCACTAGACCACCTCTGGCTCCATTACTTAGAAAAGACTTAAGTATTCCCCTAAAGAACAAAAAACGTCCTATGAACACACTCAAGGCTTGAAGGCAACTCTCCAAGCCCCCCATTCTTGAGATCAGACCATGACTGACTGGCCATGGTTAATTACTTGCCCAAACTAATTTTCCCACACTTTGGTCATGTTTCTCTCAAGGGTATTCTTTCTCCCTCCTCCAAATCAAAAAATCAACCAACCAACAAACAAACACTAGTCTTGCTATCCTCCAGACCCAAAGTGTGTCAAGTTCAAAGCTAAAGAAAACCAAATTATAAAACAACTTCAATTACGTGGCCTGCATAAGACAATAGGAAAACTAACACAGAAAAACAGTATTCATAAAGACTAATACACCATATGCTGACTACACTACAGACATCCCGTGTATTATCTCATTTAACTCACTCAACAGCACTCTCAGGCACATCCTTTTAGTGGCTCATTTTACAGTGAGGGACACAGACGGAATAAGCTACATGTCCAAGCCACTCGGCTGTGAAAGACAGGGGCTGGGATTCAAACCCAGGCAGCCTGACATCAGACAGACTTTCTCTCTTTGAAACTCCAAGAACAGCCCCGGCTTCCCTTAACGCATCTGGACATCTTGTCTTAGAGTTTTCAATGCCTGGCATCTAGTGGGCATCTGAAATTTCTGGAATGGCCCAGAACTGTTGGGACTCCCACCACCTCTCCTGCAGTGATTTGAGGGCTCTCAACTGGCCATGCTCCTGCCTCCAGTGAAATACATGCCCTTGTCCAGAAAAAAAAACAGAAATAACTCACCTGAGCCCTGTCTTCAGAGATACAACAGAACATCAATATTACTCTCCCCATGGCCTGGGAAGGCAAAGAGGAAGACAGTGGGGGTGGAGAAGAGAACTCACTTTGAACACAAAGCTTCTACATGGTTGAGCTAAAGAACACCTAACCATTAGATTTTAGTATTTTGCCCCCATGCTGTATTATGAACATGTACAGTTACAGAGAAGAACTGGAAAAAATCACTTAGTAGACAACTTTATATCCACCACCCAGATGCTAAAACCAGTATTTTGCTGCATTTCTATCCATTCTTTTTTTTTTTTTTTTAAAGATTTTATTTATTTGACAGAGAGAGACACAGCGAGAGAGGGAACACAAGCAGGGGGAGTGGGAGAGGGAGAAGCAGGCTTCCAGCGGAGCAGGGAGCCCGACGCGGGGCTCGATCCCAGGACCCTGGGATCAGGACCTGAGCCGAAGGCAGACGCTTAACGACTGAGCCACCCAGGCGCCCCATCTATCCACTCTTTTATCTGTCTTTCAATGCAGCTTCCCTTTGTAAGGCATTGTGAAGTAAACCACAGACTGTGTATACTTCAGCATGTACAGCATTAACGGGAGTTCAGTATTTGTTTACAGGGTATTTTTTTCGTATTTTTATTATTTCAACAGATCATATGAAGCAGACCCCCAATTCCAGTGAGTTATTAGTATGAGATGTTTAGCTCATAGCTGATTTTCTTTGAAGAGGTACAGTAACCACAAATGCGTGAGAGGAAACACTAGTTCCTAAAATGGGGTTAGTAATATGGCCTCAGGTTTGATAGGGAGAAAAGAATTGGCCCTTGTCTGGCTTACCCATCTCTGTACGTGCTCTGTCTTCAAATCTTGCCCAGAGTCCAACGGCCCTCTCTTTGAGGAGGTCTCTTCTGATCTAACCAAGTGGATGAGATTTCTCCCTCCCCCGATCCTCCCTGAAGACTTGGACAACTCGTGTCCACGTTTGACTCTTCTTACTGAATGATCAACTCCCCTTTGTACCTGACATAGCACTGTTTTCCAAACTGTGGGTTGTGATCCATTGCTGCGATGGTTTTCAACCCAGGGCTACGCATGAGAAGCCGGCCAGGAACTAAATCAGAACCTCTGTGGGCTGGGTCGGGCCAGGCCTGCCCATTTGTTTTTAAAGCTCCCTGGGCTGAGCGTCACTGCCTGAGTGGATCTTCAAACCAACGCAGTGGGCAGAACCAGTACTTGTGTAAAACAACAGGAAAGAATAGTAAGTATCAATATGAAGCACAGGTTTTAAGGATAAAATCGAATTATAAAACTTTTGTTTCAGTGATATATACAAAATCTATGTATGAGCTGAGTCACCGAAGTAAAATCACGTAATCAAAATCACAAATCAAAAATCATGATTTCTGAATCACAGTCAACCAAATTTGCCAAGTTTAGGACCACAGTCCTGAAGAAGGTGGTACACAGTCCTGCTCAGAGAAGGTGCTCAAAGGTGTGCGGCTTGAACATGGAGGCAGAGGATAGAAGCTGACGGCAGCTCCTCTCTTACTGGGAATGTATTCCGCCACCAGGCTCATGGATCTCTTGGGGACAACCAGATCGGGGACTAATTAGCATCATTTAGACACGGACATTTGCCCAGGGAGAGGGGGAGTAAACAGAGCAGAGAAGATTCTAAAGAAATAAGAGCAGGCTTTTCAGGGCTAAAACTAATCTTTACGTTTCTATGTTTAAGATTCCGTCCTTGGGTATTAAATCTTCAGTTGACACTTAAGAGTCTATCTAACATCTTTAAGACACTGGGAAGGACACAAAGTTGGATGAGGATAAACAGATCCTGCTGTTGACAGTCTTATAACCAAGTGGAGGAGAAAGACTACTATAAAAATGGACCATAATATGAAGTAAAAGGGGCAAAGCACCATTAATTTTTCTACCACCACATCTATCTCTATGACCCCTGAGTAGAAAGAGTTGTGATTTGCATCGGCAGAATTTTGGGATACCGGTATCAGGACCGTTTCTCAGTGGGCCAATACAGGAGTATAGCTCTGCACAAAACTGAGGGTAAATGTCGTGGCTATGAACAACTCTGCAATGTCCTCGGCTTACACCAACATACGCTTCTGGACTCTCAATTGTAAATGCCAAGTTGCTCAGACAGGGCTGCTATACCATACTGTGGGGTGGGAGAGAAACCATACGCACGTTCTGCTAGTACTTTTGTCACTCCAATAAACGCTTCCTAGGCTGGTGACCGATACTGTCCTAAAAACCAAGGATAGAGCCACTAAAAAACAACCATGGTCCTTGATCTTTTGGGAGACAAATTTATGAACAAGCAAGAAAAATAGGTAATAACTGTTGACGCAGACGAGTAAACTTGGGTGAAGTGAAGAGCAGTCAGGGAAAGCCTCTTGGAGGACCAGACACTTAATGACGGCTGAATGCCAAGGTCAGGAAAGCCCATTCTGGGCAGTGGAGCCGCAGGTGCAAAGGCCCCGTGGCAGGTGCAAGCGTGGCATACTGAATGTATAAAAAGGAGGCCAGTGTGGCCGAAATGTAGCGGGCAAAGGGAAGGGTGTTACAAGATGAAGCTGACATGGAGCGGAGATAACAAAATAGTTTATAAGCCAGAGTCACCAGTTTGGCTTTTATTTTATGTGGGGTGGAGGGCCACTGTTGGGTCAATGCAGGGAAGTGCTATGATCTGATTTTCCTCTTCACAAAATCACTGTATATAGTGGGTTGTAAGGGGCAAAAGCAGGAGCAAGGAGAGAACTGACACAGTGAGAGACAATGGGGTGGGCGGTAAAAACAGTCTGAGGGTAGAGCCAACAGGACTTACTGATAGTCTGGCCCCAGAGAGTGAAAGGAAGAGTGGCCCACAAACCACTTCCGGCTTACTGGCTTGAGCTAATGGTAGTCTGGCAGTGGCCCTCCGCAAAATGGGGGAGCCTACGGGAGAAAGGTGTCGGGGGTTATGGTCATCAGGCCCTCTCTCTAGACCATGCTGAGTCTGAGGAGTTGATGACTGGACATTCGGCTGGAAACATCCTACAGGGAAGGAGATAGAGAGCTCAGGGCTCTCAGATTCAAGTGCCAGCAGAAGGGAGCGGTTTAAGAGCGCTGGAGTAAACAAGACACTCGGGAAGAGTTACACACGGAAGAAAGGAGGGCACCTGGGCCAAGCCCTGGAAGCCAGTATTTACCATTATGTGACAGAAGAGAAGCCAGGAAGGGGACCACGGGGAGGGCCTAGACAAACCGCAAGCCTGGTGTCACAGAAGCCAGAGGGGGGAGGAGGATGAGAAAGGGTGACAGGGCTGCCAAAAAGTCACATGGGGTTCAAACATGGCCAACGGATTTGGCCACATGGGAGCCACTGGTGACATGTCACAGTGGTGGTGAAGTAGGTCACTTCCAGATCCAGGGATTGGCGGGGGGGGGGGACACTGTGAGTTCACGCACAGGGTGGGCAAGCAGAGCACAAGGGGTTGTTGGCAACAAGACTCGGTGAGCCTGGCCTTGGGCAGGTGCCACCACCCCCAAGAGGAACCAGTCAGCTTCTGCTGGCACAGGCTGCTGGCAGGAGTGCCACGGCCACCAGCGACACCCCCCAGCCTCCCCCAGGCCACCCGCATCCTGCCATCCTGTCTGTTCCATGCCTAACGCTGAAGGGGGGCGGGAATGAAGACACCGCCTCCCTCCTGCTTCCTGACACCTCTCCTTCACCTCCAAGAACCCTTTTTGTGTCCCACACAGGCGTTGTTCGATTTTGCTAACAAAATCACGGGTGCTCTGTCTTTTTAACCATCTGATAGCAAAACTGCTCCTTTCAAACACTCCTTGGCTACTCTCGTTGCAAACAAACCTGCTTTCAGGAAAGACAACGAGGTGAAGGGAGAGAAATCTGCACCTTCTCCCAGTGTCTACTTGTCTTATCTCGTGCTGCCTTCCTGAGAGATACCCACGATGCTAGAGGCAGCCCCTATGCTGAGGAGCCTTACAAACCTGTTGGGGAAACCAACTCACACACGACACACAGACCAGCTCGGTGCCAAATGGTGTGACATGCACTAGGGCAGAGATACCATCCGTGGCTGCAAGAGCGCAGGAGAGAGCTTTCTGGAAAAGCAAGGCCATGGCACTAGAGCATAAAGGTGGGGCAGGAAAGATACTCGTCCTTAAGGTCCGATAAAAAAGGAAAAAAAAAAAAAAGACGTTTTGCAATCGGCCCAAAGCCCATGTCAGCCATGTGGGATGTGTGTATCCACATTCTAAAGAAAGGAGCACTTACAGTGACATCTGTTGGATTAATTAGCTGTGTAATTAGTCTCCCCTCGGTGGAGTTGGGCTTTGTCGCTGCCGAGACTTCTTCAGGTGAGATTTTATTCCGAATGCCACACTTCAAGAGGAATAAAGAAGAGGCCAGGCAAAGAAGAAAAGCACGTGACTGTGTCTGGAGCACCGAGGGGAGTTTTGGGGTCCTCTGGGAGCCACAACATCAGAGAGGAAAAGTCTGAACTTTGGATAAACTGCAAGCACCAAAGGCTCGGAGGTGCACAGTATGACAGCGAGATCATGGAAATGGACAGAGCGGGGTATGGATTTGACAATGGACACATTACTGGACAAAGTACAGATTTCTTGTCCCTGAAGAAGCCATGCGGCCTTCCTATCCTGGCAGTTTGTGGCCATCACTAATGGGAACCCAGTCTGGGCAAAAATAATAACAACGGTGAGATTCTAATCTGAGAACCAGAAAGCGAACAAACACAGAGGCAGATGCCCCCAGCCACATGGCTCCCCACGGCGCTTCCTCAACCACAGCTGGCTGTAGTCACACCCGCTGACTAATGTCTAGGACACCGAGGAAATGGCAGTCCCGGGACCCACGCCTCTCGGTTTGGCTGACTGGAAGAGCCTCGGAATGTTCCCCCCAGCTCCTTTTATCCTTAAGCATTTTCAAAAAACAAGAGAGGTGGCAGAAGAAAGCAATACAGAAACATGAAGGCCCAGTGGAGGCTGAAAACCACCTTGGTGTGGGGGACACCAGAGCAGAAGGGGAGCCCTTGGGGGTGGCCCTCTCTCTCCCCCACACATATGCGCTCCCTCCCACGGGACTCGGAAGGACCACAGGGAACCAACACAAAACCCCGACATCATCATTCCCACTGTCCCAAAGGCCCTGAGATGCATCTACGTAAGAGCCAAGGATGAACTGGGTGAAACTGACGTGTGCGCGCCAAGACCACTCCGTCAACGACTAGCCTGGTGATGCCAGTGCCCCCCCGACAGGAACAGGCCACAGAATCCCCCTAGAACAGCCGTGAGCTCATTCGGGAGGCTGTCCTCCTCGGCTGTCAAAGAAGCACAGGTATCACCAGGCTGTGGTGGGTTTTGTCATTGTTCCTGCTTTGGGGGCTGGAAGAAGACAGAAAGGAATAAGAAGGTGTCAGGAAAAGGTTCCGGCCCCACACAGATTCGGACTTGTTTGCCCCAAGTTTCTGGAAGAATAATCTTCTCCTAATTCAGAGCCTGGTCTCTGCTCATGTCCCCCTGGCTTGGCCAAAGGGCCCTCTCTGGACAAGATGCGGACTGAGAAGCAAGGGCAACGTGGACTGCTCGTGGAAATGAGCGGGGTCCGCGGCCAACACCACCACCAAGCACGGACACTGGAGGCAAAACACGCCCCAGCACACGCCGCTCACAGAGACAGCCCCACACAAAATGGGTTTTTCAAAAAAAACGTGTTAAAGATCCATTACCCTGAGTCCACACAAAGTCCTATCTGGAGCTCAGCACGAAACTGGCACTCAATACACGTTGTTGACCCAGAGGGAGAAATTCTCTCCCCATTCACTTGTGTCCCAGAGACCACACGGGGGAATGTTGTCCTAAGTGCGGGAGTCTGAACCAGCAAGAGGAAAGCCAATGAACGTGACAGGTACAGGGACATCCGCCGTCAGAGAACCACCGGTGCCTGGGCCTGGTCTTCGGCCTCGTTCTGAGGGACAAGGAAACGAGGACGACCTGCTACAATATGTCGGCTCAGGTGTGGTTACAAAGGCCCAACGATCCTCAAGAAAGAGCTTGTCACCAGAGAGCAAGACTCAACAGGCACAGCAAGTGGGTGAGAAATTCCTTCCACAAGGCCAATGCACAGGACGTCCCGGGCAGACGACAGGACGGCTACAACTGTTGACTGAAGAGACCAGATATGCTTTGGAGGCCCTCGTTCTGGGTCCGAGAACCTGCCCTGCTAATTAACAGGTTACAAACCAAACACTCTTGGTAGATAAACATTTCTAACCTTCTAACTAGTTTGCCTTTTAGAGGATGAAGACGTGGGCCCTAGAGAAAGTTCCCTGATTATTCTTGATGATTAGTCCCAGTTCAAATCTACTCTCGGCAATTCCTATTAGCATCCTATGGACGGTAAGAGCTCCATACAACAGCTGGGGCTCAAGCACTGGGAATTTCTCTCACCTACATATAAATAACAGGTGCACAGGGAGGCCAGAGAATCCCGAGCATGAGCAGGGAGACTGGAGTATCTGGTACAGTTGCATGGGGATTCAATGGGGCAGTGTGACGTCTGTCTTGCTGTATGACATGAAAGCACTTCAGGAAAAGGAAATAATGAAAAAATTGTTGAAAAGCAAATTTTAACAAATAGCTCTGGAGAAAATTTCAGATTTCATTATAGGGAAAGCACTTTATTTAATGTAGAAAATGTGAAAGTCTGATATGACAGTTTTCTATAAATAACAAAAATTGGAAATCATCATTAGAGGCATTTGTAATTTTCCTCTTTTGTTGGGAATCACTGGGGAAAAAAAAAAAAAAGAGGTTTACCAACAAGGAAGCCACTTATCTCTCTTTATGCTCCTGTCGAGCCTGTTGGCAGAACACTATGAAAGAGTTTCCTCACCATCCAGAGGAAGGGTTGCCAGATAAAACACAGGATGCCCAGTTACGTGTGAATTTCAGAGAAGTACATGAAATGACAGCATATAGGATATACTTATAACTAAGACATTATTTGTTGTTTGAAATTCACATGTAATTGGGCATTCCACATTTTTCTTCACCAAATTTGGGGACTCTACCTGGAGGTTTCTGCTGTGGTGGGTTCAGTTCTCCTCGGGGTCACCACCCCCACGTCTCTCCCTGGTTTCAATAACGTCCAACATTTCTGTGAGCAACAGATTTTCTGTCCAACATTTTTACCTTTCACCCTATATGCTGATCATCTTTTTTTTTAAACAAGTGCTGGAAACCTAATTTTATTAAATATTAAAGTAAAAAAATGACTCACTGCTAAGTGTTCACGGTAACAGCCTTTCCCACCCCACTTACAGGGCATTTGTAGTTTCAAGTTATGTCGAGAACAGAATTAAGACTACGGTTCAGGGTACTGTGTAATTATTTAAAAACTCTTGCCTGTTCCTGACAGTGTTCCTGACAATACTTAATCGTTCATTTACAATTTCCCTTTCAAAACAAACAAACAAACAAAAAACCCCAGAAACACCTGCTGGAACTAGATGTATTCAAATTTGCCCTTCTCAACCAGGTCCTCAGCAAGTTGGAAGGACTGGAAATTGGGTTTGTACCTTTGTCCCATTCTATGGCACTGCTTTCCTGTTAGACTAGGCTTACCTAGAACGGTAACACATAGAATTATTCTGGAATGTGGAGGCAATGGAATTTTCACAGCAAAATTCTCCTCAGGGTTACAGAGCACCCCCTGGGGCAGCAGATGACATTCCTGCAAAGCATTCCCCAAGTGTGACTTTTCCCTCTACATGGCTGGAGGGGACGGACAGTTAGAGATTTTCCTCTCACAAGAAGATCTAGGGCTTTTGGCTTGAGGACTGGGAGGTTGGAGGCTTTCAAGTATTTTGACAATGTGGTAGTTATTAGATTATCTGAAGGGAGACCTCCTTGCTCCTCAGCCAGAATCAGGAGCTCAGCACACCTTTGGAATCCAAAAGGAGACTTATCACCAGCAGCTGAAAACAGTTTATACTGGAACTATGTGGACAGAGTCAGGCTGTCTCCTTGTTACCTGAATAAGAACTTCAGGAAAGAGAACTTCTAGAAGTTTCAGTATTTGTTCTCGGTCTTTTTTTTTTTTTTTTTTTCAAAGATACTTGGTGAGTATCTCCATGAAGGAACAGTAAGAAACTCAGCCCCTCTCCCAAACCCCGGTCTCTCCTGGAGACTCCCTCATCCTAGTAAATTTGATTAAGGTAATTAATCCAAAAAATTTCACCCTGGGGAAGAGGCTGGAGAGAAACATGAAAAGGTCGGAGGAAGAAATTTCACCCACAGGACTTTCCATGTCTTGAAAAGAGAACTCTGTCTGTTCTCTCTTTTCCTTCCACAGAGCTTTGGACAAACAATACTCTGTAAATACGTTCAGACTGATCTAAATCAGCTCTGTAAGACTTAGAGAAAAGGGGACGATAAATATGGCTTTTTACATCAGCTAGGAAAGGATGGTTATTTAAGAAATTGTGGGACGAGCAACCATCTACTTTGAAAGAAAATACAGTCCTAAATCATACAATGCAGAAAAACAGAGTCCTTACAATGCACCCTACACAAAACAGATTTCTCAGGGATTAAAGACTTAAGCGGAGGGAAGAGGTATTGAAGAAAAATATCGGTCAAGTAGCACCAACCCGCTTGGGTCTGAACACTCACTCCAACAGCCCTCACTAGCTTGTGACCTGTAACCTCTCTCTGCCTTGCTTTCCCCACTTGAAAACAGGCTCATCAAGAGATGAGGAAATCAATTAATATATGTAAAGCTAGTGTAAGAGGACCTGGATTGTAATGAATGCTGTATAGGAGGCTATTCTTTTTATAATTTCATAATACTGCCAAGAGAGAGCCTCCTTGGGAAAAGAGAAAAGCTAGAAACATAAAGAAAAGGATGCACAGACCAGACATCATACAAACAAAAATTTCCTCTAGGTGAACATGCCTCATCAGCTAAGTCAAACATGAACAAAAGACCAGAGAAACTACGGCAACGTCCCCGGCACAGCACAGCAGGGACTTCAACCCCGATAAGCCAGGAGCCCTTGCCAATCATTCAGAAAAAAGAACCAGGAAAGACAAAGGGCAAAGGCTGTGAACAGGAAAGCTGCCAAAGAACTGCAAATGGCCAATAAATACATGAAAGAATGTTCACCCTATCTAATAATTAAGGAGATCCGTGTTGTAACAATTTTGCCAACCCGACGAAAACAGAAAACTAACACCATGTTGGTCACTGCTTGGTCACTGCGTGGGGCTTCGAGCATCACCTAATAGGGAGGGGGAAAAAATGGGTCACCTTCTGTCGGAAGAGGCAGTAAAAAATATCTGCTGGCATTACATCTCGGAATCCAGCGACCCTCCTCCCCCTTCTCGGGACAGCACAAGTATAGACAGATCTATGTACACACCTGTTCCCTACCTCGCTGTGTATAGGATCAGAACACCACAGATAACCTCCCTGCACAGCAGTGAGACTATCTGCCTTCTATTGCTTCTCTTCTTTTTTGCACAACATGGCACTCTGTACTGATTTTTTTCCTAAATGCTATGCTTTTTTTTTTTTTTTACAACTCCTAAACTGCCAAGACATGATGATTTTTGGTAAACCTATAGCAAAGGAATGAAGAGTTCCTGTTGGTAAGCTTTCATGACAGCTAATACATGGAATACTATGTAGCCATAAAAAAGAGTGAACTAGATCTCTATGTACTGACCTGAAATGATTTTCAGGATCAAAAGTTACAAGAAAAAAAAAAAAAGCTCAGAGCACAACCTGTGTCTATAAAGCTTTTTTAAGGGAATAGTATGTATGTGTACGCATTTCTATCGGCGTAAGCACAGAGAAAAGCTTAAAAGGATATAATCTAAACCTAACAGTGATTTGCTTCTGGAGAGCAGAAAAAGGGCTTTCACTTAAAAAGTTATTTACTTAAAGATATTATAACATATTAGAAAGGTATAATACTGTACACATGCAATATCATTCCGCTTCTATAAAATGCCTGTTATACACAAAATGAAGGAAATAAAAATACGTTACTGCATGGTAGGATTAGGTGGATACTTACTTTCTCTTGTACTTCCCTGAATTTTTCAAATTTCCTACAGTGAACATACATTATTCATACTAATTATTTCTACCGCAAAATATAAGGGACCCAACTTACACTTGAGGTAAACATGGAATGCCAGTCTAGTAAGAAATAATTAAGAATACAATAATGTTCTAAACGGGTCTTATCAGCTCTTTACCAAGCACAAAAAAAAAAAAAAAAAAAAAAAAAAAGATTTGGAACAAAAAGAGAGAAAACAAAACTATTAAAAGCATTTAAAAAAAAAAAGAAAGGCGCATTAGTGTCACAGTGGTTCAGTGGTGGCATATTTAGTGCTGGACTTTTTAAAACTAGGCACATCGGGTAAGATTTCAGTTGAGGGGTATCTAAAGCGTGGAGCCAGAAGGTAACACTGACCTTACCTTCTCGACATGAGGGTGTGTATAAGACCAGAATCACAGGGATGCGCGCAGATCTTGTGCATAAAGCCAGCCAATCTGCTGAACGGACGTTTTGAATGAAGTAATACGCGTGGGCTAGGAGAGGGGGCTACCGATCAAGGTGGGTGAGATGGTTCTAACGGGAAGGGAGGGCAAGGAACCTCCGCAGAGAAATGCAGAGAGTGCATTCCCACTGCACACGCTGGCAACATCACGGCCACAGTGACCACAGCAGAGAAGGAGTAACTCCCTCCAAAAAAGATCTGACCTTTCCATCTTCCTAGAGAACCCTTTAAGCTAACTGGTGGTCAGAAATGCCACGAGAGCCAACTCAGGCTCTCCGGGAATGGCCACGGGGCCCACGTGCAGTCTCCCAGCGGCCCACATCCGTGAGCCCAGGAATCAAGGGAGGGACATGAACTTCAGATGCCCTCAGAGATGCTTGCTCTCAGAGATGGACGGCATGGAGACGAACTGGGATAAAATTTACCAAAACATCTGGCTTTTCACACCTTCCAAATCAACCACAGGAAAACATTCCCCTCCTTTCATTTTTGGATGAAGGCACCAAGGTATGGAAGAAGAAGGCGAAAGTATGCACTTAAAAAAAAAAAAAAAAATAGTCAACGTAATGAGAAAATAAGGTCTGAGGAAACTGGTTCCAGAATGACGATGTAAACCAGATGACACTTGCACCAGAGCTTCCAACACATTGCAGAGCCGGGAGAAGAGGACGGGGAGGGAGGCGAGGGTCGCCAGAGGATTTATGCTTTCTGCTTGCCAAGCAAGACAAAGGCTCCCAGTCACCACCTGTAGGCATGAAGCGTGCAGCTGTCTTCCTAGGACAGCCCACCCCCCAGGTGTAACCATACAGGAGCACGGAGAATGTAGACTGTCAATGAAATCTTTGTCGGATTTGTTCTGTATCTTCTGATCTGTCCATCCACCCTAGGAAGGATTTAATGGCCCTGCTGGGAGAGAGCCCCAACAAGTTTATGAGTCAGGGAAAGAACAGGGAAGATGGATTCTCAAGTCATGCAGAGTCTGACGGAGGGTTTCCTACTTCCTCTCACCTTGCAGAATCCCAGTAGGGTGGCAAGTGTTCAAGTCCACTGTGTGGAGAAGGTGGGTGTGTGTTTTGAGTCAACTGGTGTCATAGTCTACCTCCTACGTTAAGCCAAGTAGAGCTGGTGTCTCACCCTCTGCCAAGCTGGCCCACGGCAGCTCACGTGGGGCCCAGACACAACTCCATGGGAGATGACCTCCTTTGTGTATAATTTAAGATTAATATGAAACCTTCAGGCTTTCATATCATACCCAATCAAAGGCATCTCGGCTGGGAACTCTTTGAGTAACAGATTCTGGTGGGGTCTTCATCTATCTGCTAAGGTCGATGGATTTCCAGTCCAATGACTCTCAGGTGAAGAAAAATATCAAAGGGAAAACCAGATTCTAATAGTTGGCAGGTGTGCACTGATCTCCAACTGTCCTTTCTGCACTCTCTCCCCCCAAGCAGAAGACACTACAAATTTCAGAGAGCTCATCATGGACGCCACATAGCAGGGAAGTCCAGATAAACACCAAAGGGCCCACACTAGCTCTGAACCCACTAGCTCTGAACCCACACACCGGGGACTCAGGACCTACGCGAGCATGGAGAAGAACACAGGGCAGGCATCTGTCAGTATCTGTTGCTCCCCTGCTCAAGGTAAGCAAGAGCACCCCACATCTCTATGGGTGGAGGGGGAGGGGGAGTGGGCAGGTCCTCAGAGAGAGGAGTGATCACTTACACGGGAAGGGAGAAAGGTGTGGAATTCACATTCTGGAGCTCAAGCCCCGAAGAGAGACAAGTACCTTCCTCACAACACACTTCCTTTCTGGCTCAGATGGATCACTGCAGACAGAAACCAAGAACCCAGCCTGCTGGGCTTCCCACAGGGTCGATCAGTCACAGTGCCCAGTAACAGCAGGTGTGAGGATATGGGCAGAGGACCACTAAGAGCTGGACCAGAGCCCACCACTCTTTAAGACACACAAAAAAAACCACTCAAGGAATTCGATCATGAGTGTTTCACAAAGTGACCTAGTGGCCCAGAGAAAAGCAAACAGCTTCCATCTGATGCCCGGGGCTCCCCAGCCCCCCCCCGGCCCCCCCCCCCCAACACACTCCCCTCCATTTCTAGGAGGCAGGGAGGAAGAATTCTCTGAACGTGAATCTTGACTTAAAAACTGCTCTCACACAATCAAAACTTGACAATTCCATGCAAGGGTGATACTATCACCAGGGTTCTTTGTTCGTTTCTGTTCTTCTCTGGGGAGGTGGAATAAGGGTACTGGATTAACAAAACCCTCTCTCGGTCCGGATTAGAAATTAGCTCATGCTTTCAGACATCTCAGTCTTAATACAGCACGTCTGTCCCAGCATTTATGACACCAAGGGAAGGGACTCTGGACTGGTGAGGTCAAACGACACACCAGAAAGCTACGCCTCTGCTTGCATCTCTTGAGACGGCTGTTCTGTCTCCTCCAACATGAAAAAGGAGGAGGAGGGAATAAAGACCTCAGTTGAAAGAGAGGGCTGGGAGACCCATTAGGAAGTCTCCTCCATCATGGCTGCTTGAGCAGGTGCAGCAGAAAGCAAGTCTGGAACTTTCCCTGACCAATAATGAATACTTTGCCAAGGAACCAGGATGGGGCAGGGTGAGGACCAGGACAGGTTTTGTTGGGGGAGAGGGAGGGGCTAGTGAGGGTGGGACCTGGGGAAGGGGTGAGTAAGGAGGGCTGTGTGTGAGAAGCCTTGTGCCCTCCCCAGGTCAGCAGCATCTGGAGCTGTTTCTCTAGCAGACAGTAAAGAACTCGATTACATCCAGTTAACTGTGCTCTAAACTGATTATGCATGTGCTGGGCTAATGGATTACATTAGCAAGAGGAAAAATAACATGCAATCAATCTCCATTTACTACAGGCCACACCAGGGCCTACAGAAAAACTGACTCTCAACCACCTCCAGTCCCCACCCCAAATCTACAGACTCGTGACACCCTAGGACAGAGAGCCCCCTCGGTGGCAGGAGAAGTCTGTCTTAGTCACACTGCAGGACAGAAAGGCTTGGTGCATGTGTTGGAATAAGCCCATCGCTGTGTCATTCAGGAGTGGTTGAGAGCTCCCCGCCCCCACAGCAGAGCCACCGCGAGCCAAGGGACATTCATTACCCAAGGACTAATGAGACCAGACTAATGACCCACGGCTCCTGACACAGGGAATTCTGCTGTGAATGTGGGGGGGTGTTCACCCCTGGGGTTGTGCCAGCCAAGTGCACTGTTAGGGGACTTCTCCTTTGGGTGCTGGTTCCCAAGTTCTATCCTGCACCCCAATATCTACAGCCCTTCCACCGGCGCTGCCTTTTTTTAAGTAGGAGTTTTCCCCATCTTTTGAATTAAAAAGAGAGAGAGAGAGAAAAATAAGGCCAGAGAGGAGGACGGTCCACAGTTCAGCAAAACACAGATGGAAACACACAAAATGCCTCCCTGACACCCACCCAGGAAACCGCCTCAACCTGACTTGGTAGGTGTGACCCATGAAGGTGGTTTGGGGACCAAAAAGGGATCATCTTGGTGAATCCTCCAGGTTCCAGGCCCTTCAGAAGCAAAGCCAAGGGCGTGGTATACTCTTATGGGAGGATGCAGCGTGGAGAGTTAATCACCACCATGCACGTTTTATCATCTAAAGAGCATTTTTTTCCCCTCAGATGGAAGAGGCTGGCTTCTTGCCACTTCTAAACAACCCTCATCAAAGTTGCATACAATCTTCCATGGCCACACGCAGTACTTTGAACTAATTTTGCTCAGTCAGGTCCTTTGGAAACAGGTTTTTTCTATGGGTTTTCCATCAGGTTTTCTGGACATCAGCACCACCCTACGGCCGCCTGAGACCTCTAACTTCAACTGACCACTAGGAGCCTTTTCTTTCAAGGGTGGCCCAAAACTAAGCCATCCAGTGAGGTTCTTGCTCACTTAGAACAAGGGGTTGGCTGCTTGGTGTTCAGACCTTCCCCACTGCACCATGCCAGCCCATCCATGCTGGGGTCAGCAGTCAAATCCAGAACCTTCTAGTCCCACCACCTCATTTCTGCTTTCTCCTCCTTTCCATAAAATAGTTTCTTATCCACGCTACACAGGCCTCCCACCAAGCTGAAGACGACCAATTGTAAAATGAATCACAGTTATCAATCTCGGCAGAGACGGATATGGGGAAAGGACCTGAAGTCCTCCTTACTTGGGAGTCTCCCTTTAAAATCACCATGAGTAGAAAGGGGATTAAACTAGCTCAGGGTCAACAGAAAGGCTCCCTCGCCCAAAAGTGTGGGAACTGGTGTGAAAGGGAAGGGGGGTGGGGGGGGGAGGGGAGGGAGAGGCTGATGGTAAAAGGGAGAAAATGCAAAGGGAAGAGTGAGGGTGTGGACGGCATGTGGGAGGAGGCTGGGCAGATTTATGGCGATTTGTACCTGATTGTTCATACTAAAGCCATTATGGGATGATTAGAGAAAAAGGTGAGGCTTTAAGTCCAGTGAAAATCAATAGAAACGTCTGGAGCAATTCTGCCTCGCAAGTGAAAGGACTATTTACAGTATGTGAGCACCTCCTCCTCACCGTTACCGTCTATGGACGGAGAGAGAGACTGGAGGGAGGCGGGAAGGGTAGGGGCGGGGAGGAAGGAAGGAAGGAAGAGAAGACAGAGGGAGAGGAGGAGGATGGGAGAAGCCCAGGGGAAGAGAGGGGAAATGTAAATATAAGGAATAGAAAGGAGGTACAGAACAAGGAAGTAAAGGGAGAAAGAACAAAGGAGCCCCCTTAACGGACCCTAAATTCTCCCCATAGCATGTGCCACCCTGTAGTCAACTATGTAATTTATTCATTGTGTTTATCACCCATCTCCCTGCAAGAGAATAGAAGCACTATGAGGGCAGGCATTTTTTTTTTTTTTTTGGTCTACTTTGTGCATGGAGGTAGCCATGTGTCCAGAACAGGACCTGGCATATAGTAGGTGCTCAATATATATCTGCTAAATGAATGAATGAATGAATCCACAAACAAATGAACTACATACTCCAGGGGCATCCGGGAGAGAGGAGATTAAAGGAAGAGGAGGGGGGACGAGACGGAAAAGGAGAGTGCGAAGCACGCGGGGGAAAGGGGCAACACAGGAACACAAAGGTACACAAAAGCCACGACCGTAAGGGAGAAAAGCCAGGTGACAAGAGTCTAGGGGTAAGTATCGGGCTGCTGTCTCTGTCCATAAAACCTGCCCTCCAAAATGGGGCAGCTCTCAAAGAGAACCTTCAGTTACTAGAAGCCGCCAGCACGTTGCAGCTTCACGAGGAAGCAGGTGCCAACGCCCCTTCCAACACCAACCGGTCGCCGACCCCGCCGTGACACAGACTGTCACCCGCCCCCAGCCATCCCCAGCCCCCAGCTCCCAGCGATCCCATGCACGCCTTCCAGAGGCAGCCCGGGTCCTACCTTGTACAGCTTCAGGCTGGCCTCGTGCCTGGAGTTGACCGTGTGCAGCCGCAGCTTCTCCAAGCTGTTGGTGTAGTAGTCGCACGCATTGCACTTGAGGTGGACGGGGTTGCCGATGGCCACGCACTTGAGCCGCCACTCGTTGGCTTTGCCGCCCTCCTTGATGTGGGCCACCAGCTGGTACTTCTGCACGTGCTTGTCTGTCTTGCAGTGCAGCTGAAAGTTGGCCTTGAGCTGGGTGTTGTAGCGGCAGAGCTTGCACTGGTACGAGTCCCCCATCACGGCCTTCCACTCGTCCTCCGGGAGGCTGCGCTCCACGTTCATGTGCAGCCCCAGCATGTCCAGGTTATCCGTGGTGAACTTGTTGCAGACGGCGCACTGGAAGAGCTTCAGCGACGGGTCGTTGGTCTGGATGAAGCTCTCGCCCAGGTTCATCAGCTCCTCCGACACCAGCTGCCCGCCCCCGAGGCGCATGTCTAGGGGGATCTCACCGCCCACTGCGGGGAGGGGAAAGGAGAGGGGAAGAGCATCAGAGGCCAGGCTCACAGCACCAGCCAGCCTCCCCCACCCTCAACCCAGGTGTGAGGAGAAAAAAGAGCATATTTAAAGTGTTGCAAGGTGCTACTGACTGGGAACACCACCCCCTACCCTCCCCCTCCCCCAAAAAATCAACTTTATGTGTTCAGATCTTTCCCACGGACACTCTGAAATTTGCAGAAGGCTTTATGGTTTGTTGTTTTTTTTTTTCTTTTGGGAAAGAACACCCAGAACCATAATCTCTTGAATATTTCGATTCAGTCCCTCACTCAGATCCAAGAAAAGATAGGAATAAACATCGTTTACTGGACATAACAGAATCTGAAACTCCAGACCCCTAAAAGCTGGACGTTAGTTACAACTGCATTCTAAGATATGAAGCCTTCGTGGTAAATCAGAACCGGGCCCAGAATTTATCTACGGCAGTACAGCCCCAACAGAACGTCCTGCACTGTCCGATGATGGGCTAGTCACCAGCCACGGCTAAGTTGCAACCAAGAAACTGGATTTTCAGTTTTATTTATTTTTAATCCATTTACATTTAGATCGCCACATGTGGCTAGGGGCTACTGCGGTGGAGAGTGGACAGTCTCCCTAATTCCTCAGCACACCCCATGGGTCAATATTCTGTCTGCCTGTCAACGGGGCCAGCTCCTCCCACATGTCCCCAAGAATACGGTCACTCCCTTTTTCTGAGCCCCCATTGTGCACGAAATGTAGGTCTGCTACGGGACACGTCACATTCTCCGTTGTCATCAGCCACGTGCAGAGCCCTGTGTCCCCATCCCTCTTTAGGGCAGGCGTCAAGACTTCTCCTCACTGAACCTCTAGAGAGTGCCCGGCCCCCTGCACAGATGTTGTGCGGGACAAGGTTAAAAGGGAACCAAAATGGTACAGGTTCAGGAAGTGGGTCAAGCTGGGTAATGACATGCAAAGGTCAGCTCGCGAAGTTCCCAAAAAGAGTCTGAGGAAGCCCTGCTCCTCCCTCTCCACCCCGTTACTTCTCAGCTCATCACTGCCCTGCATAAAGCAGGGATAGGCTCTCAATCACCAGTGGGAAATTACTGCTGCAAACTCATTTCTATCGTGAAAAGGGCTTGGAAAGAGCGGTCTTCCCTCCATTCCCGAGCCGAACGCTGAACGCTGGCTTCTGTTTTCCGCCTCGCCCGCAAACACATGCGCACATGAGCTACTATGTCCTTCCTGCCCCTTCCCAACTGATACTCAGATTTGACCTTTTACATATGGTTGGGCTGAGGTTATTTTTTTTTTTTAATGACTGATTACAATCCAAGTTAGTGGCTAATCAAATAAAAGATTTTTTTTTTTTAATGATTTTCTTATTTATGCTACATGAGGCACCTCTGAGAGACGATCCGTTACAGGTTCTACTGAGCAGTCTGGCTGTGTTCGAAGCCTGTGGACAAACTAGCAAGCCACAGAAATCTTTTGCCCGTGCATTCCAGAAGGCTCAGGAAGCTTTCTGTTTGTCTTCTCCTTTGCCATCTCCCCTGATGAGAGGAGCCATAACTAAGATATTCTTTTTAGAACAAGGGAAAAAAAAAAAAAAGAAAGAAAAATAGGAGGGAAAAAAAAGCCTAAAAGCTCCATCCCTTAATGGGGACGAAGGCCAGGTAGCAGCCATGAAACACACACGGCGTTCAGTCAAAGCGGAGACTGCCCAGAGGGTAAGACAAGGAGCAAACATATATTTGTTTCTGATGCCAACCACCTGAACCATCAAATCTTCCCCATTTTTTAAATTTAACCTCAGCACATCAATATTGCTCTAAAGAGAAATTCAGCTGTCACTTGTGGGATGCCTGAGTAAAAATGAGAAATCCTCCGGACGCACAGAGGAAGTTAAGTCCCTATCCCCATTCCAAGCTCTTGAAATGCAAATCGAAGACCCACACAGAGGAGCAGTGGAATGAAGGTAAGAGGCAAGCCAAAACACCCTCCAGGAACGGTACCTTGGAGGAACAAACCCAAGGCTTTGAATCCTATAAATCTGTAGAGCCAGAAGGAACTAATTCAGCCCCCCAAGCAGTGAAGGAACCTCACCCCATGCAGAGGAAGTTAGGAAGAGAGCCCCGGTAAGTGAGAACTCAGCACGGGTTTACTCTTGAGCTACACTGGAGAGATCACCTCGTCGGCGAGGGGGCCTCCACGTCTAACACTAGAATTCACACCCTGGCACAAAAGTCTGCGTATCAGCACGTCGTCAGAGAGGCACGTGGGTTAAAAGACACCTTCTAGACTCCAAGGCAGAAGCAGAGGACCGTCCCCCAAATCTGTGGCCAGTCGGCTCCCTGGGAAACATGCAGGTGCCTCGCAAGCGACCTGACTGGCGATGCCGTGCTCAACTTTATCGTCTAAAGGGATGTCTGGAAGGATATTTCCGAAGGCCTCCAGCCTAGTATCTTATCTACAAATGGCAGCACATCCACCCAGACCAGACCCAAGGGTGTTGACCCTCTCCTTGGAGCCCTCCAGAAAGAAAGCATCCCCGGAATCAGCACCTGCTTGGTATCACAAAAGAGAAGGTTCTGTCGAAGGAAGTGTGACAACAGTAACTTTGTCGGCCGAAGTATATTTCACAAAACTGTTTCTCCCCCTGCAGAGCCCAGTCATACCTAATTAACACCTAGAGCCTTTTCACAAATGGCCTCATGAAAGATCAGTAGGGTTGCAGACCGAACTGAATGTTACCGCCCTTTCACATTTGCATACGTAACGTCACACGACTTACACTCTAAGCCTTTGGGCATGCGCTCCCGTACCCACACCCACTCAGACTTCCAGGATAAAGTACTTGTGACTCTCCATCTCAGCAGCTCTGTGGCCTACGGTGGGCGCTGGAGGTTTCCAGAGACTCAATCTGGCTGATAAGCAGTAACCCTGAAAATTCAAGGGCCTTTGCTTGGCTGACCTGGAGAAGGTCCTTGGAAGGAAAAGCTCTGTTCTCTTTAAAAAATAAAGTATGGATCTGCTATGTACGTCCAGAACACAGGGATCCATTCTTCTATCTCTTTTGCACCTGCCATATGCCCGTAATGCATGATGCCCTGCAGACTCACAGACACTTGTATAAAAAGCACAATATTTTTTTACTGCTTAATTCAAGCCTTAGTCAGAATTACTGGTTTTCAAGGTAATTAGAAAGATCTCACTTTGACCCAGTATGAACCCATCCGTTTTCTGTGTCTTCATTCCATTTACATTATATTTGATTTACTCCAAGATCTGCCTCCAAGATTTTAAATCTCCAGATGAGAAAACCCCAATTCCCATAGGCTTAACAAAAAAAAAAAAAAAAAAAGTCTTACAGTATGATGCCATCCCTTGGTGTGTATCCCCTATGGTTCACTCTGGGGACAAATAAGATGATTGATCCCTGTGCATCCATTATTAACCAGTTGGTAAAACATCTTCAAATCGTTTGGTAATAAAGGATCCACAGGTCAATATTACAAAATAGAAAACAAGATTAAAGTAGCAAGGATTCAAATTTAAATGCATAGCAGGAAAAACAAATTAAACGCTATGAAATATAACTCATCAGCAGCAATTAGCACTAGAACACCACACAAAGACATGCTAACTGGTGAGGCTTGGCCCCTGGCATTAACCTAAACCATGCCAGAATAAAGGTACTTGCTCACGCTTTGTTGCCGAGAACAACTTATTCTCAGGTCAGGAAGGGACTACTGTTTGATTCAGGCCACTGCCACCGGTCCCACGAGATTGGCAGGGTCGGGGGGACAGAGACCAGGCAGTGCCTGTCGGAGGCACAGGGGGGTGGGGGCAGGAACGACCCAACCATCACACTGGTCCTCGTGAAACTGATTCGTACCTTTTCTTGCCATAGAGGCTCTCCCCCGAAAGTGATCCTGATTCTTTTCATGCAAAGACTCATGGTTTTTGGCATCCAAATCCTATCCTCTTGATCCCATTCTAGGTCTATGAAGCTAGTTGGTTAGACCTGCTGCCCGGACACAGCCAACTCACCTTCTCTAACATGGGTGGTTTTTTCATGGTAAGAAAGGCTCTGTTAACCAGCATCTAACGGATATTAAAACTTTGCTTTCTCTAATGTACAATTTTAGAATTTATTCGTTCTTCATCTAGCACACCACTCCTTACGGTGCCCCAGGGCAATTTAATTCCCAACTATACTTATCACTGACAACTCACGCAAAACAGGAAAGAAAAGGAACGGGTCTCTTTCATCAAGATCCTCACGAATACACTGGACAAAGAACTTTGAGAAACCTATCTGGATGGCTCCCCGCTCAGCGCAGAACCAGCCTTTGGTTATTTGAATAAGGTACGCTACGGTTTCCAGTTGCTCTTATGGAGACGACTGTCCCTATTTAAAACTTGAGCTGCAAGTTTCCTGTAAGTTACAGCAAATATTTAGCGGAACCCAAAAGTTTCAGATAGCTGTGGCGATTTTTCAAACTGAGAAAGGGACGAAGAAAGAGAGGATGGGAAGAGAAAGGAAAGTGGACCAGATGCCAAACACCAGAGGCAACACTGAAATTTTCATCCCGGCCTGTGGAGCTGGAATATAATCGTGGATCTGCTGAATGCATACGATCCTCCACATGCACACGAGAAGGGGTGCTTGAGAAAAATATCTGATGGCCAGACACTCAAGTTCACACAAAACCAGTCTTGAGAAAATCACAAGCAGAGCCGAATCCACGGGACTTGACAGAATCAACTGGATCAACAGGACCTCGGTCTACTCTCACTGCTCCCCCGTTAAACTCAAGCCATCAGAACACACAAACACGCAGTCAGCCTCACCTAGAGCAGGCGTCACGGCGGCCATGGGCCCGGTGGGATCCAGCTGGAATCCGCTCATCATGAACTGGGCGTCCGAGGCGGTGCTGTCCATCTTCAGGTTGGGCAGGTTCATGTTCTGGGCCAGGTAGTACTGGTAGAGCTCGGCCTCGGCGGGCGAGGGCAGGCTGCCCAGGCCCAGATGTCGGCTGTGCTGGATCTGGGTCATGTTCTGCTGCAGGAGCATCATGTTGTGCATGTGCTTCTCGCTGGTCATGTGGATGCGCAGGTTCCTGGCCACGTTGGTCTCGTAATCGCACACCTCGCACCGCCAGGTGGGTTTGGTTTTTGGTTTGGTGGGCGAGGGGGCCCCGCAGGAGCTGCCGATGTTGGCCGCCGCGGCCGCCGCCGCTGCCGCCGCGGCCGCCGCCCCGGCCGAGTGGCTGAACACCTGCTCCCCCCCTCCGTTCTGCAGGTTCTGCATGTTGTTGAGATGCTTGTCGGACTGCATATGAATACTGAGGTTGCCTTTGGTAGTTGTGGAGTAGTTACACACCTCACAGCGGAAAGGCTTGTAACCACACGTGTAGCTCTCACCTCGCGCCAACCGCGGGTGGGGCTGCCCGCTTTTGCAGTAGACACAGGAGCCCCCCGGCTCCGGGTGCTTCTCCTTCATGTGTGCCTCCAGGGTCTGCTGGTATTTATAATGCCAGTTGCACTTGGGGCACTTAAGTGTCTTACATGAGTTACGAGAATGCATCATGGTCATGTGGCCGCCCAGCGAGCGGGAGGAGCCCAGGACCGTGTCGCATTTGGGGCACTCCACGCCGCTCCCCGAGGGGCATTCCCCAACCCCCAGCTCGCAGAGGGAGCCAGCGTGCTGGTGATGGGGGACAAAGCCCCCATCGTCGCCCTCTGTGCTTTCATTTGGTTCCGGTACTGTGGCATTGTCTTTATTGGCACTTTCGTCAGCGAAGTCCAGCCTCCTGCCGCCCTCTGCCACACTGGCCCTGACACCCTCACTGTTAAAGCTTAAACGACTCCTCCTGTCCGCACCATCAAAGACAACAAAGGAAGAAGCAGAATTAGAACTAGTAGAAGCTGCGCCCCTCGACAGGGTCTGGAGCACATTAGGCATTAAGGGGGAGTTAGAAATGCTTTGGTTTGAGAGAGCAAGGTCCTTTTTGCTGCTGCCTGCCGCGGCCCCAGACTCCTCGTGGGGCCTGTCCTCCAGATCGTCGTCCAACTCGCTTGGAAAGAGTCCTTTGCAACCCTCGTCCTCCTCCTCCTCCTCTTCCTCATCTTCCTCCTCCTCCTCCTCCTCCTCCGCCTCTTCTTCCTCCTCTTCCTCCTCTGCCTCCTCCTCGGCTGGCTCTGCTTTCTCGGAGAAGCAATCTGGATCGCCCACGTCTTGCTTCTCTCCTGCGGCTACCCCAGAGTCCTTGCCCTCTGAGGATTTGGTAGGACTGGAGGCCAGAGGCCCCAGGGGGACTGAGGTAATGGGGGTCTTCAGGACCGAGCTGGTGAGCCCGCCAAGGTTCAAGAGGGTGCTGGGGGTCAAGATGCCAGCCTGGGGCTGCTCGGGGCCCGCGGCAGAGCCGGCTGGGAGAGCCTCCTCCCCTTCCATTCGAATGCCACTAAATTTACCATAAAAACTGTGTCCGGGGCCTATGAGGTTAGCTGTGGAAACTAAAGGGTGTTGAAAGTTTTTGTTTTTTGGTTCCAAAAAACTTACAAGGGGTTCCTTGTCTTTGCCAATCCCTTGGATGATAGCGGAGATGTTCTTATTGCTAAGAATTTTCCGCTCATCTTCACTCAGGGTCATTCGATGGTCGTGCACCGCGTGGGTCACAAACGAACGGACGTACCCGAAGGAGAGTTTGCACAAGAAACACATCAGGATGGGCTTCCTCTTGCCGTAGAGCACGAAGCCATCGAATTTGGACAGGTCCACATTGTTGGGAACATCTTTGGATACGCAGGAGCTTTTGGCGGAGCCGTCGCTGTTCAGGTAATCCTTGTTGCTTTTGTGTCGCACGTCAAAAACGCGGAAGCTGTGCAGGACGGGGCTGAGCCCCGTCAGGGCTGAGGTATTCGGGAAAGCCTGGTCTGGGCCCTCAAACCATTTCCCGAAGGATGAGGCTATGTGGAAAGTGTTGATGATCTGTGGGTAGACTGGTGCAGCACAAGAAGGGTCCCCCTGTTTGCCCCCCGCCCCGGGGAGAGAGTTCAGGAAGAGCGAAGGGAGAGGCCCGCTGCCGCTGCCACAGGTGCCCCCGCTTTGGGTCAGCTGGCTCAGGCTCTCGACAATGTAGGCCGAGCCATCGGGCTGGTAGACGATCTCCCCAGCCAGGTTCTCCACATCACTCTCCTCGTCCCCCTCCTCACTGGTGTCGCTCCCGCTCTCCTCTCTCAGGGGGAGCGGGGGGCGCGCGCTGGGGCAGTGGTGCTCCATGTAGGTCTGTAAGCTGGCGAAGGAGGCCGAGCACTCGTCGCAGCTGACCTCCTTGCCGGCGGGCTCGGCGGCGGGGCCGGCCGGGGCGGTGCCCTCCGCGAGGCGTTCATTGAAGGGGGCCCTCAGGCTGTCCAGGGGCCCGTGGTTCTCGCTTGTGGACTGCTCCATGCTACTGGGTTTGTCGGGGAGGTGGGTGCTGTTGAGTTCAGTCCATTGCTGGTGCTGAGGGATACCGCACCCATTGTCCTTCCCCGAGACGACAGGCGAGTCACAGCCTTCCATGGTAAGGCCTGCGTGGAGCTTTCATTGCACCCAGTACGGATCGGACCTGAAGAGCGGAGGCAAGGGGGGAGAGGAGGGAGAGAGGGGGAAGAGAGAGAGAAAGGAAAGAGGTTAGGAGGGCCGAGGCTAGGTCCCGCACAGAGCACTCTAACAGGCTTCTGTCCACACCCACAACAGAGACCGCAAGGGCAGTGGGGACCCCAGCGATCTCCCCACGCCGTCCAACGAACGCACAGAAGGCGGCTGGCACCGGGGTCTTTAAGGCCAGGGTCTGTGGCAGGAGTGGGGAGCACAGGGAGGGGGGCACACAGGAGACTCCCTCTTGGTCTTCGGACTGTCGGCTGCTCTACCCCCTGGAGGCCAGTTTGAATTTCCGTTCTTTGCAAGCACAGCGTTCGAGTCACGGCCGGGCTACGAGCCACAGCAGAAGAGGAAGATCGCGTCACCTCGCCGGGCCGCGCCGAGGACACAGAGTGGCGGCCCTACTGCACACAGATGGCCAACACCAAGTCCGTGCTGACCGACCGCACTGTCCGTGGGCCAAGGGAACACCAGGGACGGATGGACGAGAGGAGGAAGATTTTGTACCCCCAGAAAAAGGACGGTAAGCCCGTGTGGGGACACGCTCGCTGATCTGGAGGTGAAGCTGCTGCCATTGCTCTTACTGGCCGAATGTCTAGTTTGAGGAGCTCAAAGGAAAGTGACTGAGGGCTGCACGGCTCAGAGAGCAAGTCCGCAGGGCACACACAGGCTCTACCAGCCCTCAGCGGGGCCTGTGGCTACATTCATCCTCTCCGGCTCCGGGAAGCACCATCCCATTTGACAAGCAGTAAAACTGAGGAGCTAACTGTAAGAACAGGCCCAGGGCCGCCCTGACACTGTGAACCAGAAGGCAGATCTCCAAAATCCCACCTCCTCCCCACAACCCACAGAACACCCTTGCTCGCGAGTGAGCTGGCTTCAGACTACGACTGTGACAGCACACAATCTCAGCCCGAGGTAGCTGGGAAGACTCTCGACTGGTCGGCTCCCCCTCCAGCAGCGTCGATCCTGCCCTGTCTGGACGGAGCCCAGTCACCACTGGTGTGGTGGTTTCTGCTGTCAGGGATCTTAGCGGCAAGCCGAGACGGCAACTGGGCTCGGCCAGCCCCCGTTCCACACCTGCCTCGTAGTTATTAGTAGCTGCTGGAGCAGCTGTCCTTCAGCCCTGGGGCTTTTCCGTTTCGTACTCCAAAGCGCCACTGAGCTGAATCTGCCCCCTGAGACTTCACCTCCCTGGGGAGGGAGGCTTCAGGCCACCCGCCACCTCTCTTGTTCCTGTGGTCACATCATCACAGGGGCATTCCTTCCATCCCGGCATGGATCCTAAGGCAACTCAGACTCTTGCACGGCCCTGATTGTTCGGCTGCAAAGCCCAGGCTGCCCTCCCCCCCCCCCCCCCATACACGCCTCCTTCCTGGAGAACACTTGTTTGCTTCTCCACCCAACATCTCATTCATACACATCGGATGAAGGTTTTGGCTGGGTTTGGTCTCTCTTTTCCCCCACCCTACCCCCATCTTCCCACTCCTTTTTTCATTTCTTGATTCTTGACTGCACAGTGAGCCAACAGCTCCCCCTCGGGAAAAGACAGGGAAGGCAGGTTTACCAGAAGTCTCCGGAAAAATAACTTTTTGGAAGAATGCGTCCTCTGTTTTGTTCAAAACACACACACACACACACACACACACACACCCCACCTCTCAAGCTTATAACCTCTAACTCCGTTACAACAAAGTTCCCTGTGCCTTAGAAAAGACACAGTGATTTTAAACGAAGATGACTACACTAAACCAAACCAAACAGCAAATGCAATGGGACTTCAGAAGGCTTAGCTGGGATACAGGTGAGAATCCAGGGTGGCTCTTCTTAAGGATGCGCCTGATTGGCTGGACGACATCTGATTGACAGCTCGGGCCAAAAAGGTTGGCAGGCCTGAAGGGGCGGGAGGGTTAACAGCCCGATTGTAAAATCAATGTCATAAATGCTTGGTAAGTTACAGGAACATGCTGGAAGGGGAGGCCACGATTGATAAAGGAGAACAGCTTTGATGCTTCACTAGGGACTTGAGTATCGACAGCAAAGCCAATCTCCTCTCCAGCCTAGGCTAGGCCAGAGAAACCTGCAAGCGTTTACCAATTAATTGGTGGGCTTTTCTTGCTCTGCTCTCCCCTACCTCCTCCTCCTCCACAAACCATTCAGCTAAATGACTGGGACTTTTAGAAACTCACCTAACTTTGTTTTCTATAGCCAAGCAAAAGGTGTCAAGAAAGGATGACACTGTGGCCACCTCCAAAAGCCAGATGACCCCATGGTGGTGACACTTGCCCCACGAGAGAGGCCACGTGGGATACCACTCATTCACAAGGAGTGAGGACAGCCCGTTAAGACACCAGTGGCCAAGAAGGATCCCACTTCACGATCCATGCTCTGGGCTTCCTTTCAATGCATGCTGGCCACGACAAGCAGAAACTTTTATAACCATGCTCAACAAAGTGTGGCTCAGGGACAAGTAGCATCGTTCTTCACCAGCGAGCCTGCGTAACACAGACCCTTGGGCCCCACTCCAGATCAGAATCTGCATTTTCACATGATACCCTGGGGACTGGCACTAAAGCTTGAGACGCCTTCACCAGATTAGCATCTTTTCCATGCTCTGTGCCTGGACTGCCGGGAACCAGGCGGAGGCAGTCTTGGATTCCCCCGCGGGTCCCAGAGAGGTGTAGGGACCAGAAGGGACCTGAGGACAGAGATGAAGCAATCTCTTAAACCTGCCCAATCCTTCAGCTCAAGGACCTCAGGCTATCCAGAACTCTCCCACCCAGCCGGCTGTCCCTCTCGCTCTGTTTATCAGCCAGTCAATAAGAAAAAGGTAGTTCTTACTTAAGGAGGCAGAAGTCAACTCGGCAGGTCGATCAGCACTCTGTCTGTAAACATGGTTTCCCGTAAAATCAATGATCTTCAGTTATAGAGGGCAGCCTGGGAACCCAGCGGGTCCCCACGCTCTCACACACAGCCCCCCCAGCAGCTCTGTTCAGACCCCCCAACCCCCAGCCCTGGCTCTGCTTCCCCTTCCTCGTCCTTCGCTCACGCCAGGGCCAGCTCACACATCACAAACCCACAACCCTTTCTGCGGCCTGCTTCTCTTCTGCTGCTTATGACCCCAAATTCCCTTATAAACACAGACACATTCTACTCATGACACTGCCCCCCCGCAATACTGTACTCAACATGGTTTTGGCGTTTATGTGCAGCGTTTTAAGAATTATGTTAAACTTCAGAAGAGCACATCTTTCCAGTAAGACAGTCAAAGGGAAGATACAGGAACAATCCAGATCTCTCCCATTCATGCTCTCTGCTTAGGGTTTAAATCTGCCACTTGAGAAGTCATCTTGTACAGAAAAGTTCCAACATCTTCATCAAGAGCCCTCACCCTTGCCCCTCCCAAGTTACAATTCCCTTGGAACCTACCTGTAAAGCCCCCTGCATCTTTGCTAACGGCAGTCTTTATTTTCCAAAGATTTTTCAAAATGATAAAACTCCGTATTACACTGGGCCCCGCCACCAATGAAGTCGTTCATCTCCCTCTTTCGACTGAGAAGATGTGAAAGGACAGTTTTGTTACATTCCTTTAAGGAGACGGGGCTGGGTCTAACGCAACAGTTACTGGGAAGCTGGGGGGGGGGGGGCGGGATACAGTTATTAAGGAGGGGAGGGGGTTCCTGCTGTTGCTCCAGCACCCAGAGAATTAAACATGAACAGTCACACTGTGTAATTTTAAATTGTTAATTAGCACAGGGTTAATTAGGCGGTCCTTTCATAAGAGGCTGTTTGGCAGAAAACCAAGAAAAGAAACAAAGGGGAAGAAAAGAAAAACAGAATCCAGACTGCGAGAAACTGTTGCCTCCGTGAGTAACGCACACGGCTGTCGCCTCCGTGAGTAACCCACGCGGCATCGCCAGAGAGAAGTGACCCAGCAGGCGCGCCATTCTCCAGAAGCAACCTGCTCTGCTGGAGGGCAAGTCAGGGGGAGCACCATTTTCCTGAAGGCAATCAGGCAAGAGGTCTCAAAAGCCTCAAAAAATGCACATGCCCTTTGACTCAGCAATTCCCCCATTCGAGGAAATCACCCAAGATACACACAGAGATACAACATTATTCACCACAACATTTTTAACAGGAAAAAAAATTGAAATAATCTGGCAAAACAAGGGGCTCTCCGAATAAATTACAGTGCATAGAGTTCCACAAGACATTATAAAACATCACTGTTTAAAGAAACTACTTACAGGCATGGGAAAATGATCACATGGGATGCTAACTGAATAATGCATATATAGGTTTGCATATGGAAATACATGAGATTTGTATCAGAACTTTTAAAATGGTAATTGCTAGGGGATGAGGTTATGGGCAACTTCATTTCGTCCTTGGTGCCTTTCTTTCCCAAAGCTTTTTAAAATGAGAACCATCCTGAGGGAAGTCATCCCTCCTTGAATTAGGCATCACGTTAAGTCCTGCAGGGACTACACCACCTTCCTAGCCACGGTGTGAGATGGGTATCACTTATATCCCCATTTTAAAGACGGGAAAACTGAGGTTGTGCAAGTTATACAGCCTAAAATCTAAAACCCTAAGCTGACTGTGCAGTCTGTGTTCTGAGCCACTCTACAGCATTCTTTTTTTTTTTTCCTTTTTTCAAGATCATATTTATTTGACACACACACACACAGAGAGCATAAGCAGGGGGAGCGGCAGGCAGAGGCTGCGGGAGAAGCAGGCTCCCCACTGAGCGGACAGCCCGACGTGGGACTCGATCCCAGGACCCCGGGATCATGACCTGAGCTGAAGGCAGACGCTTAACCAACTGAGCCACCCAGGTGCCTGACATTTTTCTTTAATGTCTGTTTCTCAAAGAGAACTTCAGAACACCCTTATATCCGACATTCAAATTCAATCTTTATGGACCTGGGGACTGTTCTAAGATCCTGGGAATCCAGGACTGCCATGTAAAAACCACATGCCCATTCACACACATACCCCTCTCTAGGAGTGGTAGGGGAAGGAGAGTTACTTGGAGGTCTTCACACGGGAGAAGGGGTAACAAGAGTGGGGGCAGGTGTTCCAAGGAGTTGAATGGTAGGCCCATTACCCTGATTTTTTTTTTTTAAGAAAAAAAGGAGGATTCCGAGGCCATAAACCAAAAAATGTATTCATTCATTCATTCCTTCCATATTTACTTTGCACCTACTATGTGTCAGATGCTAGGGAATCAATGATAAACAGATCTTAGTGTATATTCTTGCTGGGGAGAGACCACAAAGAAAGAGAAAGTTAAGTGACGAAAAGCACTCAGAAATAATATAAAGCAAGAGAAGAGGAAAGAATTATGTGTGTGCACATCCTTTTGGATAAAGTGATAACTAGATTTAAAAAGACATGTTGTATATTATACAGTGCAAGTTTCCCACAGTTTTAGAACAGAGTCAACAACTGCCGAATTAAAAAAAAAAAAAGGAGGTCCTGAGAAATTAGCAATTAGCTGTTAGGTTCAGTAAGAACATTCACATAAAATCAACTGAAAAATAGCTGCACTTAGATTCAATGATCTGAGAAATGCATTAGAGAAGACTTCTTGATTTTAATAAGGTATCCCAAAGTTTATCATCTCTTCATATCCATAGCAAAATGTCTTTGAGATAATAAAGTCTGGCTGATTTTATGGCTGGAAGAGGCAATTGCCTCAAGTATCCTCTCAAAGGTCAGTGCATCTAGCGGCATGCCTCAACCTTCTGTCTTGTCCCGGGTTCCCTTCACTTACATCAACAGCTTAAGGGACAAGACCAAGCACACACAAACAGTATGTGAAGTACATAAAGCTAAGAGGACTAACTCCTGTGCCAGACGGTGGCATCAAGACTCAAAATAAGATCTCAGCTGGTGGGAACAACAGGCGCAAAGAAACAAGACGAAGTTCTGAAAGACTGAGTATGAAGCCCCATATTTAAAGCTCAGGCAATCAGTAAAACCAAGAGAGACTGGAAGAGACTTGGATTAACAAGAGTTCACGCAAAGAATACTTGGGGGTGTCACTTCACTACAAAGCACAATGTTGACATGGCAGCCAAAGAGAGAAATAGGACCTCCAGGCTACAGGACCACACCACAGCTGTGGAAACTCAGCAGGGTTCACATCCCCATCCTTTTCGCTCTCTGCATGAAGAATGTCATGATCCACTCAGGAGAATCCTGTAAGAGCCTGGTCTTACAGAGCAGAGCGTGGTCACATGGCTGCCCAGCAGCAGTTCGGGAGAGCAGAAGAGACAACTCCCATTGTAGGGCAAGGCGACGACCCTCAGCTACGCCTGCTACAGCAAGGAGGATTAGTTACATGTGTTCTACCGAGCTTCAAGGTTTAACTACGAGTCATGAGGGAACCTGAACAGGAATTCAAGTTCGGTTTCATAGAAAAGAAAGTCTTTCTCAAGATTTTCAAAGCTCTCAGATGGAATGTGGACTCTGTGAAATACTGCACTCCCCAGGTTCAGGAATGGAGGAGGGGATTTTGCTGTAGCCAAAGGGTCCCATCAGCAGCCTCCCAGGCCCATGAAAGGTGAAGACGCCTGGGTTATCAAGTGGGTTCCTCAGTCAACTTTAACCTCCTTCTCTGTGATCCCATAATAGCACTTTGCATATGGAAACACACTGTAATTCTTGCATTATCACACTGCTCTAATTATCCATTGGTTGGTCTATCTCTGCCTCAAAGCTGTTCCACGTCTCATTCATCTGTCTTCTCCACCTCCAAGATGTCATATATGCTTAATAAAACTGTAGGGAAAATTAAGGTACTGGGAGAAATGAGAATAGTTGAAGAGGGGGGAAAAAAAGATGATCCCTGAAGATGGTCTGTTTCTTTTCCTCTTAGTTGAAGAAACATCCTTTCTCCACCAAATGGAACTAAGGCTCCTTGAAGAAACAGCCAATACTTGAGCCTGGAGCATCTTTGTGAGCCAGAACATAAGGAAGTGCTCGAAGAATGAAGAGAGTGTGCTAAAAAGGACAGAGGAGCTGGCTGCAGGGTCCCCCACTTGCTCAAACTGGGACAATGTGAGCAAGAAAATTACATGAGAGTAAAGGTTTACGACCCAATGTATAAAATAAGAATCCATAATTGCAGACTTTTCATAAATTTAAAAAAAAATGTGGGATTAGGGAAAGTTCTTCCTTCGAACAGAAATGCAACTAATAAATGCAGAGGGAATTATGGGGTTAGAAAATCACCATTTGGGAACCATCATAATAATAACTCATTCAAGCAAGAATCAATGGATGCTAAAACTGGTGGATGAAAAGTTTGAAGAGTAACAGGATATTTACACAGTCTCAAAGTATCTTCCCACAAGATACTTATTAATTACAGAAGGAAAAACAATAACTTTACAGTGGAGAAACCTGGCAGACACCACCTTCACCACATGATCAAAGTTAACATCACCGGGAATGAGGCAGACATCATGTGCCTCCCGAGAGGATACACCGAGAAGAACACAACATCCCTTCCCTGACATTCCTGCCAAAAATGCAAAACCTGAATCTAATCATGAGGGAACATCAGACAAATCCAAATTGAGGACAGTCTACAAAATGTCCCATGCGCTTCAGTTATGTCAGTGTCATGAAACGGAAAGACTGAAGAGCTGTTTCAGATTAAAGGAGTTAAAGAGACATGACAAACGAACCTAACACATAATCTGGAATTTTTTTCCCCATAAAGGGCACAATTGGGGCAATTGGCAAAATCTGAATAAGGTCTGTAGGTCAGATAATTGTCGTAGGTGACTGTTAATTTTCTAATTTTGATAACTATGGTGTGGTGATACACCTTTTCCTTTTCCAGGAAGAACACACTGATATATTTAGAGATGATGTTTCAGTTTTCAAGTGGCTTAGGAAAAATCAGTAAGAGCGTGTGTGTGTTCAGACACACATATGTACATATAGACAGAATAGGAGATAATGTTAACATGAGGTCTGACTGAAGGGTATACGAGAAATCTATGTTCTATTATTACAACTCTCCTGTACATCTAAAATTATGTCAAAACAAGGAGGAAAAAAAGTAACTGTCCAGTGCAAGACTCTCCATATTGAACCACAAAATTACACGTGAACAGCCAACCCACCCTGATCCCCATATCCTTATTTTCCTGTAAAATTCATTGTTGGCACAGCTTCAGGAAAGAAACAGGCTGCTACGCTGGACAGGGAGGTGTAGACAGAAAGACACAGAAAGTGGGCTTCTCTTCCCCTAGATGAGTGGTTCTAGACAGAGCTCTCTAGTTGGAGAAGACAAATGACCTTTCTAGCTTGGGCAGAATTTCAAGTATCACACATCGAAAGACATTTACCCAAGACATCCACGATCCTGGATCAGGGCAGATTTCCCTAACTTGGTGAATGCGGTTCTAAATATAAGGACAAGAGCAGGAACTGTAAAAAGAAAAGAACCCCAGCAACCTACAGAGGGTGAGCACTGCTACCTCTAGACTAAAACATATTAGAGAGAAAACACATGGCAATGAGTAAACCATCCCCACATCTCCCCGCCCCCAAAAACACTCAAAGGCAACCCAGATTCTGAGATAAGTAGGAAACTCATTCAAGGGGCAAAGAAATAATACCCTCATCTGTTTAGCTTAGAATCCACTGAAGAACCATATCCAATCCCATTCTATGCTTTCTACAATAACTGTATTTGTAATATTGCTACTGAGTCAAAGTCAGTAAGTGTGAAAGCATAAAAAGGTGAGATTCCATCAGCTTGGTAGCAATTCCCCTGAAGAATTATTCTGTAACTATGGCAAAGTCAGGGAATACACACATGCTTGAACAGGTCCCTCGTGTTGCAGGGGGCCCATGGCCTGGAAGGCCCAGAGAGTCGCCCAGGCCCTGGGCTTCATGTCTTGCTAATGAGTGCATCTGTGCTCTTTCCAGCGTGAACATAAATCAGCCTGGAAGTGAAAACTGCTAGCTCAGTCCATTCTGCAGGGAATCCACAACTACCGCGATATTCTGGTTGCAGTCGAGTCATGGAGGGGAGGAAGAGGGTGTTGCAAGATCCGGAGCAGAGCCAGGCAAGGAACCCAGTCTGTGTGTGTTGGAAAAAATGAGCTGCTATTTGAGGAACCCAATTTCTTACCAACTATGTGGATACACACATGGTTCGACAAGGACCAAAGCCACGAATACAGTTAAAAAAAAAAAAAAAAAGGCAAAACTACCCAACTATTACTTAGGCTTGTTCTGAAAAAGTATCTGGGGCAATTCAACCAGTTATTCAAGTAACTGCATCCCAGCACTTAGGTAAGTACCTGCCTATGGCTTTCCACCACGTCCTGAAGACAGACAAGCAGCATCTTTGGCCATCGCTGGCCTGAATGGTTCCCTCTTGACCTCGATTTAAACCAGGAAGCACTGGGGTGCCTGGGTGGCTCAGTCATTAAGCGTCTGCCTTTGGCTCAGGTCATGAGCCCCGCGTCGGGCTCCCTGCTCAGCGGGAAGCCTGCTTCTCCCTCTCCCACTCCCCCTGCTTGTGTTCCCTCTCTTGCTGTGTCTCTCTCTGTCAAATAAATAAATAAAATCTTTAAAAATAAATAAATAAATAAACCAGGAAGCACTGAGCCCCTTCCCAGATGTAAAGCAGCATCTCCTTTCACCAAACACAGCAGCTGCCCTACTCCCCTACCTCATCAACCGCCCCTCCTACCTCGCAGGTGCACAATTCACCCAGCCCATCCTTCCCCATCCCCTGCTGCCTTCCCAGCTAAATGGGATACCTTCCCACACTGACTGTAACCAACTACTTCAGTGTTTTCTTTGCCAGCACCCAGAACTTTTTGTCTCTTCCCAATTTCCTCAAAACCCCCCTCAAAAGATCCTATTTCTGATCTCTCAGTTCTTGCTGCTCGGCTGCCGAGCAAAAGCTTGAAGAGGATGTAAAAATGTGCCATCTGGGCCCATTACGGTTTCAATCTGGCATCTCATGATGTTAAATTTATTTTAAATAATTTCTCCTGATTAAAGTAGTATGAGTTCATTACCCAAAAAAAAAAAAAAAATGAATATGTGCAGAAAGACTCACTAGCTAAAATAAAAATCACCTATAATTCCACCAGCCAGAGAGTCACTGGCAGGCAAGATAGTTTTTAGGGTTTTTTTCTCCTTCTGCATGTCTAGAGATGCAGATCTTCTTCACCAACCTCAGACCGCACCATTCCTTAAGTGAGCCGCCCTTTTAACTTCATCTAGCATGAAAGTTTTCCATGACATTAAATATTCTTTGGAAGTCAGAATTAATGGCTACAGAGATACTGCATCCTTTGGACATAGCATAAATCCACTAAATTCTATTACTGGACCTTTAGGCAATTCCTAATTTTGCTGTTAATGCTGCAATACACTCTTGTAAATCTTTGTAGCTATGTTAACAAAATAACTGACATAAATAAGTAACAGCTCCAATGCTACCCACTTAGTAGGGACAGGCATGGTTCTAAGCACTTTTAAAATATATATCGTTTCATTTGATCCTTGCAATGACCCATTTTACAGATGAGGGAGCTGAGGCTTAGGTTAAGTAACTTATGTAAGTCCCATACTAGCTAAGTCGGTCTTTGAAACTAGGTAAGTCGGTCTTTGAAACTAGGTAAGCCTTCCTTCCTAAAACCTAGGATCTTACCCAGGACATGACATCTCTCTTTCCTTAGGACATACTTCTAAAAGTAGAATTGCTGGCCTAAAAGATAACAATAGGTAAGGTTCTCTGGCATATGCCAATCTAATCTCTAGGAAAGCCCTTCCAACTCATGCTCAATGGCATGTGAGCGTCAATTTCCCTGCCCCTTCATCAATAGTGGGTATTATCTTGTTCAAAAAAAAAAAAAAAAAAAAGTCAATTTGGCAGGCAAGAAATGATATCTCATTTTAACTTAGATTTTCTCCTAATAAGACAGGGCCCATCCGCAGATACTTATTGGCAATTCTTATTTCTTCTGTGAATTGCCTGTTAGGTCCGCCGCAGGGGTGTACTGTCCTTTCCTTGATGGTGAGTAAGAGGGCTTTGTAGGATTTTACTGGTGATATCTCCCGCTCAACTCTCTATCACATTCCACTATCCTCGAGCTCCTGGATCAGAGTCTGACCCACTCGCATTGCCAGTTGAGACAACGCTCTGTCCTTCCTTCCAACAATCTGTCCTCGGCTCCTTCAAAGAACTGGACTCTGCCCTCTGCTTCACCTGCCCAGCACCGTCTTCTAGAGCCGGATGAGTCTCTCCTCTGTGAGTTTACAGAGAGGTCGACAGCATTTCTCCAGTTCTGAGTGCAGTGGAAGCCACTGTGGAGCTTAGTGATGATCCACACAGACGCCAGGACCCCTCCCAGAAGGCAGCATCACGGGCTCTCTGGACATCAGCTCAGCTGGGTTAGAAGGCCCTGTGGCTCCAAGATTCCGTCCCCTCTCCAAGGTCACCAACGCCCCCCTCAGAGCAGCCAGGGGCTCCTCTTCTTTCAACGTCTTCAATCTCTCCTGCATTCGGAATGGCCAACCACCCCACCTTGAGACCTCCCCTTCATTTCCCTGACACGCTTCTTTGGCTCTCCTCCTACCTCTCTGATCTCTTCGTTGTCTGCCCCTCTTCCCATTCCTACAGCTCTCCACGGATGTGCTTTCCCACTTATTTGGTAAGACTCCCTATGACTTTAACGCACAGAAACCTTTCCTCTCTGTTCTCCTCCAGTCTTTAACCATTATACTCCCCGCCTCCCCCTTGGCTCTCTGCTCTTATCTCTGTACATCAGCTACCTTAACTACTTCTGTGGTTTCAATTACTGAAATTATGTGTTGACTCCCAAAACAAGAATATCCATTCCTGACTTATCGCTTGCGTATGGGCCTCATATTTTCAGCAGACCACAAGATGTCTCTAAGTGGCCAGCCTTCCATCACTCAACACTCAGCATGGCTCAACACCACTGAACGGAAGTGCCCCTCACTGACCACTCTGGTCTCTCTCGATGGAACTCCTGGTACCATCTTTGATTCCAGAAAACAGAAAGGAAAGATCGGTCTAGCCTTCCCAATGTCATATTCATGCAGTGCCTTTCCCCTGCAAGAGCCAAACGCCAAAATATTCAAACTTACACCCTCCACACTGGTTTTAAAATAGTCTAGAATCTACCCCTATGCGACTACTCAATCATCTCTCTTGCTTCCCTCCAAGAGAAGGGTCTCTCCCCATCATCTCCACATTTTTATGCATTCTTGCCGCTGTCCCTGCAGCCCCAAGCCCTTTGGATGTCCTTTCTCTGCCTCAACATTTACCCAAACCTTGGACATCCTTTAAGAAGCTCAAGTTCCACCACACAGGAAGTAAAATCCCCTCTGATCACTCGAGCCCACGAAGACCTGTCTCCTCTCAGTACTACCACAGTAATCACCACCACACTGTCACTAAACTGTCGCTCCTTGTGTCACGTGGGTCGCTTTCAGCTCTCCAACTTGACGGAAAGCTGCTTGAGGGCGAAAATCAGCTTGTATTTGCCTTCATCTCTTAGTGCAGTGCTGAGCACGCAGTATGGACAAAAACTTGATGAGCAGCACACTTTTTCCAGGAAACACCGTAAGTAACAGCGGAAGTGTGCTGATCTCAACACTGCAGGGAATTAATCACCAAAGACCCAATCATCCTAATTCTGAGGCTCGGGTACAATACTTGAGTACTTTAGTATTCTGTGGTTTATAGTGTCAATTTCCTTTTCCAAAATTACAGAAGGCCTGAGATCTACGGAGGCAGCCTCATTCTGGCTACCTTAAATAGTTGGTCAAGGAAACAGAAATCCAGGAAGCCAAGCAAATCCATAAGTACAATTCTGTTTGGGGCGGTGGGCGGGGGGGGGGGGGGGGGAGGCAGGTATGGACCATATATGGACCATATACCAGTGATTGCGTACAAGGTTTCTGCCTCATGAGCACTGTTATCAGAGCCATGCTCACTAGTTTAATAGGACGAGGAGTCTACTGGGGTTCTTGAATTCTTACTAGGGAGTTCTCTGTAGAACATTTAATGCGAACAGCAGGACCACCTGTTGTAGCTCAAGGCTGCACACATCCGAGAGAACCCGAACTTGGGCAGATTCTTTGTTAGCACTTGCTGTTTCAGGAAGGAATGCAGGTAGAAGCAGCCTCAGGCCTTGAGCCTCCTTTTATACAGATCTGATCTACGTGGGAACAGATGAACAACATATCACAGCTGCTTTTCTCTGGTCTGGGGCAGCACCTGGAAAACCCCATCCGACTTTCCTGGAGAGAGGAAATCCATGCTCTCCAGTAAGTCCACCACCTGTTGTACCCGGGACAATGGGGAAGGCCGGTACCGGTGAGGCGAGCGGTGGCCTTGAGGAAGCAAAGTCTCCCTCAACTGGCATCTCTGGAATGACTCTTGGAAAGGAGCGTCTTTCCCTCTTAGCAGGAAGAAAGCCACACGGTGGGCTCACCAGCGGCAGTGCACTCTGGCCCAAGGCTCTGGAATTGGCACCATGACAAAACAAACAAGGCTTGCCCTTCGAAGGCTCATGAATGGGGTCACACACACACACACACACACACACACACACACACACACAGGGCCTCTCACCAAGGCCAGCGCAGCAAGTTCTTCAGATCTTCCCTGGCTCATTAGCATAAACGGTCTTTTCAGCAGCTGGGAGCAAGACGCACCACTAACCAGAGCAGGAATGGAAGCTGGAAGGCCCAGCGCCTGCCGGTGGCATGAACAGGGGGTCACCACGCAAAGGTGAAACCACCACAAAGGGTGCTTCGGGAAGGATGTGTCTTGGCTGGATGCCCTCAGATTCCCCTCCAGGTTGCGTTTGCCAAGCGATCCCCCAAATTCGTATTTGGAGGGCACATGTAGACACTGATTCTGCCACAGAAGTCCCCCTCAACGGCTTCCTCTTACTCAGCTGAAGATGTGAGAAGTGCATATTTCCTACTGGGCAGTCCTTAAATCCTAGTGGCCTCAGGAGTGATTTCAAATTTCAATTCCCTTCCTTATGGCCAAGTGGAAAAGCAGCAGGAATGGTCATTGGGGCCTTGGAGGACTTCAAGATAGAACTGAAGAGAGGCACAGTCTGTTTGCCCTCTGAGTGTGCTCAAAGCACTTCCAAATTCCAAAGCTTAAAACACAATTGGGTGGATATGAGACCGAATGACATGTCCTACTCTCCACAGCCCCTTCTCCATCCCACGTGGTATTCAGGAAATCCATTATGTGCACTGTTACTTTTAATCGAGAAAAACAGATTGAGACATATTTACCAGTGGCCACTTCAAAGAGTGGCCCTGGGAATTCGGCAAAACAACAAAGGAAAACTTCTTCTTCAAGTGCAAGGATCCAAGAGTTCACACTTCCTTAACCCTCCGGAAACCACCCCAAGAACTAAGCGACTGTGGGTAATAATTACACCCTCTCAAACTCAGCAAAAACAAAAACAAAAACAAAAACAAAAGAGGCCCAGATGGTCTGTCTCCTCTCGTTGTTCCAAATGCAAATGCTGCTTTTGGGTCAATGGCTGCTGTGAAGCCTCACCAAGGTCCAGTTAAATAGGCCTTGGATTAATTGTGCTTGAAAGTTTCTTATCCAAGCACTGCTAAGACCGAACAATTGAGTTTGGGAACGAGTGTGGTTACATATTTTTCCTTAATGGCTTCCTGAACACCCTGGTTAGGTCTGATCCCTGGGGGCGAATTGCCAGTTCAAGTCATAAAACGTGATCAATGTAGATCAAGACCCTGTGCTAAGTGTCTGAGAGGAGAGAGGAGAAACGTATTTGTCCAAACACACAAACATATGAAAAATGCATGTTAGCAGAAAGAACTTCGGCTTCCGTTCTGACCAGGCATCACCTCTCCTTTCGCCCCTAGAGCTCTGCTCATCCCGCCGGAACTTTCAGACGGCAGTCCTAACCTTGCACAGTTGTAGAAACTGTTCTTGCCTCTCCACAAGATCCCTATATGAAGCCAGGCTAAGATCAAGCAAATCCAAGCTGGCCAGTTCATGGGCCACAGTAATACAGAGGCTGCTGGGGTTCTGGCCCTAGTGGTCTTCGTTTCAAGCTCCTGTGCCGAAAACATAGCCCCAAAGTCACCCAGTGCTCTAATGATTTTTATGCATTCCGGCAACGTGTATTTACGGAGGCCTACAATATACACAGCATCGCTCCTGGCAAGACAGAGTCCTCGTATTGAGCTTTGCTCTCATTAGGGTCCAGACGTATGAAATAAGAACCTGGACAGTGACAGGATGCTGGGAGGGACAGAGTCGGCCCTTCCCATGGCCACTGGATTCACTGTATCCACACAATTATCTAGGCTATTGCCCCCCGCCGTTCCAGAGTCTTCTGCTCGACCGCCAGAAACTGTCCTTCTACTAACCAGATGTACGCAGTGATGACCTCTGATGTCCACGCCACTGAAAACCACGGTTTGACTATTGCAACACATGGTTTGGCAGGTTGTGCAACTGCCCTGAGACCCTATGGTGCTGGGGACATTGCCGCCCCCGCACTCTGATGTATCCCTACTACACCCCCATAGGACTAATCCCTCGCCCTCAACCCACAAGGAAGTCAGCAATTAAAGGACTAGTAGGGATGTCTGAGATCAGCCGTTTCCCAAGAGCCCAGAATTTTCCCCCACCCTGGCCTGAAGGACATGCGACGTTACCAGCACCAACGAAATGGCTTTCATTCGAGCATTTATTTTCCTCTGATGCTGTCAAGCTGACAAGAGAGGAGATGATCCCATGTCTCCTGGCTCCTCTCAGGTGATCCAACAGGTTTCCCGCACCCTCGCTTGCCCTTTATATTCCCCATCCTGGTTTCTTTGGCCTCGGTTGCTCCTTAGGCTGGACTCCGTGACTTTATAGGCTCCACAGGCTTAAGTGGCAGAATATTCTGGAGGCGGTGTTCAATCTCCCCTGTTGTTACCAAGAGGTGCTGGGGTTGGCGTGTACCCATGTTCACTGCAATCCACAGGGAGGTGGCCCGGACCAGCTTCCACACGACCAAACAATGCCCTTTCATGGAGCCTCGTGTTCTTGACACGGTACTGGGCGTTTCAGAGACTAATGTGGGGCGGGTTGGCTGGGAGGTGGGGGGGGGGAGTGCGGGGCAAGTCTTGTTCTCAATGGCCTGATAAACTAAAGCATCAAGTCTACAAATTCAAATGAACCAGCTCTGCAAAGCCTATTCACCAACCTTACCTCGGCTTCCAGCTATCTCCCCCCCTCCCACCCCGACCATCTGGTTCCCTGTCTCAGGCCAGTGGGAGAAGCTGCAGTGTCTAGAATTCCTCTGGTGTCTATCTGCGGGCGACTCGGGAGAGAGAAAAAAGCAAATGCAACCCCAGAATATGCCTAGCACACAGCAATTCTACTGGCCTCAGAAGTAGGGCAGGAAAAACCCTTGCTTAATTTTAAATCATCCACATGTAAGAGGTGGAGAAACTGTTCAGGGGATGTGAGGGGAAAAAAAAAAAAGAAGGACGAAGAAAAAGGACTAGGAATTTTTTCTTTTCTTTTCCTTTTTTTCTTTTCTTTTTTTTTTTTTTTTAAGGGAATCTTTCCTAAGCATTAACTACCCAGCCCTTTCTGCCTCTGGGATGGAAAGTGTTACTCAGCTGCAAGGCCTCTTGCTAATTGTGGGTTTTTATTTTTATTTCCTATTACCCTCTCGCACGCCTGATGAGATTATTTTACCGGAACTGACACAGCTGGAAGCAGCGGCCATACGTGGAGCCTCTGAGGAGGTGATGCAATTTCATTTTCATTGATCAGAAATCAGCAGGGCAGTAAGTGATGGGAAATTCCATTAGAAGAAAACTTGCAAGCCATGAGCCTCAACTTCCTCGCCACACCCAGGACCCCCCAGGGGTCTCGCCTTCCTCTGGACTAAGTCCGCACGGAGCAGAGGATGGGAAGTGCTCTCTTCAACATGGCAATGAGAAGATAAAGGCCACGCGGCTGGCTTGGGAGAGCAACAACAGAACTCCTTTAACCAACGAGGGCATCTCAGTTCTTCTCTGTCCATTACAGAGAAGTTTTCCAGGGACCCAGAAGAGGGGCACTCAAAATCAAGCCCCAGAGTGCCTCAAAACCAATGCTTAAAGGATCCCTTTCCGGGCGCCTGGGTGGCTCAGTTGTTAAGCGTCTGCCTTCGGCTCAGGTCATGGTCCCAGGGTCCTGGGATCGAGCCCCACATTGGGCTCCCTGCTCAGCGGGAAGCCTGCTTCTCCCTCTCCCACTCCCCCTGCTTGTGCTCTCTCTCTCACTATGTCTCTCTCTGTCAAATAAATAAATAAAATCTTAAAAAAAAAAAAAAAAAAAGGATCCCTTTCCAAGTGTCAACCAGTAAGAGAAGAGAAGGCCGCTGCACAATAGTTAAATGTATCCCCCAACCACCTGTAGACATTTTCCTGAAGGCACCTACCATTTGTGAGTGCTCACTGTGTACCAGGCCCTACCCTCCGTGCCCAGCACGCACAAACTCCGATCCTCCCCTAACACTCCAGGACCAACATCCAGCCCTCTTCTCTCTTGGACAGTAGAGGAGGCAGAGTTCCAGGGAGGTGAGGGAGAGAGCCAGCTGGGACCAATGCCTTCCTGAGGGTTCGCGAGGCTCTTAATCGCAAAGGAAGGCTGAGTGAGACAATCAATGAGAAAACATGCTCACTCACACTTGAGTTTTAAGAGAAGATGCAGCACATCTGATTGTCTAGTCTACTTTCTTCCAGAGATGGCAGTTGACAGATTCTGATTCATCCATCTCCATCATCCCAGACATCCCCACCACAGCCTTATGTCCACGGCTAGAACCAGAAGTGAACTTCGGAATGCACAGAATGGCTACTGTTTTAGCAGTTAAGATGCCCCCACCCCCAGCTGTTGGCCCAGCAAGTATTACTTCACTCACCAAAGACCTATGGAGAAAAAAACAACAACAAAAAAACAAAACAAAACAAAAAACAAAAAACATCAAGGAGCTACTCAGGAAGACAAGTTCTACAAAAAACAAAAACAAAAACCAACAAGCAAAAAAACATTGCTGGCTGAGTGGCTCACCAGCCTTTCTTGGGCTGTTTTGCCATATGAAACGTGAATTAGAGCAGAACCAGGCCATCATCAACAAAATTAACACTGCTCCAAACAACTCTTTGCCACTAAAATAGGAGACTTTTAAATGCAAAAACGATGACAATAGGTCAAACCAAAATCTATCCGTAAGCTTCTTCTGAGCATCTAACCTGTGGCTCAACAAAACAAACAATACATGAAGAAGGGGCCCCTGGCCTCCATGAGCGCACAAACCAAGTCAGAGTCCTTTATTTATGCTCTTACAAGAATGTACAATACAACATCACAGCCTAAATTGAGGCCAGGGCAAAAGAGGAAAGAAAAAAAAAAAAAAAAGAGGGGAGGAAAATTTGAGCCAAAAATGAAGCTTGCATGTATGTATACGGCAATAACCAACACACTAAGCAATAAATTTGGCTCTAAACTTTCTAAGTCCAGAAAGGAGAAAAACAAACCAAAACAAAACCATAATAACCTTGTTTTAGGTATAGCACTCACAGTGGCCAAGAGGAAAGAACAAGCCAACTGCTTGGTATATAGTACCAATAAAATCTCAATTACAGAAACCGGGATAAGGACTGGTAGCAAGAGGTGCCTCCACCCCCGTGTCTCTCTGCGGCGGTCGGAATGAGATCGCTGGAGCTGGAGACCATTCAGTCTTATGGCCTCCTCTGATGGACAAGAATAATGACCCCAGAGGGTGCTGGTGGTTTGCCCAAGGTCAGAGAGCTCGTCAGTGGCAGAGTTCTCTGTATCTTCACCCCACACGAACAGTGCTCTTTCCACCACACGTAGCTATTCCCTGGGCTGATTGGGGGGGTTGAAGCGGGGACACATATGGAGCCTAGAGTTGGGGTTCTGGGGTGGGGGGTTACTGTCCCAGGTAAAGAGGCCTGAGGAAAAATCAAATACACTACACAGGCCTCCTATGGATACCAATTTTAACAAACCAATTGTAAAAAACCATTCTGGGGACGGCTGGATCATTTTGAAAAGTGATTTGGGATTCGATGATGTTAAGAATTTGTTAATTTTGTTATGTAAACACAACATCATCACCTAACAAGATGATAAAGTCTCATGATATCTTTAATTGGACTTAAAGTCAAAGCCAATGAACAAAATGATTAAACAAATCTAACAAAAAGTGAACTGCTGGGGACGCCTGGGTGGCTCAGCCGGTTAGGCGTCTGCCTTCCGCTCCGGTCATGATCCTGGAGTCCCAAGATTAAGCCCTGCATCTGGCTCCCTGCTCAGCAGGGAGTTTGCTTCTCCCTCTACCCCTCACCCCCCTTATGTTCTCTCTCTCTCTCAAATAAATAAAAATATTTTAAAAATATGTTTTAAAAAAAGTGAACTGTTAAGTCCAGATGATGGGTTCATCCTATTATTCCATTTTTATATAATGCATTTTTTTCTTTACAAGAAGCAAGCTCAGTCTTTAACCAGTTCAGGAGCAATTTCTGAAGAGAGCACAGCACTGGCCAGAACCAAGCTTCTCAGTACCGAGTTGACAAGTTCATGGCCAGCTAAGCCTTTTTCCAAAGAAATATGGGTTCTCCTTCCTTTAGAAGAGCTGATCTCTATATCTTGCTTTCAAAACTCACCATCTGCTGACCCCACCCCTACTCTTAACCCTTGGAAGGTACCAAGCACTACCAAGCCGCTACCGGAAGAGACTGCTTGCATCACACTGTGGGCTCGGTCCCCGACACGTTTGTATGTGGTAACTATCCCTATCATCACTGAGCAGAATGGGCCCCCTTTCACAGCCTCAGATAACGTAAGAGCTCAGAGCCAAACTCTGGTTAAGAAAACCACATCCACTGAGAGTTAAAAGCCTCCACTTACTGATTTAATGGGTTAAAACATAATTTTAAACACTTTCAGTGAGTTTACAAAATAAGGCAATATTTGCCAACCACTGTTTTTGAGTTCATTGTTTTTCATCTCGGTATGAATGTTTTATAAGTCACCTTAATTGCTTTGTAAAGTCTGAACGGAGCTGCTTCCCACTGGGCTGGTTCTCTTGGGCTCGGCTGCAAGGAAGATGGCCCCATGACAAGTGGGCTTCTTGCCACATGTGGGTCCATACACACCCATCACCGTGCTGAGGCTTCCGGGAAATACTCTTAGCAACAGCCTTTTCCCCAGTAGCGTTAGTATTTGACCAAGAAAACAATCACACCCAGCACCAACCTTCCCAGGAACAAATAACAATGTTCCACCAATTTACACAGGCTTTTATACATTTTCAAACACTCTTATATTCATTTCTCATTCGACCTCCGGCAATTTTGTCTTAAGTAGACAGAATGGGAATCACAATTCAGATCTTATGGGTTTAAAGAGATCCATCAGACATTAGAGTAACTACTGTTAAGTCATTCTTTCCCTAGGTCACCGGCTGGTTAGTAGCAGATCAGGGACCAGGATTCAGTCTCCAGTTTCTACTCCAGTGTTTTTTTCTCTATGAAGATACCACTTCCTGAAAGAGAATTATCTTTCCAAACCCTTCAAAAATCACATTCCATCTTCTAAATAAGAAAAAAAAAAAATCTGAGTACACCAAAAATCATCCCAAAAAAGATAGTTCACTGCTCACACCTAAAACGCAGAGTTATAAATAATACCAAACACTGGGTTGTGCCACACAGCCAAGATCCTCGATGGAAGACATTAAGTCTCAAAATTTTACATAGATCAGAGTGTTACAGGGCTTGGAAAAGCACCTAGTAAAGTGCCAAATGCTGAAGCAAGGATCTCTGGCCATAACAAAATATAAGACATCAGCAGGCGGAGTGCAACTCCCTCTAAAACGCTCCTGACCACGCAGACCATACTCCTGCCTGAGACCGTCTGACAGCTCGGCTCAAAAAGCTATTTGTGAAAAGAAGAAAGTAAAATGCTGTCAATGTCTAGGAGATCCTCACGGATGAGGTCAGATTTAGAAGAGCTAGTACCAACCCAGCGTTCAAGCTAAGACCCAGCCGGGTAAGGTAAAGAGTGAGGCTGGCCACAGTATTACTTCTTCGCGACCCATCTTCATGACTTAGAAGTGCACAAATCTACAGGAAATCAAAAGTTGGGGAATTGGCCTCATTCCTCATGCATATTGTATGGTTAGGAGCAGTTCTGTCCACCCTCTGTCATCATGGTGCAGCCCTCTGAGCTATAGTCCCTATCATGAGGGAAAGCAATGGAGCTTTGGTCAACTTATTAACTACCACCCACCCTCTGAGCCCAATTCATCTAAGGGACATTTTTAGGAAAAGCATTATGTTTAAAATAAAACTTTCCAATTTGTGGAACCAACATAGTCTGGGCAGAAGGAGAATGAGGACGGAAGTGGGTGGGTCCAGAACACAAGACAGTGGGGACATCCCAGTCCCCAGGGCATCCCAGTCACAGGGAAGGTGACCTGGAAAGGTAAGGTCAGAAGGGAAGGCTGAAGCTATGACCTTGTGCAGACTCTCCAACCACGTGTGGAGAACCATTCCCACCAGCTTCCCCTCTGGACCGAAAAGACCCACCATCACTCCTTGGGACCCTCCCCTCACCTGCACAGGTCTAACTATTCATGCCACCTGTGAGCTCAGCCCTGCCCATCAAGCCCATGGCTTGATGCCGAGGTCAAGTCTTGCTGTTACCACCCTGGGCCTCACCAGACAAAGCCTGTAGCCTTACATTCTTGCTGCCCAGACCCTGTGGCCTGGCTTCCTGACACTCTTACAGGGACCCTTAGCCCTTGGCTGGGAATCCCACACACCTCTAACTCCCTTGCCTGCACCTCCCTGGACTTGCCCAAGCTCAGCCCACAACCCTCCCCTCATCACACACCTACAGGCCTCCTCCCCATCGGATGAATTTCCACTCCTGCCTTTTCTTGGGCAGCCACGAAGGACAAGGAAGCCACAGGCTGAAGCCTGGCAAGAAGGCAGGAAGGCGGCAACTGCTGACACAGTTCGCTCTCCTCCAAGTCCAAGCATTGCTTCCTCTGCTTTTTCCTCCTCCTCCACTCCCCAGTGACACCATGAAACTCAAAGACTTTACAAACTGACTCTCAGAGGTGGCAGCTGGCTTCTCACGAGAGGTCACTGTCACCCGGGTTCGACAGCGCCTGTGTTCCTGCGTATGTGATGCTGAAGACCCCTAGGGTAGTCTTCACTAACATCAGACCAAAGCGGTGGAGCGACTGGATCTGGCGTGCAAGCTCACCCCCAGCTTCATGCTTACTTATACATATGCATACGCACACACATATTTACTTATTTAAAACAAAACAGAGAAGTCAAAAGAAAAAAAAAAAAAACACACAGTCAACATAAACACACACACACACCACCACCCCTACCGCTGGCAAGATCTTATCCCCGAAGTTTCTGGATGACTGTCACTTACTATTACCTGGTCCCTAACTACTGGCTTGATCCGGGGGCTCCATCCCAGATGCTTCCTAGAGCAAAGAGTCCCTGTTGCCTTGGTTTCATCAGGAGAAAAGGGGAGCGTCAACATGAACCAGACCAGACACAGGGGATGGCCAGTGAGAGGGACAGAATCTCAAGTGGCACCAAAATCTATCTCCAGCATTCTGTCATCTTCTGGCTGGCCAATGCACCTCAGACACTCACCGAATCCTAGAACGAGATGTCCCCAAATAGGTGTTTTTCTCTCTAAGGGTAAAGTATGGATCACAAAACAAATGCTCAGAGTCCCAGGAATGCCTGTTCCGGGAGGACGTAAGCACTGCAGCTCCCAGTTCTATTCCACACGTGTCCATCCTCTGCTGGGGAGAGTGGAGGAGGGGCTGAGGGGAGCACCGGACAGAGCCCGGGCAGGGAAGGATCAGGATCGTCACTCTTAACATGCAGAGTCCTGAGTCACAGCTGAAAACCCACTACTGTACCTGTTTTACACACCACCTCCAAAGAATAAAAATAGAGGAAAGAAAGATGCCTTTAAAAAGTTGCACTAGCCTCAGGATTCCCAGGTTAAAACCCTTCCTTCTGTTGGGCGCCTTGAGATAAAAAGCTTTATTTGAATCTCTGGCCAAGCTGTCCAATTCCAGCACTTGCCTGGGCTGGGACCTGAGCAGTCTCCCATCCAACCGTGGAAGCAGAGCAAGGGTTAACGGGAGCTGACCGCAGCACAGTTGTTAAGGTAATCAATACCACTGAGATACTAAAGCAGCATAAGCCACAATATTGATTGCCAAGCAGATGATAAAACTGTTTATTATGATAATTGCAGGGTCCCTGCAAGATGCTCCCAGCGCTTCCTAAAGCTGTTTACAAAACTAATAAAGATTTGCCATTTCAAGGTCCTCCATTTTAACCACCTCCCTCCCCCAAACACCTACCCCCGGCCCACCACCAAAAAAGCAGAGCTCACCCCCGGGGGCTATTAACACGTCCCACCCGGGGACAGCACCCAAGCCTGTCCCGGCTGGGTCATCAGTCTGAGCCGAGGCCTCTCAGTCAGCGCCCTCGCCCCGCCCCCAACTTCAGGAAAGGGAGGCCGGAAGCACAGCCGACTAGACACGCAGGGCGTTGAGATTTCCTCCTCAGAGCCCGCCATGTGATAATTGCGGGGTTTTATCGATGGAGGGGGCTGCTCAGGGCTACTTGGACTAACATCCATTTGTTCTAACACATTTAAGAAACCACATCACCTTGGTTTGTAATTAAAACTTCTCTGGAGAACTTGGTGGCCATGGAACTAAGTGAACACGGTCAAATGTCGGGTTCAGAAGGCGCATCCGCAGACACAGCCCCACGGTGACTCGGGCTGCCACCCTGGGCTCACGGCTCAAGTTCTGTCAGGCCCGACGCAAGAGCTGAGTTTTATTAACAGTGGAAATTAACTCCTTCTTGGTCGCCAACACAGCCATCTGCCTTGAGACCCAAGTTTTCACTGTTCATGATGATTATGATACTATTTTCCAGATGAACTAGATGAAGGTGGAGATTTTTTTCTCAACAGAAATAGGCATCTCCCAGGTGTTCTTCAAAGTGCTCAAGGGAAAACCCATTCCGTCTGGAGAGTAAGTGAGGTAGCAAAGCTTGCAAAGATACTGAAAGTGTGTTTTCAGAGTATGCAAGAGGGAAAAAAGGAACCCCAAGTTTTGAGAAGAACCCGGTAGCCATTCTGTTAGCAATTAGAAGACAAAACCCCATCCCTCACTCAACCTTCGATGACAGTTCTGGCTCACTCCATAGCGGCCAACAGGATTTTTACCCACAACAGAATCCGACTGGACTTGGCCTTCAAAGCCACATCTGCAACTTAGGGAACGCTACTCTAAGAGTTCATGGGCCAAAGATGATCTGAAGGAAGTTGTTCCCCCTCCCCCCCAGTCAAAGCATGGAGAAATCTTTAACCAGTGCTCCTGCCTCTACCCTGTTCCACCACCTCAGCTTAGGGAGCGAAACCCCCAGCCTCCGGATTCTCTCCCCTTTCAGCTGCACCTCACGGCCCTGGCAGATCATTGCCCACAGAGCCTGCCTGTGCATACATATGCATGGTTTAATTCTGTGGGCCAGCAGAGACTCGCACCTCCTCTGCAGACACCTGTCTGCTCCGCCTACTCCCAATCACACAGAAATCAGGAGACGGGAGCCAGTTTCATGCGAAGTAAAATCCTCTTGCCAAAGACCTTGCCATGAACTCACAGATATCACAGCATGGCTGGAAGGGATGCACCAAGATTAGTTTAACCTGGTTACCTGGTCTTGCAAGAGCGACTTGGCAACCAGGAACAGTTGAAGAAAATCTGAGGCTTCCCCGTTACTGCATTCACGAACAATATACTTCCAGGCCAAGTGGCAGAGAACAATCACCAACTACTGAGCTCCCAGCTGGACGCCATGCTCACTCACCAGATGCCCATGCGGCCCATGTGAACAAACTCATCCCGGAGTCTGATACCAAGAAAAAGTTGAATACTAAGTGTGACTAATTCTGCTGTTACCTCTTAACCTCGCTTACACATACAAAGTTGTACTCACAACAATAACTTGAACAAAAAAAAATATACATACCCTCAGAATGATATGGTCCACACTTGGAAACCAGCCCAAAATGGCCAGCCAAGCCTGCCTAAGTGCTAAGAACCATTTAGGAGCACTGTAAACCATTAGGGCCATTAGCTCTAATTTGACCTCAACAAAATAAATCAACCCACTAGGAACAAATTTAGAAGCTTTCGAAAGTCAAGTTCTCAAGCCCTGAAGACTCACGAGCACAGTCCATCAAAGGGAACAAATGCGCAACCTCTGAGCCATTCTCCTGGCTCCTACCTTCCCTGCAGCTGACTGATCAGAGCAGGCTCAGGTGGGACCAGGACTGAAAAATCCTCCTCAACCCACTGGATCAGGAAGCTGTGACCGGTAGAGGAGAGAGTCAGCCTGTCCTGCAAGTCAGAATCCACTTACCGTTGTGGTTTAAGGGATTCACTCTTTCCTCTGAGCTTACATCCTAGACAGTTTTCCATCTGCACTGCTCTAAATGTCCTCTTTCAAAGCATGGGGACATTCAGATTGATTTTCACAATATCCTGATGGGCTTTCAACTCTGCTGATTCTCACCTCCAGGTCAGAGTTCACCTAGTCTTGGTATCTTTAAATGGGCAGGTATCATATACATTAAGAACCAGGATCCCCCCACATTAATACATGTGTCAACACAATAAACAATCTCGCCAACAAAACGTATAACCATCAGCATATACTCTAAATAAATGTAAATTGCAAAGCCATCCTAATTTTTCATCTTTATTCTTCCCTGATAATTACTTACTGCATTTTTTAATACTGATGGTACTGCCTTGACAAAGCAGCAGCAAGGGAAACAAACTAGGGCAATTGTACCAGCCAGTGAGAGAAGAGAGCTGAGGACACACATACTAGAGACCAGAGAAGCAGGCAGTCCACGTGTAGGAGTCAACAACCCTTCAGTTGTTTAAATGCAAAAACATACCGTATCATCATTTCACTCATCTGCACAGGACAGAAGCAAGAAATAAGTAGGAAGGATACTGGCAAAACAAGTTAGCAGTAACAGGAGAGCTGGGACACAGCACACAGAGTTCTATAACCCAAGAGTCTAAATTGCTTAAAGCTGAGTAATCCTTTCCAGCTCCACCCAGCATGAATTTCTAGGTATCAAATTATATGTTAATTACAAGAACGTGAAGTTATATGGGGGGAGCGGTGTTCCTCAGCACCCGGGGTGGGGGTGTGTGTGTGGGGCGAGTTCAGTAAAAGAGTTTTGTAAAGCATCTTTCATGCACAGGCCTGGGGCTTCCTGGCCCAGGAAAAGAAGAGGAACCAGAGGCCCGGGTTCTGGCTCCAAATATTCCCCTGACAATTTCCCATGGCCCAGTTGCTAGAACCCTCCAGCCAAACCTTCCTAACTTATAAAGTAACACAGGGTCCTTTCCCTCTCTGAACATTTGTTACAGCGATCAAAGAGAGTTAGGTCTGGGCTCACCCCAAAGAGGGGCACACACCCCTAACAACAGGGGCGTGGGGAACAGCACTAAACCTCCCGGTGCTGTCCCTCAGCCATTTCAGAGGGTCAGGAAGGCACAGCGTCCTCCTGGGTCCCGGCAGTGCCAGAGACTGAACAAGGAGTTCCCAAACGGTTCTGAAGCTGTGTCCCGGGCTGCAAGAACGTTATCAACTTAACACACTGTCACCCTGCCTCCGAGGCCCCCACTGACTGCATACTGATCTCGCCCTGATGGGAAGGGGGAGCGCTGCGGGAAGTCCAGGCCTGTCCCAGCCAGGGCCGGGTCAGACAGACAACTGGAACCGAGCACTCCTCGGCAACGGTGCCACAGCTTCTTAGAGAGTTGAGAGACCCACCCCTGAGAAGCTGAGCCTTCCTTCCTTCCTTTCCAGTCCTTCCCACTTCGGTCGACTTTTTTCTAACACTGCGCCTGACAGGCAGATACAGGACAGACCCACTTCGGGGTGGGTCAGTAAGGAAAAAAAGACATAATACAGCACAGAACAGGCCACAAGCCATGGGCCTTTAGCTGGCATCCCAGCACTGCGGCCGTTTAAAAAGCTCTAAGTTCTTAACCTACTTTGGGTTCCTCAGACATGTAATAGGTGTAAAGATCGTATTTGCCCCGTGTGGTTGTAAGGGTTAATAAGACAGTGAAGTAGCTGGCACAGCAGATGCTGGGTCAGCCTCACTGTTAAGGCTCAGAGAAGCAGGGAGACTCACCCACGACCCCACAGGTCACGAGAAAGCAATGCTGGGCTTGAGAACACACACTCACAATTCCAGGCTAGTGTCTTTCCCACCTCTGTTTTCCACTAGCCAGAGGCTGGGTGACAGAAGGCAGTATGTGGATGAACAATTTAAATTCGAATCATCATCTATGTAGTATCGGAACCAATACAACCAGCCCAAAGCTGTGAATTGTCGGGGATCACTGCTTGGGATGATGCTAGAGCAGGTATTCAGGGTTTTAACAGGAGAGCCGATGGAAAGAAAAAAGAATTAAGCCAACAACATAGCACAGGTGGTAAGAAGACAGAATGGTTTGGGGAGCTCAACTGTAGGCACCGCTGCCCCCCTGAGAGGCTGAACTGCCTCTTGTAACAGGGTCAACCAGGAAAAGTCACTAGCCAGCACCTCGTGGCTTCCTCCACGTATCTCTGTATGAAAGGAAGGGCTTCAGCCCCCTCCAGGCTTTCTGAGAAAGGTTGTGAGAAGGGTTACGGGCCTCCGTGACCCCTTTATAGTCATCAGCGGCTCACTTCTCCCTCTCCCATCCCCCCAGCAAGGACCGTGCAGCCTGGAGCCGGCCGCCCAGCCTTCCCCGCTAATGCCTTCTTCCTTGTACAGTGATCACAAGAGGGCTGGTTAGTGGGAGGACCTCAGGCTGACCTTTGCTGACAGGCCCCAGCTCCCTCTGTAAACTGATCTAATGTGAGGCCGGGTAATTAGCGACCAAGTAGTAATTGCAGCTTCTAACTATGTGGGACCAAGATTGCAAAAATTCCCTGGGGGGGAGGGGGCGGTGGCCCTGCTGGGGACCCCAACCCACACAGAGGCATCTGCTAACAACCAAAAGGAGGGACTCAGCAACATTTCTGAGGGAGGCCAGCATTTTCCAGGTTTTAATTAAAGCGGGACCCGGGTAAGGAGACAGCTACAAAAGGAAATTAGTAAATAAAGGACGGTAACTAAGAAAGAAATCCATGGCTTGCCTGGGAGAGCCCATTCGGGAAAGTACAAGCTCTCAAGGCCGATGGTCATGCCCAAGGAACTTTCATGGCGGCCACAGAAGAAACACAGCAAGTGGCCTTAAAGAGGCAGCAAAAGAGAAATGCAAACAGGCAGGACACACGGCTGCCCCGCCTGCGCCCCCTGCCCAGGACACCCCCCTCACCCACTCAACTCACAGTCATCCGCCTCCCCCAACAGCTTGGCCGCCCCACCTCATACTGAGAAAATCCAAGATGCGGGGCTGTGTGGTCTACCCTAAGGGATCTGCAGGATCACCTGCTGTGAACACACACACAGCAGCATGCTCAGTCCCCACAGAGAAACAAAGAGGCGGGCATTGCCAGGTACAGCGGGCAGCCCTCATCATGACTCTGAAAAGAAACACGACTGCACGAAAGAGAACATGGCCAGAAAGACTCGAGAACTGTCCCCCCTTCCTATACAGCCGGGCCGTTTCGAATCCAACGGGCACACGAGCACGTTCCCTTCTCCCTGAGGAAACCCTTGGGTTTTCAACCCCATCCCATCCCGATCTGCTTTGTCCTAAAAAAAAAAAAAAAGCCACTTCACTGAACTGCCCACGGTAACTGCTGAGCCTCAGGGGCCGCACGGTAGCTTTCCCGTGTGGACCAGATGCTCTGCCAATCTGAATTACGCTCGAGATTTCCTCAAACTTCAGCTCCTCGGCCCCAGCACCGCCCGAGGCCCCCGTGCCTTCGAGGCGTTACAGACTCTCGGCGCTGAATCCAGTGACAAAAACCAGGGTAACAGCAGCCGACAGCACTAACGGACCCTCCATTTCCTTCTCCAAACAATTAATACACTTAATCACTACAACCCCAATGACAGACTCCTCAAACACCCCTCTATTAACCCATCCCCACCACAGGCGGCAGCCCTCCACCAGGATCCTTCTGTTCCCCGTCACTTTCTCATTTTTTAATCCACAACGAGGACTTTACACCACACTGGGGTTTTGTTCTCTCTAAATCTTTTATGAGGGACCTTATCAAAAGCTTTTAGAAAATACAAGTGAATTGATGCCTACCAGGTCATCTTTATCATTTGAGAATTCGGTATGAAGAAATTACAGACTTGAACGTTGTAAATGAATATTTAAGACTCGGCATTCACTTGGACACGCAGGTCTGACTCTTCCACGTTTACGTCGCCGTGTTGGCCTCGGTCTGTGGACAGACTCCTGTCTGCCTGTTAGGAAGGAATGAGGCCCTTCCCAACTTCCTGGTATGGGATCCCTGTGGGACCTTCTGGACCTACTGAGTACCAAAGAGACATGGTGTGTCAAGGAACCTCAAGCCAAGGAATGAAAGTCACTGTGGCACGGAAGGCCCGGAGGTGGCAGCCCATCCGATTTCAACCTTCCCGCCTAGGAGGACAGCAGGGAAGTAGCCTGGCTTCCCTGCATCACAGCTGGCCCACACATCCATGGGGAGCCAGCGACGGCTTCTCGGTGTTGACACCACTGATGCTCCCTCGTAACACCTGCTTGTTGTTGCTACTATTTCTAATTAGCACTCCGCAACAAATTCAGGCCCGAGAGCAGGGACAGGTTCCCCCCTGATGGATCAATTATAGATGCGCACGGGGCGGATCCTGGTCACCTAAAATTATTTTGTCGCCAAGTTCAAAGGTAAGCCATCTAGTCAAATACTTATCTCTTCAAGAGCTGCCTCTGGGTACAATTCAAAAGCTGCAGTGCGATTCGGAAATCCCTGTCTGAAAGCCTTCCCGTCGAGTAAAAGACAGGGTTAAGGTGATCCACGCTTATACTAACACACGTTCCTAATCACTGGGGAAATCCTCAGCCTTCAGAGCACACACGTCAGCTTCCAGCGCCACATCTAGTCCCATCGCCAAAAATGTAAGCAGGGTGCCTGGTCCTCTGGCCGGAGGAGATGTGCCTGCCTCATCCCTGTGATATACTGGTGAAATTCACGAGTCCAGAAAATTGTCTCCGGAGTCCAGAGCGCTGGGAAATTCTTTACCCTTGAGGAGGACCACCGATGTCCAGTCATAACTGGACGTCTGTGAAAAGGGTCACCATAAATGAGCTTACCAAAATCTCCTCGCTCAGCACAGACCGCTCCAACCTGGGTGTCCTAAAGGCTGAGATGGGAACTGCAGGCCCAGTGGCTCCATTACGGCAATGCGGCCGTGCAGCCTGGACTTAATGAGCTCTTGCAAGGAAACAGGAAGTCTATAAAGTAATTTAAATAACTTCCAGTCCTGAAATAAAGGAAATTAAGCCGCTGGCACAGACCTCTCTGACAGACACCTTTTTTGTCCCTCCAATCACATCCACAACTACAGCTGCCATATTCCTCTCCCCAAAGCCAGCCCCCAAATTCCCCAAAGACGAAACCTACAAAGGCTATCCGTCATTCTCAGAGCTCTCCAAGCTTCTGCAGAAACTGTAGGCAAGGGACGTGGCACGGTGTGCAGCCAGATCACCAGAATCAGACTCCGAACCCCATACTGAGTCCTGCCCCTCCCTATCTACATGACCTTGGGTGAATCGCCTAAGTTCACAGGGCCTTGGCAACTGACCATGAACCCAGGAAAGGTCCTGGTCTGGACAAACGACCTCTGAGATCGTGAAGAGGGTCAAAGGAGCACATATGAGAACAGGACAAACTGAAAATGCAAATAAACGTTTGTATTATTCCGGCCACCAAAGCCCTTAAGCTCCAGAATTTTTCAATTTTCTGTTCAAGAGGCACTGTGCTATCCTTGTCTCCCACTTAACTGTGACTACTTATTCATAGGTTCTTCTACTTTTCCTAAGCCCCTAAATGTAGGTAATTATTTGTGTGGGTAATTACCAGTCCAACTAGACGTGGCTTCCTTACATGCGGGGGCTGTGGCTTTTTATCTTCGGTAACCTCGTGTGTGCAGGCCACTGACCGCCACCTCGTAGGTTCCCAACAAAGGATGAGAATCTACAACCCATGCAGTTACCCATTCATTCTCAAGTACCAATATGCTAACAACGATCATCAACTCTCTGTGGAAAGAGACCAAGCTCGTAACAACATTCGTAACCAGCTGTGAGTATACAAGAGGGGTGGGGGCTCATGTCGTCTCCCCACCCTCACCCCCCATGCCGAAACGGTCCCAACTTCTCACATGAAAAGCAAACCACAGTCACTATGGCAGTTTCACCTGGTAAACCTAAGCTGCTAGCTGCTAGAGACGGTTTCTGGCCACAGAGTTAAGTTTACTTTATTGATAATAATCAGCCAGATACAGACTGGTTTAACCAGTATTCTGCATGTAGGATCACAAGAAAGATACACTGAAAGCAACTTAGAGTCAATCTCGTTTTGCTAGCCCTCTAGTTATTACTACTGACAACTGGTACGGTGAACCCTTGACCCTCTGACTGGTAAAAAACCATTCCCTGTTGCCAAGAAAGCCTCCCCACCTCTCTCTCTGCATGAGGCATGATCCGGTGCTCTTGAAAGAGAACAGTAGGGCCCTGCTCATAAAGGGATGCTCCCAAACCAATCTGGGAAAGAAAATCACCACCATAAACCTAACTTCGCCTTATATAAAGGCATACCTTCTTCACAAACAGGTTCCATGTGAAACTGCTCTACAGTTCCCATCGATGATGGTGGGATAAGGTCTTAACACCACTGAAGAATTAAATGGGGCTGTCTTGCCCGTGGGCCTGGAACGACTGGACTGAGAGGGTCCAGAGGTCCCTTTGAGCAAGAGTAGTCTTCCCCTAAAGGTCCCTCCATTGGGTGAGAGTTCTTTACCCGGGAGGGCTATTCCAGCACTTGAGCAATAATGCACGCGCGCCCCCCCCCCCCCGGGCTTGCCATGGTGAGGCCCCCCAGCCCCTGCACATCTAATGACACTCGTGCCTCCCCAAGAATGTGGGGCGACTTGTTCTCCTGGCCGTGGCATCTGTCCCATCACTTTACAGTCACAACGTGGCCGGAGGGACGCAGTCTGACAAATTTCTGTCCAGGGTAGGTGAATGTGAAATGCAAACACAGATGGTCTCCCGCAGCATACGTCGCAGGACTCCCGACCAAGAACGATGATGAGCACATCTTGGGGTCTCCCTTGTGCAGCCATCCTTCATCTAAAATGGGAGCCACACAGTCGGTGGTGCGTGAGACTCTTCATTCTCAAGGTTGAGTTCGAGCCCCGCGCTGGGTATAGAGATTACTTAAAAAATAAAATCTTTAAAATGGGAGTCACATTTATAATCTTAAAATTTCTCAGTAGCCTGTATGTTAACTAAGTTGAATTTAAATAAAACATTTTTTTAAAAACTTAAGCGAGGAAAAAAATGTCTTAGCAGCCATACGAAAGTGGGGGGGGAACAGGTGAAATTATAATTTTTTAAATGTAATCCAATATGGCTAAAATCTTCTTTCAAATGTAATCCATCTCAAATGTATTAGGATATTTCCCCCTTGTTTTCATACTAAGCCCTGGAGACGTGGTGTGTGCTCCCCTTACGGCACAGCTCAACGTGCACCAGCCACGTTTTAGGTGCCCGGCAACCACACGTGGCTGGTGGCTACCAAATGACAGCGACCTAAGGCCCTGGCCTCCTCTGCGGATGAGAACCTAAAACGGAACTCTACTCTGGCCTCGCTGTAATAATTCATGCTTGTTTTTCCCCACTCACAGACTTCACAGAACCCACCCCTACTTCAAGATTCTTTCCCACGGCATTTACAATTATATTTGGGTGACATGTCAAGAAGTTAAGCTGGCTGGGCCTGGAACGAAGAGATTTTCAAGAAATCCTGTGCAACTTATCTGGTCAATCAGATCTTCTCTCCAGGGCTCATCCACGACTCAACTAGACCCCTGGGGTTTCTTAATTTAAGATCCTCGCAACCCTCTAACTTGAACATTCACGATGGTATGTAGTTAACTCTGTGGCGGCCACATCATGTCTCCATGCTGGTGTGTTCTCAACTCTAACAGACTCCATTCTGAACTCAAGATCACACTGAATGATTCCTGCCCTGGTCACGCAAGATGCCCATATCCTACAGACACAAAGTTACAGGGAATCATCCACCAAGACTGCGTCTGTGGGATCCTAAGACACAGAAGGACTCGGGATGAACCCACCACTTTGGGAGTTGCTATAAACAGAAGAAAAAGATGTCTCCATGGAAGATAACTGTTGGGGCAAGGTTCTCAGCTGAGCGCACCAGACACATCATCCCAGCAGCTGCTCCCACGTCAGCCCCTTTCCATGCATGGACATCAGCCCTCTCCAGAGGAGTACAGGATTTGCTCTAGAAAGTGACACTCAAATACCAGAAACTGCTGCAGCCTCATCCATCCAGATTCAGCTCAAAGAGCAGTACAGCCAAGGGGAAACTAAAATGCACCGAAAGCAGTCCCGACTCCTGCCTTAGGCAAGAGAAAGTGCGTGCATTGCCTGCAGGAGAGAACTGAACCGGCTGAGGCCAGGATTTTTGCTCCTGGAGCCCCCAGGGCCCAGGCCTGGCTCCCGAGCCTGGAAATGCAGAGGGCCACATTCCAACAGGTGGACGGCTGCCCACCTGAAGTATCCTGGGCAGGGAGAAAAAGGGAAACCACCCTCTGTCGATGCTGTTTGCTGGCATCCTCCCATCGCCAAGGGTCCCTTGACCTGTCCCCAAGGCAACAGGGAGATGAGCAGAAGGCAAAGAGCACGTGGAGAGAGGAAGGAAGGAGGCGGCTCTTCTTGGCGAGCTGATGGGTGTGAGTGGTGAGCATTAATTAAAAAGCCATCCGGGAACAATGGTCTTTTCATATTTGGAGCCTGTTCTGCACAAAGCTCGGCTTGTTCTAGGGGGAGGTCGCTGCTTTTGAATTTTTTTCTTACTCATTTCCGAGGGTTGTGGCAATGTCTGGCACCCGGCTCTCTCCAGTGGAGTGTCCCCAACCAGAGGCTGTACCGGGCAGACCTCCTCGACTTCACAGGTGGTGGCATTCGGAGACCGAAAGGGGAGCAACTTCAGGAGGCTGTGCCGTTTCAACCCGCGGGCTCCCAAAGAGCTCCCGGGCGTTTCCCTGAATAGCTGCCTAACCCACGGAAACACACACTGGACGTTTTCATCGGCCAAACGCCCATTTCCCTCTCAAATTATGCTAGACGTGCCACACCCAGCAGACACAGGCCGGCCAACACACCCTCCAAGGCTTCACCAGAGACGCTGCGGGGGCACGAGACGGTGGGATGAGACCCTCCCCAGCCTCCAGCCCACTCCTGCAGGCTTCGCTCAACCCCGCAGACTGTCCTTAAAGCAGGGGTACGGATGGGCGCAGGAGCTAACACGGAGCTTCTAAGAGGTTCCCGACCCTTCAACAAACCACAGCCTCTCCCAGTCCTTACAAACCCTGGTGGGCAGGCCCCTCGGATCCCACCTCCTAATATTCACATAGTGGTGTAATTCCCTCCCCGTCAGTGTGGGCTGTGCAGTGACTCACTTCTAACTGAGAGTCTACGAAGAGAACAAGTCACTGCCGAGATGAGGTTACAAAGAGACTGTAAGTTTCGGTTTTCTGCACCCCCTTCCCGTCTCCCTGATGGAGCCTACGTGCCGCGCGGTGTGCCACTCTAAGGAGAGGCCCACGTGGCAAGGAACTGGGGGCAGCCTCCTGCCAACAAGGAGCACAGGCCCTCCATCCAACAACCCCAGGAGGAGCTGCATCCTGCCAACCATGTGAATGAGCTCAGAGGAGGTCCTTCCCCAGCCGAGACCTCAGGTCAGAGTGCAGCCCCGGCCGGTGCCATCACTGCGCCCTCATGACAGAGCCTGAGGCAGAGGGCCCAGCTCAGTCCCATCCAGAGTCCTGACCCACAGAAAGTGCGGGATAATAAAGGTCTGTTGTATGAAGCCACTCCATTCAGGGGTAACTTGTTATGCAGCAAGAGAAAGTTAACACTTGCCCCCTCTTCACAAATGAAAAGGAGAAGGTCTCGGCGAGGACGCGGCAGGGCCGGGATTCTCACTGAGGCCAGACACGCCGGTCACAGCCGCTTTTCCCCTCACCATGCGACCTTAGCCAGCCAGCTTACATTTCGGTCCCCGGAGCTATGAAGTGACAGCACTTGCTGGGCCTCCACGTCACCACGGATAACACAAAGATACCTAAAATTCATGCCTAAATGGGGTGCCTGGCTGGCTCAGCTGGAAGAGCACGCAACTCTAGATCCTGGGGTCGTGAGTTAGAGCCCCACACTGGGTGTAAAGATTATTTAAAAATAAATAAGTAAACTTTTAAAATAAAAAAAGAGAAATGCATGCCTTAAAAGAAGACATCAGATTCCTTTAGAAGGTCAGATCTCAAAGGAGAGCTGGGAGACGATCTAGTCTAACCTCCTCCTTTTACGGAAAAAGAAACTGAGACCCACAGTCATAAAGTAGCACAGACAGAATTCAAATGCTGGCCGAGATGCCACATGACTCTAGGGATCTGGGAAATTTCAGCTCAAATATGCTGAACATACTTCTGATTTGCTGGCCAAGAAAATCCTCTCGGTAATAACTCTGACCTTTTTTGGCACACCACTGTTCATTAACGTCCTGTGGTGGCCCGTCATCCCCTTGACATTTCACCCTCTAACTTGGCAGCTTCTCCTACACCTGTCCCCCTAAGTCCTTCCGCACAGTGATGCGTCACAATAGGTAGACAGTGGGCCTCCTGGTTAACGTGAGAATGGAAAATCCTCATTCCCAGCTTATGCTGAGGCACAACCTAAATTTACTTTGAAATTCTAGGACACACCAGGACGAGGACAGAGCATTTCCATCGAGAAACCTAAACTGGGCAGAGGTGTTCTTGAATCTCCAGGATTCCATAAGCTTGCCCAACACGGACTAAGACTTCCATTATTTTTATAAACACACACTCCAGACACTTACAGTATAGATCATAAATATTTAAGACTAACTAGCCTAAGGACATTTTGTGAAGCATTCTTGCTAATTTTTTTTTTTTTAATTAGGCTCTTGCTAATTCTTGAGATTGAATAATCTCCAAAAGCCTTGTAGAGGTGGCTAGAGACCAATGCTATTCAAGGAATTCTATGCTGTCTTCAACTTTTATACATATGTATATTTTATTATGAAAGTAACAGATGTTCACCATTCAGAGTTCAGAAAACAAAATATTACAAAGTAACCTGCACTTCTATCACCTGGAAATAACCACTCTGTTAATATTCTGTTCTATGTATTCTTTAGCCTCTCCATATTTTAAAAGTTAAATCGAAGTTCTAGGGTATACACAGCCTCCTTTAATTTAACATCACTGTTTTCCCACATCCATTACCAGGAGACAGGAGTTTTAAATAGTCAAGTAAGAACCTGCCATATGGATGCACCAAAGTTTAAATCAATCCCCTGTGAGAGATTTAGATTGTTTCCATTTTTCACTCTTATAAATGTCGATAATAAAGTGTTTATTTATAAATTTCTTTTGTACAATTGATGATTATTATAAATGAAGGGGCTAGGTTACCCATCCTATTCTAGAAATTAAGGAACAATTAGCAAAAAAACACACAAAGATCCCTGCCCTTGTGAGGCTAATATTCTAGCAGGGGAGGCAACTGAAGTTACTAAAGGTAAAAGTAATATTTTAGGGGTGCCTGTGTGGCTCAGTTAAGCATCTGACTCTTGATTTCATCTCAGGTCATGATCTCGGGGTCATGAGATTGAGCCCCTCATGGGGCTCCATGCTCAGCACAAAGTCTGCTTGTCCCCACCCTCCCCCACTGCCTCCCCCCGCCCCCTGCATTGGTGCATCTCCCTCTCTCTAATACTATGAATAATAAAATCTTTAAAAAAAAACTATATAGTATTTTATTAGGTAACACAGGCTATGGTTTAAAAAAAAAAAAAAGGAAAGGCAGGACAGGACAGAGTAAGGAGAATCAGAAATTTATAGTGAGAAAACCTACAAATATAAATACACCTCATTTTAAAGCTTCTGAACACATACTACCAAACTACTCTTCAGGAATGGTGCATCAACTTTTCTACCCCTTTACCATAACAGGGTGTTTGCTTTCTAATAAATTCTTTGTTGGGAAATAAAATACATTCTTGGTAGAAAAAAAACACAAAAAGAGCTCAACCTCATTGGTAATCAAGTAAATTAAAACAAGGAGCTACTTATTTGACTCTTCAAATGGAATGGGCAACATGAATTTGTCCTTCATATGAGTTATTTATCCATTCATATTTTTCTTACCCATTCATATTCTTTGCTCAATTTTTGTTTTTTTTAAGATTTTATTTATTTAACAGAGAGAAATGCACAAGCAGGGGGAGCAGTAGACAGAGGGAGAGGGAGAAGCAGGCTCTCCGCTGAGCAGGGAGCCTGATGTGGGACTCGATCCCAGGACCCTGGGATCATAACCTGAGCCGAAGGCAGACACTTAACTGACTGAGCCACCCAGGCGCCCTAAGATTTTTATTTTTAAGTAATCTCTACCCCCAACATGGGGCTTGAACTCCCGACCCTGAGATGGAGTCACGCGCTGCACTGAAAGAGCGAGCCAGGTGCCCCACTTTATTTTTCTATTTTGTGTATCATTGATTTTAAGAGCTCTTTATATGTTAAGGATATTCAGGACAAACTCTGTCAACTATATGTGCTTTCAACATCTTTTCCTGGTTTGTCCTATGCCTTTAAATTTTGCTGTTAGTGCCCAGCATACAGAATTTTTTTTTAATGCAGTAAATTGGTCTTTTCTGTTATGATTTCTTCACTAGAAGAATTAGGTCGAATATTTCTCCCTGTCTCACATTAAGATTAGTATTAACTTATACTTTCTTGTACCTCTTTCATGATTTCAGTTTTCCTTTTACCTCTCTAATTTATCTGGAATTTATGGTAATAGATGCTGTGAGGAATGGCTCTATCTTAATTTTTTCCCTATTTGGTTATCTAAGTATGCTACAACAATTTATTGCATAATAAACAAGATTGCATAATACTACAGGCCGTAAAGCACGGTGTCAGAGAACCAATGGTTTTGCTGTCAGTCAAGATCAGTGTTCAAGTCTGAGTGACTCTGGGCGAGTTACTTAAACTCTCTGAACACAAGTGAATGGAACTATTCATAGTGTCTACCTCATACAGTTCTTGCATAGATCAAATGACCTAAGTTCCTGTGAGAGTGTTTAGTATAATGCCTGGCACTTAGAAGTACTGGAAAAAAATGTGAGCTTTTATTATTTTAATTCCTCTCACTTATCTGAAATGCTACCTTTACCAAACACGTTTCTATTTGATTCCACTGCATTGAGCGGGCTCTATAATATTTTGTAACTGAGTTTTCCTGATATATGAGAAAGCTAATGATTTTTGAAATTTTGCTTTGTAACTGAACTCTATGCTAAATTCAATTTAACTGTGTACTGGGTATTCCAGGACGACACATGTGCAAATGATTTTTGTTTCTTTTTAACCATTATTTGACTTTGCTTTGTATACTCTGGCCAATTCAATAAGGCAGGAAAAAAGAAATGAGTACCCTGGGCAATCTATGTTTTATTCCCAGTTTCATTCTGCTGCCTCTCACCGTTCACCAGTGAGCTTCCAGCTGGTGGTGTTGGGGCTGCTGGTTTCTTCAAATTAACGCAATCTCTTCATAGGTTGGTTTGGTTTTTTTGTTGTTGTTGTTGTTTTTTTAATCTAAGCAAACCAGGAATAAGAGCAGAGAATTACCAAATGTCTTTTTTTGATATATATTATGTTTTTCTTTGTTCTACTTAGGTGATGCATTGAAGAATAGACATTCTAATGTTAAGCCCTTCTTACAATTCTGGGATAAACCCTATGTGGTCATGATTCTTTCAAAATGCCACTGATTTCTATCTGCAACTGTTTTCTATGGTGTTTTTGCACCTACACTCATGCCTGAGCTCAGTCCTCAGCCTTCTTTTTGTATCATCTTTATAATGATGTTGGGTTCCCAGAGTTATGCTAGCTTTGTTAAAAAAAAAAAAAAATCAACTGGAACACTTTATCTCTTTTCCTACGCTCTGAAACAGTTTATTTAGCAGGTAATTATTTTGCCCCCCAAAGTTTAAAAGAACTCTCCCATTAAAGGGCTTGCATCCAGAGCTCTTTTGGAAGTATTTTTTTTTTTATAAATGTTCAGTTTCTTCTCTAGTTCCTTGTTTCAAGTTCCAGACTTCTGAGTCATTTCCCTAGAATAGCCATGTCAACTGAGATTTTCAAAATTGTTGTATTTTAAGTTACTTTATTTTTGCTATAAAATAATTCCTTCAAATATAACTTATAATTTGCTACTCTTTTTATACATCCCATAAACTCATTTTTAGTTTTGTGTTATTTGGGTCTTCTCTTTTTTTAATGAGGCATGATAGTTGTTTGCTCTATTTCCTTGAGTTCCCCCCCCCAAATACATAGCTCTCAGATCTACAACTTCAATATTTTTGCCTGTTTTCTAATTCATTAATATTACTTGCATCTCATTAGGCTTGTTTTATTCTTTCCAACTTTGACTTGAATACTTAATTCACTTCATTTTCTCTTACGTAATAATGAAGGGATTTAAAGCTATGAATGTGCCCCTGGGTATAATTTTGGCAATAACCCAAACATCCAGGTATCCAGAATTCTCAGTATTTCCCAATGATTCTGTGGCAGGAATTTCATCTCCTCTTTGACCAGAGTGATTCGGGAGCATATTTTTAAATTTTCAAATAACTGGATTTCCTTCATGGTTTTAATATTAAGTATTCTATAGAGTATAAAAACATCTCTGAAAGAAGATAAAGAAACTCTGACAAAGGGGGAAAAATACTTTAGGCAGAAAACACTACTTAAGTAGTGAAAAAAGTATTTTATAATGCTGTGACAGTCCTCTCCAAATATATACCTTCTAGAAGGGATACAAGAGCAGGTGATTCTGGGGAACTGAGTGATTGCGGGGCTCACTGCACAGGAAGAGAGGGAGAGGAAATCTCTGTACCTTCTGAAAATTTTATTATGGGCATGTATTGCCTGTTTAAAAATTCATTTAAAAAGCAATGCCATCTCTCAATAAATGGAATTAAACCATCCCAGATAGTCTGTGTAAGTATATAACCAAGTAAATTTCCATACTTTCTTTGATGAAATTTAGAGATTAGTTTCATTGAGCAAGACTTGGCTCCAAAATGATAAACATCTGTGGCTAGAAAAGAAAGGAGGTAAAAATAATTTCTAATTCTGGAACCTCCAAGTTCAGAAGAATTTAAGAGCTTCAAGGAAAAGGAAGTATCCAAAAAAAAAAAAAAAAAAAAGTTTCATCAGGTTTCAACCAGACTACCATTTTGAAACCTGAATTCACAAATGTTCAGCTGAGAAGTTTCACCCTCAACGAGCCTTTCCCATCTTAGGAATGCTCCACACATTCTGCCTCTCGATTGTTGCAGACCTCTCCACTCTTACTCAAAATGAGTTGTAATCCCAAACTAATACAATTAACTTGTGATTATAAACATTATGCCACTGTCCTTCCCACCAACTTTGCAATGTCGAGTTTCTTAAAAAAGAAAAAAAAAAAACCTCATTATTCTGTTTTCCAATTTACGTTGAAGAAATCTGCTTCCCACTTTCTAGTTTCTGCAACTGGGAAATTCTGTATATTGTTACCATACAACGAAGGATGCCAGTAAACAGCCCCTGCCTGCGCGCACGACAGATTACACTGTGTATGGAATTCCGAACACTACCAAGTCATGTACTCCTTGGAGTATTACTAGAGAAATGTGATTTAATGCCTCACCTATTTAAAAAAAATATTCCATATGGATGAAAAATTAGTCTACTAGCCTGAATACGGGGAAGATATAAGAAGTAGTCATTAACACAACATATAACATATATTATATAATACACAATATAAAATGTAATCGCTTAAGATCTAGACCATACTATATATGCAAGGATAAGGTGGTAGGAAAGCTTAGGAACTCAGAATGTCACCAATTACAAGGCATCAGCTCCGGGCTGGCTACCAAAACTGCCCCCCGCACTGGGGCTGGAGGTGACCAGCGGCAGAATTCAGCACCATCCTCTGCACCTCACTTGATCGTTTAAGAAACTCTTAAAGGGGCAAAGCACCTTGGGACTTCGCTTGAAAGCACCGATGGAAGCGCAGCCCCTTGAGAAAGGAGCACTTAGCAAGGCATTCTGAGAGCTAAGAGGCTGCAGGGCAAAGCATGCCCAGCTCTGGGGAAGGAGACAGCCCCGTTCCCCTTGATGGCCCGTGTGCCAAATGGAGGTCCAGACCCAGCACTGTGCCCGCTCTTCGTCCCCCTGTCCTGGTGAGCCCCAGAAGGCTTAGCAGCCACTGGTGCTAAAACAAAACACAGATGACAGGAAGACCTCCTGCCCTTTGGCCATTCCCTAGCAAAGGGGAAGTGTAAAAGTGCAGGGGGCAAGGCAGGCCAGCCGCACTAATCCCTGTTTTGTCCAGCAGTAATTAATAGTATAATCCACATTTAAGATGCATTAAAGCAAAAATGCTGCGTTATCAGAGAGCTCGGTGCATCGCCCCGTGGCAGAACCTCCCCTGCTGACCTGCAGAACCAGGTCACCTCATCTCGGCCTCCTCCTCTCGGGGGAGCGGACTCTAGACACCCCATCAAAGGACTGAGCTGGCAGCCACAAGTCTCGGGTGGGCCGACGTGCTCCGTGTCCGTCTTCACAAACAACCCCCCTCCAAGGCCGGGCTGTCCGGCACCCAGGCTCTACTCAAACCAAGGAGGCATTCGAATCCAGGGGCTAACACGGGACACTTTAGTATCACAAGTCCCCGGATGGGTTTTTAAGATTGAAGCTAACCACCCGCCCTGCCCCGAAATAATGCTGGGATAGCGCATGGAGAATTCTGGTGCCCTTTAACTCAGTTCGGCGGGCTGCTCTTTTTTGGCGTTCCCGGGGTGTTTCACACAAATCCCGGGGGCACCAGGTGGGTTTCTATCACAGAGAAGACGTCAGCTGCGGCCTCGCGGGGCCCAGGGAGGGGGAAGGCTCTTCTCCACCAGCACCGAGACGCTGTCTTTCAGAAAGGAGTGCTATCAGCTCATCAAGCACAAAGCGCGTTCAAGCCACAACCAAAGCCAGAGCCACTTCAAACCGATGCACGTGGAGAAGCAGAGTCTCCTCAACTATGCTTTGTGGTCACGGCTGACTGAGAACCTGATCTCAGTTCTGCAACACCACCCCAACTCGTGGAATAGGTACGCCTAAGAGCAGGCGGGGAGCCTCACAGTCCTGTTCAACCTCATCTCAGCTCCACCTCTGCACTGTGACAGGGCCCCATGCCCGTGGCCGACATGTGACGGGGGCCACGAGCAGTGGCAGCAACTGGCCTCCATCCCAAAGTGCTTCTTGGAACCTCTTTTGTCGTCATCTTGGCAAATGGGTATGAAAAAAGAGGAATGTGATAAAAATCACTTTTCTCTCAAGTTTTGAGATCCTGGCACGTGGGAGGGCAACCAACTACCTATACTTGTTCCAAAAATCGTGCCTTTATGATCCTTACCTAGAACCGCACACATTCCTCCATAATGTTGTTTAATTACTCTGTTGCCAAAAGGGGCAATTCCAGAGTTCAAACTAACACTTCCAGGGGCTGGCCAAGGAATGAAGTATCATTTGCAATTGCACTTCTGGTAGAAAATGTCTCCATGATGGTTCTAGAAACATATCCCCATGCTATGAACATGTTCTCCTCTGAGGCTGCCAAAAGTCATTATCCAGTGACTGGACATACCACCTGGGTACACAGGGACCATTTCTGACAACATGTCACAGACTTGCCACTCAGGCAGGCAAGGCGCCTGGTCGAGAGGTTGTACAAGGGGCGCAGAGGGGAGGCCGCCATCCCACCCACCATCTCCGGTTGCCTGTTTGTATCCTGCAGTTGACCCCTCAAGTGCTGTCATTCTCTCCTGAAACTTTGCTCTTACTCTTACGACGCCTGCATTCTTCCTCAAGAAACCTTTATAAACACATTCTTTCTCCCTCCAGGACTACTCTTGGTGCCTCACTACATTACAATTTATTTGGGGTGGAGAGAGGCTACCAAATTTCCCCTCAAAGCCTTCCCCCTCCTTCCCAAGGAAAAATCCTTTGCCTGAACAGGTACACTGCTTCATGCTTTCACAGAAACACTCGGTTTAGCTTTAGCTCCCCCAGCCGCCCAACTGCAGGCCCACGTGGGGCTTTCCTTCTTGGTCAACTGCACGAATTCCTCCACAGGACCCCTGTGCTGACAGTCCCCCAGGATGTCCATGTCCTAATACCGGGAACTTGTGAATGTGTCACCTCATATGGCAAATGAGACTCTGCAGATGGGATCAAGCAAAGGATCTTGCAAAAGAGTGCCAGGTGGGCCTGAGGTCATCACAGGGGTCCCTATAGTTCAAGAGAACTAGATATTTAAAAAAAAAAAAAAAAAAAAAAAAGGACACAAGAGAAGAGTCAGAGAGAAATAGACATGGTCATGGGAGCAAGAGGTGGTATAATGGAGAAAGTGATCGTGTGCCAAGGAATACGGGTTGGTGCCAGAATCTAAAAAATGCAAGAAAACGAATTCTCCCCTCCGAGCTTCCCGAAGGAAGGAGCCCTGGCAACACCTTGACGTCAGCCCAGTGAAAGTGATTTCCAAATGCTGGGCTCCAGAACTGTTAGACAATTACTCTAAGTTGCTTTAAGCCACCAAGTTCATGGTAACTTGTTACAGCATCAATAGGAAATGAGTACGACCCTTCTGGAGAAGAGGAGAGAGTGACAATGAGCACACAGAAATGGGAATGTCCCTGAACGTCAGGATGAGCTGTCCTCCTTAGGGTCCACACAGCCTCCCCTCAAAGCTCTGTGAGCCAGCTGAATCCTCTCTTTCCCCGTCATCAAAAAATCAGAACCGAAGGTCCTCGATGCCATAAGCAACGTGTGTTTTGCGGGTGGTGCTCACTGGGACATCTTAGAAGTAGACAGAAAAACCTCCCACACTCGCCTACCATGCTTGAGATTCACAAATATCTACAATAAGCCATAGGAACAACAGAGAAACTGTAAACAAAGAATATACGTGTACAACATTTTTATCTAATAGAAGATACTGGACTAAAAAAAAAAAAAAGAAAGAAATCTATATGGAAGAATCACCAGATCCAGGGCTCCTTTTATCAGATGGACACAGCCAGGCCAAGCCAACCTCACCCAACCTTGCCCAACGGATCCCACGGGTGGGCTGGCCTGAAGCCTCACTGTGATGCCAGGCAGCCAGCCTGAGGAAAACCAGGGCCGGTGCCCATTGGGCTCCTGCAGACAAAGAGAGGAGGAAAGCTCTGGAAGGTGGTGGCATCTTGCCCACCTCCGTGGTAGCCTGGGGCCATTGGATCTTGCCATCCCGCCAGCACCTAAGAGGTGTGAGCCAGGCAGCCAACCACATCAGAAGCTGGCTGCCGGCCGGCCCCAGCTGCAGAACACCTCCACAGAAGCCAGCTTTCCAGGACCAGGTGGTACACAGCACACAGGTACAGGCCACTGTTGACCAAACTCAGCCGTGGCGCCTTGAAGAACATCCCACATGAAGACTGGCCGGACAGCGAGGGGAAGATGTCCTGTTGCAGAGCAATTTAAATGCATTTGTGCTTCACATTGGCCTCCATGCAAAGAATATTCTTCTCACTACGCAGACGAGGATCCCACCAGGGTCCTCCTCCTTCAGTCTCCCGCAGCTTTCTTTCCATCACGAGTCAGGCCTTCTGTCCTCCGAACCCACCATAACCATATGCTCTTCATTCTCCGGGGCCTACCAACCCTCCATGTTTGTCTACACGCTCCCAGTCTGGCCCGTGTCCTTAACGGTAACAATCAGCATGAAGTATCGTGTCAGAATGTTCTAGGTAGGGGTAACTAGGACTGCTCAATGTGATCTAAGCATGCCATTTCAGTGTGCACGTGCAAAGTGCGACTTTCAACGGGGTGAAGTCGTTAATAAATAAATAACCCGACCTTCCACTAAGGGCTCACGTTTGGCCTCCTACTTGACAAACATATAACTTGGAATGTTCAAAGTCTAGGAAAAGGTGAATCCTGGCAAAATAGCCAGGTAACCTGCCCAGGAGTCCAAATCTTTCTGCTACTTGACCAGTTTCTCTTTACCTATGGCTTCTGATGCCCTCCTCAAAATAAGCCAGCCCTAGAAATAGAATCCCATCTTCCCTAGCGCTTATGACTAATTTATGGCCTTCTTTTAAAGCCCTTGCACCAGAGCCCTGACTACAGTAATTTCCTCTTCTTCTATATGAATGTCCATTTACAGCCACTCTGTAACCTCTGCATGAACCGAGAATATTCTCCGTGCCTCCCACGGATGTGGGATCACGCCCTGGTGAGAGCCGGGTGGCTCTGGAGCAGAGTCTCTCCATTACAGCGGAAGCTCACTTGGGACCCTACCCAAGTGCAGCTGTGTCTCCCTAGGGAGTAACGTGAATACTCCCCTTTTGCTTTAATGAGCCTTTCTTTTAAAAAGGCAAACCTTTGAAAAGACCCTGGCCGGGTCAGCAATTAGCATGTAGCATGTAATCTTAAGACATGATGTGGGTTTACTTAACACATTCAGATTAAGGGGAGTTGGGGGTCTTAATTTTGTTTTTGTTCAGGGAAGACAGCGTGGGAAGATGTCCCCAGAAAACATCCTCTGCTGGCCACAGGAGGAGGGATACTTCAAAGGGGTATCTGAGAGTGCTCCAAGTTTTTTCCAACCCTCCCCTGCCCATCCTAAAGGTTCCCCTGGCCCAGCTACCAAAATCTAACCAATCCCATTCTCCTCTGCCGCACTTCCCTGGGCTCCCCGCCCTCACATCTAAATACTGCCTTCTCTTCTACAAGGCTAACCCGAGCCATTCTGGTCAGTGGCACAACCCAACAGCTGACTTCTCCAATCCCAGGGTCCTAGAAGACACAGTCCTGCACCAAGAACCTTTCCATCTTAGCACCCTTACAGTCAGAGCCCGTCCGGGGACTTGTCCATCCCCGCACTCAAATGTCCGAGTGGCTACGGCATGACGGGGATTGTCCTAGGGCTAGGGATGGCGATGAGCAGCGGATCAAAGGGGCCAAGACCCCTGCTGCCGGCAGAGTTTGTGCCACGGCAGGCTCTCATGCCACAGGCGCTGCCCCCATCACAGTTCTGCACATCCTCCTCCCGCCCCTACTTTGACTCTCTTCCGGGAAGGACTTCTCCATTTGAGCTGGAAAATTCTGGGGGTTTTGCGGGGGGAAGCTGGGAAGACCGACGTTTTGATCTTATAGAAAAAACTAGCTTTGTGCAATAAATGGTCAGAATTTTCTTTAACTGAAGTTTTTAGGGGCCCCTGAACTAAATGAACCCATGCCTGGCGTATGCTACCATAGTCTCTTCATCTTGGGAATCTGAAGGCGCTCTTTTGCTTGGAGACTGAAGCCCGTCTCTGTCAATCCTACACGCTGAACTCTATTGGTCAAACCATCTCCCCGATGGATCCTCGTCTGCCATGATTTTATCCCCAGAGCTACTCTCATTCTCAAAGGTGATCCTCCCTCAAGCCAACCCTCAAGAACTCTGTATCCAGTTCTGCTGCTGCCCTAGCATCGACGCCAGTGTCTGGGCCCACAGAGACTGTGACCCAGCTTTCTAAGAACAGGGCCCAGGAGACACAGCAGAACTCCATTCCATCGCGTTCCTGTAACTACACTTCCTTCGACGCATCCTGCAGGAGTCCTGAGAGCTGTCACTGGACCTGACAGTAAAACAGCAAGACATCTGGCACTTTCTCATCCGGTCTCCAGACACAGAGTCCTCTGGGGCAAAGACCCTGTGGCCAGTTCATCTTGGGAAGCGGCCCAATGCTGCAGAAGTTGCCAACAGCAAGCGAATGCCTGCTCGCTCTGCTTTATCATCAAGGCCCAGGAAAATGGCCCTCAGGCACAACACTAAGCCCTAGAGGTGCCTTCGAATCTTCTATCAGCGGCAGCGTGCGTGTGTGTGAGCGGTGCGTACATATGACTCACATGGTATACAGGCCTCTGCCCCCCTCCCACATCTGCACACACATCCACCCTTGCTGATGCAGCATCCCGGGCCCCTCCCGGCCACGCTCTGTGGGAAGGAGCACCACTCTCCTGTCCAAACCTGAGCTGCCCCTGGGTGGTTGCTCTACATGGCTGACTCTGGTACCCTCAGATGACCACTTCTCCTTGTGCAGACTGTCCTGCTCTAAAGGGCTTGAACCTGGAAAGCGTGAGTCATCAATCCTCGCAGGACGCAACTCCTCAATCCAGAGTATGAGCCAGTTCCTAGAGAGATTTCTCTGGTCTCTCTTCCCCCACCCCCACCCCCACCCCCATTACATAACGTGCTTGGCTTACCTACCCCCATGACCTTTCTCTACGGCCTTTTCAAGATCTCTTCTTCCATCTACCCACAACGAAGACTGTTTATTTGTTTAGCCCACTGGTAAGAAAAATGAGAGAGCAGTCTGCCATTCTTAGCAGGGCATAAACACTTAAAAAAAAAAAAAAATGTGTCCTGTACTGAACCTTTTAACCTTTCAAAAGAAAGGCAGACATTCCATGTGAACTGACTATCACCCTATCATTGCTGAAAGACAAAATCCACTTCATCCTGCAACATCTCACATGGATCCTTCACATTCTTGGTCTGGGAGCTGAGCGGGGTGGGGGGGTGTTTACCAAGAACGTGGGAAAGGCCACCGTTACCAGTACACGAGGCACCAGCACTCATCCCTCTACCAAGATACCAGGATACTTCGTTCCAAGTTTTTCAAAAATAAATTGAAGGAACCACATCCCAAAAACTGCACGCTGGAAGAACACTTTCCTAAGCAATCAAGATCAAATTTCAGATCAGATCAAAGGGAGATTGCCCAGAGAAACTGTGAAGAGAGCGAACACTGCTATCATTCTATCGAAAAGTCAAGATACGGTTCTGATTTCTTACGGGAAGTTTCCAAACAAAAAGGTCTGCCTCTTAAATTCTGAAAGCAGAACAACCCCCACCCAGCCTGTCAGGGCCAAGAAGGACCTCACCATATGGGACAGCTTCTGAAATACACAGAAAATGGGAAATGCAGGACACATGGGACAAACTGCCGTGAAACCAGCTGCCTGGGCTGGACCCGTCCTACTGACTTCGGCAGCGCCTGTCAGCTGTGACTCAGCAATGAAGTTATCGAGGCCGAACTCAAGTGGGACTGATCAGTTCGGACCTCCGGAGCTGAGTTCGACTCCACGATTCTTCAACACCCCACGTGCTCTGGATAGGTTTTCCATGCAAATATTCACTGGTTTACGGGAAGACCAGGGAAGTACAAGCATGGTCACTAGTCTTTGTCTATTCAAATCTAGCTGAAGGGGGAAGGGACGATAAAGCATTAAGTGTAACTGCACCATCAGCACCTGGACAATTATGCACCAGGCAGGAAATACACCACCCGCGCTCTGCTTCATCCTCCTGATAACCCGGGAGACGGGTACAGGAGCAATTCTGTTTTTGCCCACAAGGAAAAGTGGAGACACAGAGAGTCCAATTTTCTCAAGGTCCCACAGCTGGAAAGTATCCGGGCAAGAATCCAGTCCCTGGTTTTTCTGTGACCAGGGCCTTTCGTGGTCACAGAACGCCTGCAGACGCTCTTCTTAGTTGCGTGGTCCGTATACCTGCCAGCCAACAAACTGAGCATGTGCACTGACTGCAGCTTTCAAGCATGAAATAGTTCCTGCCGGGGAGGTGGGGGGGCGGGGGATGGGGTAACTGGGTGATGGGCATTAAGGAGGGCACTTGATGGAATGAGCACTGGGTGTTACATGCAACTAATGAATCACTAAATTCTACCCCTAAAACTCATAATACAGTATATGTTGCCTAACTTAAATTTAAATAAAAAATTAAAAAAAGGAAAAGAAAAGAAATAGTTCCTGCCGGGCGCCTGGGTGGCTCAGATGGTTAAGCGTCTGCCTTCGGCTCAGGTCATGATCCCAGGGTCCTGGGATCGAGTCCCGCATCGGGCTCTCTGCTCCTTGGGAGCCTGCTTCTCCCTCTGCATCTCTCTCTCTCTGTCTCTCATGAATAAATAAATAAAATCTTAAAAAAAAAAAAAAAAGAAAAGAAATAGTTCCTGCCAAGGAGCTCAATTCAACCTGTCTCTCTTCTCTACACACTCTTATTAGGGAGACGCCTGGCCACGTCAGGAGGAGGCGTGCAGCCCATTCCCTCCCTTTGTACAGGCCCTCAAACATCGAGCCCCCAGCATGCACGCAGATGGTTCTCCCTCGGTCTGGATCCTCAGCCATCCCCGGGTGGCGGGCAGGTGGCAGGGGAGGAGGAGCAGAGAATGTCTCCCTACAATCTACACCCCTCCCACTGCCTAACACCTGTCCCAGGTCGGGCCTTGCCTGCCCACTGGAGTTCAAATTCAGATTGAAACCAACCGCTAGGCCATCCTCTTAAGACACTTAGCCTCTGAGTTTTTTTCATCCAGACAATGACCGGTCCGCACCCTGCACACCTCACCGAACTGTGAGAAAGACTTAAAAGAGCACAGCCTCCAAGGCTTTGAAGACAAAGTCTCTTAAATTCCTGTCCAGTTTTCCTGGTACCAAATAGGTACCTCTCTTTTCTACTGAGAATTAAACAGTTAAACATTAGAGTGGCTAACTCAGAGGCCTAACCAGTAATACTGAGGAGACACGCAATAGCTCAATCAAAGATCGATGGGCTCACTTGGGTGAGGAAGTCGTAACCGAAGAGGTGGGGCTGGTGGCCCTGCGACAAGGGAGGGAGGGCCTCTGAGGAGGGACCCCATCCTTCCAGTCACCCCAGACATCCAGGACTCTTCCTTCTCTCCCATCCCACACCCACCTTCAAAATACATCCAGAGGGTGACCACTTGTAGTGGGAATGGAAGTGTCCCCCCAAATTTCACGTTGACCCAGAACCTCAGAATGGGATCTTATTTGGAAATAGGGTCTTTGCAGGTACAATTAAGGGAAGGGGAGGTCGTGCTGGATTAGGGTGGGCCCTAAGCCCAATATCTGGTGCCTCTGGAAGAGGAGAGGGCACACAAAGGTACAGGCAGGAAGAAGGCCACATGAAGACAGGCAGAGACTGGAGGGATTCAGCCATAAACCAAGGAATGCCAAGGATTGCCAGCAGCCACTGGGAGCTAGGAAGGATCTCTGCCTAGAGCCTTTAGGAGCATGGTCCTGCTGACACAGACTTCTGGCCTCCAGAAAGGAGAGAAAACGAATTTCTGTTGTCTGAAGCCACTGTTTACATTGCTTTGTTACGGCAGCCAGAGGAGACGAATACACCACTTCTCAGCCCTGCACGGCGAGGGCCCTGGCTGGAGTCGCCTCCCGCCTGGGCGGTGCAGTCATCTCTCCCGGACCCCTTGCTTCCACCCTCAGCCCAGCACAGCTGCCGGAGGGAGCCTGCCAACCCCAGGCTGGGCACGCCACGCCTGCAGACGAAGCCCTCCCTCCCGTCAGGGCCACCACACTCAGGGCACCTCGGCCTTTGAGGTTGTAAGCCCACTGCTAGCTCATTCCCCCTCATACCCCTCCTCACCCCAGGCTCTGGCCAAGCAGGCCTGATGCTCCTCAGCCACGCCAGGCTCTCCCCACTCAGCACTTCTGAAGGGCTCTCCCCTCTGTCCAGAACCCTCCACCATCACTTACTCCCTCCAGCCCTTGCTCACATGTTGCCCTTCTCACGGGGCCTTCACGGCCCCACTTAACCTGCAAACCACATCCTCCACGGCACTCCCTCTTCCTTTCCTGGGCTTTTTTTCTTCCCCCCACAGCACTGAACATGTTTTAAAATAGGGCAGCTTACTGAATATATAGATTGAGGGAGAAGGCAAAGTATAAGCTCCTTGAAGGCAAGGATTTTTCTCTTTTTTTCCCCCTCCTGGCCCTGAGGCATCACCGGCACCTAGAACAGGGCCTGGCACACAGGAAGTTCTCAAACATTTGATGAAGGAGTGGACAAAAGATCAAGGGCAGGAAAGGAGGCTGACACCCAGAAGGAGCAGCAGCACCGAGCGCGGCCTGGCAAAAGCACCGATGCTGGGAAACGTTAGTGGGGCTGGCCAGGTGAGCGGGAAGAGCCGGCCTCACGGCAGCACGCTTTGCAAGTCCTTCCAGGAGGGTGGAAAATGCTAGGCGTCAGGGAGCCCCTGCAGGCCCCTGATCAGGAGAACAAGAAGAAGAAAACAAAGCAGGATCTCTTGAGCTCAGCATTACTGACATTTGGGGCTGGACAGTTATTTGGTGGGGGGAGCTATCCTGTGCACTGTCCGAGGTTCAGCAGCATCCCTGGCCTCCACCCACCAGATGTCAGGAGCATCTCCCCCCTGCGCCCACCCCGGCTGTGACAACCACAAATGTCTCCAGACATTGCCAAATGTCCCCGGCGCAGGAGGGGGGCAAAATCACCTCCACTGAGAACCGCGGAAATACAGAGCTTCGGTGGCAGTATACACAGAGTGAACCCAGACCACACTACCCGTAAGGGCCAGGCAGGTGACAAACACGAGTGAGCTGGCCAGGTGCAAGGTAACAGAATGACAGGGACCCACCCTGGGGAACAAAGCACATGCTCCTTCTAAGAGGGGCAGCCACTGTCCTGTTCGGGCCAGCCCTTGCTTGCCCTTGAAAGCCCAGAAGGGCCAAATCGCTCCTTTTTTTTTTTTTTTTTTCAAGTTAAGGTGCCAATTCAGATTTTTACACTGAAATATGGCAAGTTTAAAAAATATAGTATGTGCTGCACAAAACACACCCGTAGGCCAGGTTTTGCCTGGAGGACACAACTTTGCAATCTCTGGCACAGAATCTCTTGCAGGAGGTCAGCCACGAGGGGACAGGGGTCCACACTGGGCCTGTGAGCGTGGGGATAAAGAGAGGGCCCAATCCCAGAAACTTCAGGTGAAATCAGAGAAACACAGCATGACAACTTCCCAAATTTTACTAACACGCAGGCCTTTCCCATAAGGGCAAAGTAAGAGCCACAGACTTTGGAGAGTCTCTTAAAGATGGAAAGAAATCCAGGAAGTCCTTTCCTTAAATCTCAAAGGAACAGAAGCCTGTGCACACGTGACCCTGGACAAAGCCGAGGCCTCTACCTCCTTACACTGGTCGTCACCAGCCCGGCCATCCTGGTAGACCCTTCCCTGTCAATCCATCCACTAAAACCACCAGCCAAGGAGCAGCCAGATCGTGATCAACTTCTCCAGGTACTGAGCAATGTCACTGTGCGGAACGAGAGTACTTCCTGCTGCCCCAAAAGGTTCAGCCACCCCCAGACTCCTGCTTGTGATCATCTGGAGCTAGAAGGACCCCTACGGCATCCTTCCAGCTGCTCTCTCTGTGATACAGACACCTGGGGCTCAGTAACTGTTAACGTAAGCATCTTGAGGCCTGCTGGAATCAGAGCTCAGGTGGGTCCACAACCTCAAACCCACCACGTGTGCTCTGTGTCGTCTAGACACCACCTACCATCCCAGAGCGGAGTAACCAGGAGAAGGATGCTCCCACCACACATACCATGGTGTTGCTCTCAAGGCAATGTGCCCCCATCTAACGTTAGACTGGGACAAAAAGCAACAAAGCTCTGAGTGACACCTCCATTTCTGGACAGGCTTACTGGAAGGGACGCCAGCTTTCATTGCCCCATCTATAAACCAGGGACAGTGACTTCCTTCCAGCACCGTCATCTTCCCAGAGAAAGTTCTCCTATAAACAAAGCATGTGCATTATCGTAATGAAGTAACAGCGTCCCCAGTGTGGTGCTCCATCAACAATGGACACACAGGCTGCTGCCCACACGTTTGCATCGAATTCTGGTCAAGGTCACTGGATAAAAGGTAAAACAGAGCCCCCTAATCTCACTTGCCACACAGTTTTGCTGGACATGAATAAAACAACGGACTCTCTGGCAGAGGAAGGAGGAAGCTGGAGTAAGCAGGGGAAGGGAGGGAGAGGGAGGAGTAAGGTGGATACTGGAGGCAGCAGACTCCAGGGAATTGATGGCCAGGCCCCATGGAGCCTCACAAGACCCCACAGGCAAAGACTCCCTCCTCCGCCTTCCCTTCTCCACCCACAGGCGATAGGCACCATCCATGGTGACTGGGTTGGAGATCCAGCCTTCACAACCAAGCCTGATTCTCCCTTCACCCAACCTCCAAGTAGTGGTTGCAAAGAGACCCACATACGCACACTAAACACAGTCTGGACTGGGTCCCAAGGCACGGGAACACAGAGAACTCAAATGGCGCCAGAATTCAGAGAAGCCAAGGAACCAATGGGAACCATGGACTGGTCTCTCCCAAATGTGTTAGACTGGGCCTCCCAGAACCGGGTTACCCTGATTTGTGAGCCGATTATTCAGAGAAGAATCCGGGGTCTGAAGGCATCTCAAAGACTTGGCCATGTGAAAACACTGTAAATCAAGCGGGCAGACACTTCGCAGACAGACACCACATGCATAGTTACAGAAGGAAGAGTGTGGGCTGTGCCCAATCCCAGCGCCCTGGAGTCATATGTGCCCCCGGAGCATGGGCACGGGGAGTCCCTGCCTTCCCGCCCCCACCCCCAGCACATTCCCAGCCCCTACCGCTCCCTCAGACACCCGCCCATCTCCTGGAGATGAGACACTCTTTGCCTGTCTCCCACATATGATTTCCTCATGTATCCATTTTTAAGGAACAAACTTTTTTATGGAAAGAGGAGGAGAAAGTTCCCACATGCAGAAAATTCACACCCCGGGGAGGAATGAAGAGAGGGTCATTTAGCACTTGTTGAAAGAAGACAAGTACAAGAGCGATTACGAAGAGAAGAAAATGCTTTGTTGGCTATGAAAGTTAAACAGGAGGACCATCTCCCCATTGCCACCCCGCCCTGCTCCTGCTCCTGCCCCCAGCCGGGAGGCAGCCACTGGCCCCGCACACCACACAGTGGCGGACCCCCAAGGTAGGGGAGGGCCTGGGAAGGGGAGAGAGCTCCCCTGGTCGTTTGCAGGAGCTCCACCTCTGGGAATGGATTTGATGTCAAGTGTCAGCACGTAAATTGCTATTGGCTTCTCAATAAGCAGCAGGAGTGAGCTAAGTGTTTCCCTGTATTGTGCGGGCTCTCACGGACTCAATACGGGAGTATTGACAGCACAATCACACCGTAATCCAGGCTCCACTAATACCTACACTTCCTCAATGAAAATACACTTTCCGCTTGGACATCAGCCCATTAGCTTTGGGCTGGAATCTCCGGCCTCCCTCCTCCCCCCAGCCACCCCTGGGCCCTGCGACTGGCATCTCGCCCCCGAACACCCTGGCCAATGTGAACATCCCAGCCAGCACACTGTCAGGGCCCAACCAAAAAGATAAACAGTCCGAGACCTCCAGGAAAAGGCCTGGACTCTCCATCTATAAATCACCAGTTGGGAAGGAAAGAAAAGTGATCCAACTCTTTAAGGATAAAGATCTCAGCGGTCGCGGAGGAAAACTGATGGTCCCTTCCAAAGCAAAAGATGTTTGCTCCGGGAAGATGCATGCCTTCAAGTCTGCAGAGAGTCCAAGAGACTCAAACTGCACCCAGCCCGACAGAGAAAGGAGACAAGGTACACAACCCCCGGAGAAGCTCTCGCGATCACACTGGGCACTAGGTCTATATGAGGAAGAGCCCCACGGCCTAGCAGCCTCAGGTAGGCTTACATTCCGGAGCGTCTGCTGACTTCGTGATAAGCGCTGTGTAAAACGCTAGCCATTTTCATCCACTTTCACTTGATTTCCCAAACACCCCGGAGCAGGCAAGGGGCAAGATTCTATTACACAGACCAGTGAAACAGAGAAAGTGACTTACCCAAGGTCACATAACTAGTTGGCAGTTGGTCTGAGATTAGAAGCTAGACTAGGGGTTGGCAACCTTCCCCTGTCAAGAAGCAGGTAAACGTTTTCGGCCCTGCGGGCCACGTGGCCTTTGCACTAGCTACTCAGCTCTGCCCATTGCCAAGTGAAAGCTGCCGGAGACAACACGGAAACGGACAAGCCTGGCTGTTCCCCGATAAAACCTGATTTTCACCAATTCTCATATGTCACAAAATATCACTCTTCTTTTGACGCCCCCCCCCAACACACATACCACCACCACCATTTAAAAACGTAAAAACCGTTCTGAGCTCACAGACCATATAAAAACAGGCCTCCGGGCAGTGGTTTGCCAATCCCCAACCACTGGGGGACTGGTCAATGTCTAGAGCTCCACAACGGCAAAAAAAAGACAAATCGGGGCCGTTCTCTAGCTTAGTGCAATTTTAACAATCAGCCCGGTCCAACCGCTTGCCACCAAACCCCAAACATAAACCCCAGCCCCCAGGAGTCCGACGGCAGCACTGCCGCACACCCGTAACACACGGACGTAGTCTGAAGACTTCAGTAGAAACGCTGACTTTTTATGAGCATTTCTGCACAAATTTCAAAGTTAAGAAACTCCACAAACACATGGCGCATGCCTGAGCCGCTGCTGGGTTAAGATGCTAACTGCACGAGGCGTTCCCAAAAACCAGCACAGGAAGATTCCTTAAATCCAGTGTTAGGGGGCTGGGGGGGGGGGCGCGTTGACACCTGGCCCCTCCCTCACCAAGAGAGAGTTTCAGTTAAAAAAAAAAAAAAAAAAAATCTGGCCAGAAAGGGGTTAATGCCCTTCCCGGACTGTGATCTGATAAATGGCTGTGCAGAAAGCAGGTTCCCTCACTTTGAGATATGATGTCACTAACCTTTATTGATCCACTATCAGAGAACTTTGCTTATCTCTCGCCCGTGATATACTGCCCCTCCTGTGCTCAACTAGTGTTTAATACACTGCCGGGTGCCCCGCACTCCTCATCGCTCAACACTATGGAGCGAGGCTGCCACGGGGGACAATATTTTATAGCCAGGCCTTGCCAGGACAGAAGACGCCCTGTGACCGTGGCGAGGGAAAGACCCACTTGCCTCGGCCTTCCGGCTGCAGGTCCCACGTGCACCTTGCCCGTGGGCCAGGGGACGACGCATGGGGCCGGGCCCGAGCTTCTCCTTCTGTTTCTTTTTTAAAGCAGCGCAGGCGCCAAGACCCCCTTCTTCTACCGTGACAAGACAACTGGCAGCCCGACGCGTTCGTGTGGCAGGACGCAGGCACCTCCGAGTCAAACCTCCTGTTCGAGAAACGAGCTTCCTGCCTTCCCTTTCCACAGTCGCGAGACCTCCGTCCGCCAGAAGGTGGAAAACACCGTCCACCAAGGTGCCGGACGGTCATTCAAGAAGAATCGTGCCAGAAAGGAGGCCGGAGAACAGATTCCCAAAGGTAACAGGGTTCCGGGGCCAGGGGCAGCGGGATGCTGAAGCTGCCCCACACTGGATTTGGGGTTCTCCCCTCTCCCAAGCCGTATGCAAACTGTGAGGCTCAGCCTGCGCCCCACCCATGGGCCGGGGAGTCAGCAAGCGCCCACACACAGGGGAAGACTATTACAACCGAAGGCACGCAGCTGGAGTCTGCACCCCGTCCCACATCTAGCGCCTCAGAGGGGCTCCCCCCTCCACGGAGACCCCAGCTGCCCCCGGAGGAGCCCTCGGACACACCAGCTACTCCCCGTGCCATCCCTGCAAACAGAGGCAGGGGCAGCCAGGAGAAGTCAGCATGCCCTTCCACTGCCCCAGGGCACCCAGAATTTGCCTAATTGAACATTAACAAGTTGCTACAATAAAGTTCCTCTGTTGTGAGCTAGAAACCTTTTCGGCAACAACAACAGAAGTCTTGTTACAAACTGCTCTCAAAGCCAGGCCTCAGCCTCGACAGGTGTGAACAAGATTTAAACACCTCCTACAACACAATGCAATCCAAACAAAGGGGAAAGTCAATCCCAACCTCCTGGGGTTTCTCCTTGTCTAACATCTCCTTCACTCACTCAGCCCAAGGGAGCCAAGGGAAGCGTGGAGAGGCTATCTCTGGCCCGAAGCAAGGAGACCTAACCCACCCTGAAGGAGATTTCCTTCACCGCCTCAGGCACGCCGCCATCTTAGCTGCCCTCTGCCAGTTCTGCAAGGCCTGGGCTAAGAAGGGGAAGCCACTCAATGCCTCCCACCTGGTCTTGGGCCCCCATGCACCTTCCACTCTCCCCCCTCAACTCAGCCAGCTGATGAACCCCTTGGCAAGCTTCCCACATTACCTGACCTGAGCTCACCATCAACCCTCCCACTTGAGAGGTGAAGAGAGGGAGAAGACAGAGGAAGACCAGAAATACTCCCAGGGAACAGGGTCTACATTGTTCTTTCTACTAACTGGGACATAGGCACTTCCCAACACTTCCTTCCTCACAGTGCTGGAGAATGGGACTCCAGGGCTGAATGTTTTGTTTTAAAAAAAAAACTTTGAGGGGTGCCTGCCTAACTCAGTCGGTAGAGCACGTGATTCTTGATCCCAGTGTTGTGAATTCAGGCCCCATAGTGGGTGTGGAGCCTACTTTAAAAAAAAAAAAATTGAATAACGCTCAAGGTAGAAACACATTGAAGTGTGTGTTGGACAAGGGAAAGAATTATCCCTCCCATTGATTTTTTTGCTCTGGAGTATTAGAGAGAACAGAGCATTTATCTGGAGATTTCTTCTCAAAGCCAACCACATAAACGGGACTTGAAAGGAGCTTATCAGAGGAACGATCTGCCCAAACCACCACGGCGGAAAGTGGGCATCCCGGTAGGGAACTCTATGAGCCCCATTGTTCCTGCAGGGACATCTTTAAGCTGTTGTTATTGTTACTCAACTTCAAACCAGTAAGCAAGAGGCAGAGAGGGGAGTGACAAAAGGGGCACCGTGGGCAAAAGTTACAACGGACAAAGCAATGGATTCTCTCTCCCGCTTTCCCCTGCTCCAATGAGAATGCAGCATGCCTCCAGTCATTCGTATCTTGGGCAGCCCCTCTGATCTCTTCTTTTCCACAAACTCTCAAGTGTTTCTTTCTTTTTAAGTGACAAACACAAATAACCCAGCTTTTAATTAAAACAAAACAAAACAAAAACTCCCATTTTCTTCCAGTGCAAGAGAAAGACTGTCCGTCAACAATGTTTAAAAGTGAGAGACAGTTGGGGCACCTGGCTGGCTCAGTCACAAGAACGTGCGACCCTTGATCTCGGGGTTGTGAGTTCAAGCCCCACATTGGGTGTAGAGACTACTTGAAAAAAATAAAACATTTCTTTAAAAAGTGAGAGACAGGGGCGCCTGGGTGGCTCAGTCGTTAAGTGTCTGCCTTCGGCTCAGGTCATGATCCCAGGGTCCTGGGATCGAGCCCCGCATCGGGCTCCCTGCTCCGCGGGAGGCCTGCTTCTCCCTCTCCCACTCCCCCTGCTTGTGTTCCCTCTCTCGCTGTGTCTCTGTCAAATTAATAAGTAAAATCTTAAAAAAAATAAATAAAATAAATAAAAAGTGAGAGACAGTCATAAAAGACACCAGGGTAGCTCCAACAGCGGCTGCTCTCAACTTTATCGCCAAACTTGGAGCAAATCCAAGGGTAAGAGCGGCCTTGCAGACTTGCTATAAGATGTATGTAACCACCTTGATGGAATTTGTTTTCCAGAAATTTTTTAGTAATGAACCTGTGGCATGAACACAGATCCCATACAAGGAGCTAACCTGGTTCATTTTCCTCCACACTCCCCTTTCTAAAGCAAAGCAAACGCCCCCAACCCCATGGAAGGACAGCAGTCCCCTGGTAAAACAACAACAAAAAAAACGGTTCTAAGGCTCAAGTCCCCTTTCCAGGTAGCTGGGAGGATGTAATTGGTGAGGCAGGAGATTAGAAATATCGGCAGCCTCTAAGTAAGACTTTAATTTACTGGCAGATCAATAGAGCCGGGGTTATATTGGCAAAGTGTCTACAGCTCTATTGACTCACGCAATGCCTCTTATCAATTTATCAGAAATCTGGAAGTCAGAAGATATTGTTTGAAGGGAAAAGAGGAAAAAAAAAAAAAAAGAAGAAGAAGAGACAGAGACAGGGAGCGTGAGACAAGAGCCTGAGAAGTGAGAAACCGGGGTCTCCAATGACAAACTTGGTGCGAAGAGTTTTATTACGGACGTGTCTCCTGGGAAGAAGGCCGACATGATGTAATTCAGAGTTCACTTGTCCCCCCCTTACACAGCTCCCTCAGTCTTCTCCTGCCATTGCATTATCCATGAGCCTTGCATTCTGGGGGATGAGAACCCTACCAAAGCAGCGGGCTGCTTGTTTCCACAAGAAGCAGCTCCTTGGGGCGCCTGGGTGGCTCAGTTGGTTAAGCGACTGCCTTCGGCTCAGGTCATGATCCTGGAGTCCCTGGATCGAGTCCCGCATCGGGCTCCCTGCTCGGCAGGGGGTCTGCTTCTCCCTCTGACCCTAACCCCTCTCATGCTCTCTGTCTCTCATTCTCTCTCTCTCAAATAAATAAATAAAATCTTTAAAAAAAAAAAAAAAGAAGCAGCAGCAGCTCCTTCCTTTGGGTTCCTGTCAAAGTTGTGGGTAATGCACATGCGCATCCCCCAGACCTTTTTTTTTTTTTTTGGCATTCTAGTGCCTCTCTCCAGCTCCACCTTAGCCTTAGCCTCTCTTCCACAAATCCATACAAGATTTTAGGGAAAAAGGAGATTTATCCCAGTGCCTCAACACTCTCAGGAGGTCAAGAAGGGTTTATCAGACTAACAATGGCACCTGATCTCAAAAACTATGAAGAAAATATGTTCAAGTTCTATAAACGGAAGTCATGCATGAGTTTTCACAAATAATTAATCTTCATTTGAAAAGGGTTTTTGAAACATCCCAGGTAGCAGACCAAAAAAAAAAAAGGGAGGGGGGAAGTTACCATTAACACTTCATCAAACCTCAATGTCCACACCAATGAAGGAAGGACACAGGAAGACAAAGTTCCTGAGTATTTCTATCAGACAACTCTAGGGAGCAGGTCGTGAAGACATAGAGGATCTGGAGCAATCCAGTTACTGGGAGGCCGAAGGAAAAGCGATTTTACTTGGTTGGGAGGAACCACAACCTGCTTTTGACAATCCATTTTGGTTCCTGCCTCATACAACAAATTTCTGCTTAATTGCTGTTTTGCATTTCGTTGAGACATCGAGTAAACAGTACTTAAGTGTTTCCAGACAAAAACAATAACTCACTAATGACTAAGGCACTGCTAATTAAAATGCCCCTGTGATGGCATGACTGGACTCCGAGCCACCACAGCGAACGGAGAGAACTGCCCGGGCCTTGAACGCACGATCCAGAAGGTGAATGGACTGAGGGATGATGCCCCCCTCCTTCCCCCGCAGGTCACAGTGGTCCTCTGGCTGCAAAGAAGGGCGCCCTTGGGGGCGCCTCAGTGGCTCAGGCATTAAGCGTCTGCCTTTGGCTCGGGTCATGATCCCAGGGTCCTGGGCTGGGGCCCCGCATAGGGCTCCCTGCTCAGCAGGAAGCCTACTTCTCCCTCTCCCACTCCCCCTGCTTGTGTTCCCTCTCTTGCTGTGTCTCTATCAAATAAATAAATAAAATCTTTAAAAGAAAAAGAAGAAGAAAAAGAAGAAGGGCGCCCCTGACTGCGACCGGTTGGGAGAAGCGTGGAGGAAGAGGTGGGAGTGGGGAAGTGAGGGCACTGGGATTTCAGAGGGAATACCTGCTCCCTAACAGAACGTGCACTCTGGAACCTTGTGGAAAAAGTGACCCCGTGTGGCCCTCAACACTTTGAGTTCCCATGTTCCCCTGAGGAAAAAAAACAAATACCAATGTCCCACCCTGGCAAGGGTGAAAGCAAAGAGATGTGCCACACTGACCAAACAGATCCTTCGCCACACTTCTTATTGGGGGGGGGGGGTCCTAAAGCCTAAGTTCCTAATTATCCTTTAAACAAGACGACGACAAGCAAAATGAAACAGAGGTATACTACACCACCTGGTCAGTGCTAAGGTCTTAGTTTAACCAAAGAGTCAAAATCCACAAGCACATGTGACAAACTAAGGGGAACACAGGAAACTTTTCTCCCTCCCCAAACAAGAGATCAAAACCACCAGACTTCTCCCTTCAGAGAAGCTTTCCTCTCTGCGCTCTTCAACTTTCAGTCCTACAGATAGGGGCCTCCCAACATCACTCTTTAAATCAGAACCAAGGGGAAAGAACAAGGAGTCCGGCCCTAGTCCTGGCTGGGGGCTTGCAGAGGGCTGTACCTTCCTCCTCGGGGCAGGTTAGAGACCCGCCCGTTAGCCCTGGGAGAGGGTGGGGAAAGTCACTCACACCGCAGGGGTCCAAAGCCCATCTGCATTCAGACACGGATCCTTTAGGGATATAAAATCGGAGAGGCTGAACTGTTTACAGTCACCTAAACGCTGAAGTGTACTAATCAGAGACCGAGTAGAGGGGTTTCCAGGCAGGGCAATGGCCAGACAGTCCTCAGTGCTGGGGGGAAGCTGGCGCAGGATGGGGAAAGGGGAGGAAGGCGGACACTGTCACTTCTCGGGGCTGAAGGCGAGGAGCAGGCCAGGCTTCCCTTTCCACCCCCACTGCTCCCCCCCGCCACCCAGGCCTGAGCCCTCCTTGACCCCTCGTAGGCCATCTCGATTTCCTCCCCAAGGCCATGGAAGGTTGGAGACAGTGGGACGGCAGAGGGGGAGGGGAGGACTGCCACACTCAGCCCAAACAAACCCGGCACAGCCTTTTAAACCACCAGCTCAAGCCAGGGGACCATCCCCTCCGTGGAAAGGGAACCTGCGCCACCAGGTATCACTTTGCTGCCCCCCCCCCCAACAGGGTCCCCTGGAGCCCTGCGTGCACCTCCACACAGCCCATGGTGGCCTTCGAGGGAGGAGGACGCTGGAAGAGGAAGGGCCCTGCCAAGAGCGTGTGGAGAAAGGGGTTGAATTCCCCTTGTCTGGCGGAAGAAGAAACTTCCCTCTCCGTCCAGGCGGGGTGGGGGGCGCCTGGTGCGCAGCAACTATTGTCAGAGAAGTGCGTCCCAAGGGAGCCCACCCCCTCCCTCCAGCTTCCAGCCACCACCGCCCCCCACCCCCGGGGGCTGGGCCGACGGGAACTCGGAGCCGCTGGATATCCCGGCGCAAGGCCTGACCAGAGCCTGGAGAACAGGAACGGTTTCAACTTGACTGGGGAAGGGGGGGGGGGGGTCCTGGCACTCTTTTTAAATGCAGATTTGAACTTTTCACCCGGGGTCAGACAGCTGCGCTACTTCGTCCCCAGCAGAGGCCGGCGCCGGGGGCCACTCAACCTCACACTTTCACAGTTTTTTTCCTGCCTGTCGAAGGAATCAGATACCTCCCTCCCTAAAACCCCGAACCCACACCCGCCTCTCAGCTTACCGGGGGCACAAATCCCACCCTTGTCCCCCAGGAGGCCCTGGAATCAGCGGAGGCTGGCTGTGTGCCCTGGGCACAGCACTGCTGAGGGGAAACTGTGCTGATCCCGAGCATCGAACTAAGGAATGCTAAGATCAATAGTGAGAAAACCCCAGTCCTTCCCGGGGCCTCTGAACGAAGATGCATCCTCTGTGGGACACGCTTTACCACTGCTCTGTTAGCAGAAGCCAGGGGACAGCTTTCCCTGCTACTTTACTCGAAGAGCTGTAAAGGTAGCAGGACCTAAGCCACCTAGCTTTGAGAAGAAGTCACTTCATAAATGAACAGGGAAAAATATTAACAGCCTATTAAAAAAAAAAAAAAAGGTCCAGGGGCGCCTGGCTGGCTCAGTCAGTAGAGCATGCGACTCCTGATCTCAGGGTCGTGAGTTCGAGCCCCACATGGAGGGGCGGGGGGGGGGGGAGTCTACTTAATTAATCAGTTAATTAATAATTTTTTAAAAAGAAGCTCTGTTCTCATTTTTAAAAAAAAGTCTAGACTGGGGCTTCTTGTTTCTACCACATCGCTTATCCTCACGTGCAAGGTGGTTTCTGATTTTTCCTTATCACCCTCTGTCCCTCCCTTTCACCTCCTGCAACTAGAGATGTCCACCGGCCCCAGACTAGAGAAAGGAATGTTATGTGCATGCCATTAAGATACTGTGAGAAATGAGAAATCCAAAATGAACACTAGGGGAAGAAAAGGAGAAGGGCGTTCCGGTTGGGACTGGTGACCTGGTCAAGAGCAGTAGCTCCTGCACCTTACAGCTGGGCAGCACTGCAGACTCCAGAAGGAAGGCCCCTCCACGCGACAAACCACACCTGCCAACCACAGCTGCCCGGCACGCTAGCCAGGAAGCCCGCGTGCCATGAGAGCGGAGAGTGAGAGGCTTACCCACTCACCCGAGGTCCTAGAGCCACACCCAGTCCTGCCACTGTCCAAAGCAGGAAGAGTGTTGTCCTCAACACACCCCCTCTCCCACCAGGGTCTGGCCCACCTTGCGGCCACTGCTGGGATTCTTTGTTTGGAAAAGCCTTCGAAACTGGGCGGATACCTCCGCTTTCCACCTGTACATCTGGGCGGCGGGAAGCAATTTACAAAACGTGTGCACGACAATGTCCTAGTTTTGCCTCCTGAAACTGCGTGCAGTCTCAGCCTGTGCCCCTGAATTCCAGTAAACGGAAGCAGCTGGTCACAAGGGACCACGGGTGACTCAGCCCCATCAGTGGGATGCACTGGAGGAGAGCAGAGCAGCACCCTAAGTCAGCCCTGCCCGGTCCGACAGGGAGCCACTAGCCCCTGTGGCTACCGAGCCTGCAAACTGTGGCTAGTCCTCAGGGGGATGTGCCGGAAGTAGGAAACACACAGGATTTTTTTTTAAGAATGCAAAATGCCTCATTAATAGTTTTCTTTATCTTGATAATACGTTAAAATGACACCATTTCAAGTATACCGGGCTAAATACAATATCGAAATTATTTCACCACTTTCTAATTGTTTAAATGTGGCTACTGGAAAATTCGAAGTTAGCCATGTGACTCGTACTGTGTTTCTATCTCGAACAGTGCTGTCCTAGAACCTCAGTCTGCCTTTCAACTTCTGATTCAACCAAGAGCTCAGTGTCCTTCAATATAACTGAGACAGAATTTTTCTGGTCTATTTTGAACATCCCCCTAAAGCTACAATGTACCGACTCCCAAGTGATACTTCTAATTGCCCCGAAAATTCTTAGTATCCAAATAACCCACTGCCCAACTGCAAGTATAAGTTAAGGAGGAAAAAAAAAAAAAAAAAAGGTGGAAGGTCAGGTCAGGTGTCTATCAGAAGCTAGACAAGGTCAGGGGCATGGTGCACCTCTTCCAAAACATCATCAATTACTTCTGAGACCAAAAGTGAGCTTTAAAAAAATATTGATAAGAAGTTGTTTGTTGTGGTTTAATGCAAGGATTGCCTATGACAAGCCTTGCCTGATAATACTCCAGCTTGATTTCTTACTGTCAAAAGCAGAGTCCCCCCCTTTTAATTGCCCTCCCCATCCCATGAAATATGCCCAGCAGGAGCCTGGTACCCACCCCACCCCCCCCCCCCCCCCCCCCAGTATACAGACACTTTAAAATGGAGAGAGAAGGGGGAGGAGAAAGTGCCCATCCTACCACTAGGGATCACAGGCCAGTCTCATTTCTCCATGTAAATGAACTTTTTAGCCACCTCCTCAAAGAAGAAAAGCTGCACAGATGCGGAAGGCCCGTCCTGGGGCACACAATTACAGCCATTTGCATTCCTCCAGCAGCAGGATTAACACAGGAATGTGCTTTGCAGCTTTGTGGGGGGAAAAGGAGTTTAGGAAGAAAGGAATGGGGGGTACTGCTCCCTGGTCTGTCCATCCGAAGCTCTAGGACACACTTCCACCTCTCTGAGAGTCAGAAAGTGGAAATAACTCCTGCTCAGGCTTTCTAAAGAGGGGGAGGTTGAAAGGCCAGGGAGGGGGGAGCAGGCGGCGGGAGGGAGGGGGACCGCGGGAGGGAGGGGGGCCGCGGGCATTAGGGGAACTGCCCCTCCTGGTGCTTTGATCCCCTCGGTCGCTAGGAGAAACCAACTTTTCTCCTTGGGTTAATCAAAACCAAATTACTCAGGAATGTGGCAGGACAGGTCTGAGCTTCGAGGTCCCTTTGTCTTTGAGGATTTAAAATGAAAAAAATAAATTTTTTAAAGCAGATGGCAGTGGCTTAGAGGATAGGTAAAGTGAAAAGTCTGAAGGAACCTGGGACCACATCCCCCACCCTCAAAACAAACAAACAAAAAAGATACCTGTAAACGTACTCCAATCTATCCATAAGTTATTTTTGTAATTAAGTCCAAAACTCAGAAGAACTTCCCATTTTATCCTTTACTGCCCCTCAAGAAAAGACTCCCCCCACCCCACCCCACCAAACTATACCTTGTCAAACTGCAAATAAGAAACCATGCAGGGATTTAACAACACCCAAGTGCCACGACCCGGTTATAAAATGTATTATTAAAAGCAAAGTCCCCCGTAGCTGAAGAACACACTTTTTCCAAGCACAAAGCATGGGAGTATTCTGTGGTGCAAGGTGCTTCCTAGGGAATACTGGGGTAGGAAGGTGAGCAGCCAGTCGCTGTTCCAATGCATCCGTCGAATCAATGGTGGCTTTGTAAGCTTTGGGATCTCTTTAAACTAGAAGAAGGGCAGCGTTTAGGGACCGGCTCAATGCAGGGATGAAAGAGTACCAGGAGTGACAGAAGACACCACTACGTATCTGCTGTCCAGAAAAAGCTAGGATCTCACCACCCAAAGTGATCCTGTCTGGTAGGAACGTGTGCTGGGTGTGCTGGACGGCCCAGAGACACTGTTTCAATAACTGGAGAGGCAACAGGAAAAGGCTGACCTCGGAGATGAAAGAAACCCAGGGGCCGGAGCTATATCAAGGCCTCCACACCTCCTCCCTAGCTCACACCTTTGGCAGGCTTGTGGCCCTGTGGGAGGTGTGGCCTCACGCTGCAATACCCCAGCTTACGTTATTATCAGGGACAGCTAGGAGTGAGGTGTCCCAAGGCACTCGGTCGCAGAAATAAATAGCTCCTTGTGCATTATAAAATGTCGCTCTGCTTCCCTGAGAAACCTGATGAGCCCCCACTGTCCCCCTCCAAAAAATGATAAACAGAGCACCAACCAGTTAAGCTACAGAGCCTGGACTCCACAGATAAAATGAGGCCAACACACAGGCCTGACGACCAGCTCACCATAAATTGTAACTGGCCCCAGGCCTGCGATTATCTGGGAGGTTGCACTAAAGTAACTTTTAAAATACTCTTCACCTTATCTTCAGGCCCAGTCAAACACACACATACATCACCCGTCTTAGATCTCTGCCATTAGTGTTCCATTTAGACTTTCCAAAACAAGGTCATCCCAGTAGGCCCTTGCCCTGTTTCCGGTCACAGCTGCGGACTTTCACCCCCTTCTCCAACAAAAGGGGCCTTGTACACAAAATTAACCCGAACCATTAGTCTGTGCGGTGTGAGAGAGTACATTGAGCCCTCAGAATATTTACCCTCCTTCCAGGCCCGGCCCAGGGTACTGCCCAGAGGGCCTCCCCCACGGAGGGGAGGCCGGGGGAGCTTCCCCCAGAGATTAGAGGCCCAGCTCCCTCCATGCTCCTGCAGCTGCGCAGTCAAGGCCTACTTTTCGGAGAATAAACATAAAGCCTTCATTTTTTTTTTTTTTTTTTCCTTTAAGAAAGAAGGAAAAAAACCTTCTCCCAGACTCAGTAGAACATGGCTTGATTTCAGGGCTGACAAGGGCTGGAATCATCCTAGATATTGCTGAGCTGTCCAATAGGGTAGCCACCACCAGAATCATGCCAGGGCTGAGCTGTCCAATGGGGTAGCCACGAGCCACATACATATCCTGAGAGCTGGAAACGCAGCTGGTCCCAACTGCTGAAACAAGAGCGTCATGGCGATACTGCGGGGGGCATAAAATAGATGTATATGTTATATATTTCAAGATTTTTTATTTCTAAGTAATCTCTATACCCAATGTGGGGCTCGAACTTACAACCCCGAGATCAAGACTCGCATGCTCTACCGACTGAGCCAGCCAGGCGCCCCGATTTTAGACTTCATTCCACCTGCTTTTTTTTTTCCTACTTTTTGTTAACATGACCGCTAGGAAACATACCATTACATATAGGGCTTGGGTTCTATTTCTGTGGGACAGGGCTCCAGAGGACAAAAATGATAAAGCCTCAAACACGAGCCCATTACCATGCCCTAAAAAGAAAGGGTCTTAATTTTCAAACGCTAAAAAGACCAGAAAATTAAGCAAATGGCAACACCTGATATCTCTGGGTCAGAGGCTGGTCAACCTGTCTAACTTGGGGGAGGAAGCAGGAATCTGCCATCTTTTTTTATCCATGAGAAATAAATGTAATCTCTGTCCCAGTGGTTCTCAAGCTGGGGTGATTCTGCCTCCCCAAAAGACAGTGGGCAATTCCTAGAGACATTTTTGTTTGGGGGGGGTGGGATATGTGTACTACTAAGTGGGGAGAAGTCAGGGATGCCCCCCAACAAAGAATTACCCAACCCCAAATGTCAACAGTGCTCACACATAAGCAGGAAGCAACTAGAGCTGAGATCCACTCGAGCACATTTCAATACTCAGGTTTCCAGGGGCAGGGGGCTGGAGGGTGAACCCCTTCGCAAAATGGTTTCTCTGTATGCTCAGAAGTGGTAACAAGATTTAGTGGTATAAACAATGTGGGCACGTGAAAATAATAATAATAATAATAATAATAATAATAATGTTAAAACAACAGTCACTTTCTCACCAGACTGAGGACTGAGTCTCAAGGGTTGACAGGTCTGGGTAGCTCTGTTTTTCAAACTAGTAGGTAAAAAATGGGGTTTAAAATTCAGAGCATTGTGAGCCAGATCGCCCTGCATGGAAAGGGACACCACTCATGGAGGATTTCAACTGGGCCAGCCACTTGCATGCCCACCCTGAGGACAGAGAGGTTCCAGTGATGGGCGACAGAGCAGCAAGGAGCTGAAATCAGACCTGCAGGGACAGGAAGGGGACAGGGCAAGGGACGGAGGAGGCCAAGACAGGAAGAGTGCAGGGATGAATGAGAACAGTCCCCTTCGCAGAGCCAGGCTGGGAGGCAGAGCAGGAGGGGTGGGGGTGGGGGGGAGGCACATGATAATTAACTCAGCAAGTTGATAGTATTTGCATATAAATGCCTCCACAAATCACTACGAACAAGCCAGGACAAGGCAGGCCTATTAGCATATACAAGCCAGCCCGGGAAGGCCTCTCTAGGTGGGTCATTGAGTGGGCTGCTCACTTAGAAGGCCGCCTGCCAGCTTTCAGGGGGCAGGGTGGGGGGCACGTGAGGGGAGGGCTGGGGAGGATGAGGACGCTATGTCTATTTCACTCCTAAACACGTTTAGTTGCAGGATGTCAAAAAGAGTTGGCCTTATTCCCAGCCCATGAGGGAAGAGCCGAAGAAATGCTGGACCTTTGAGTTTATTTCTTCCAGGGTGCTGGGTAACAAAAGCTAGCAGAGGCCACCAGCCGCAACAAAAGAAACACAAAGGAAAAGCATATGGGGATGGGCACTATCATTTGTGGTGAGGCTACTCAACATGCTAAGTGCTGTGAAGATGGTTTTTCTCCTGAATTGAATTCCCCCTATAGATGGGAAGCGTGTGTTGTGCCCATTTTAGAGACGAAGGAAGTGAGGCTCGGAGAGGTTCAATGACTGGTCCACAGTCACACAGCTAGGCCAGACCAGAGCAGGGCTTCAGGTCTGGGATCCCGGCAGACGGGTACAGGCTAAAGCAGAGTGAAGAACAGGAGCCGGTTCCCCCCAGAAGTAGGCTCATTTGATTCACCTCTGCTTCTCCCACAAAACCGAGCGTGAACAAAAGAACCCCCCTTATGAGGGCTGGTTCATAAGCTGCTCTCTGATCCTGAACTGACCTCTCCCCAGTTTTACTGTGTAATTACCTCATTCCTTCAACCAATGAGGAAGACTGCACCTCCCTCCCATTAGACACTGGGGAGTCTGCGCCAGGATTTCCTCTATTCGCCAATTTCTCCCCTGTCCGGACAATTGTGATAGCTTTCCCGGCAAGGGCAAAATAAAGTGACGGTCCTTTCCCCAAATGTAGGGGTTCTCCACTTTCCCTAAAGACACCTCTACCTCTGGGTTTCATACCTGCTGCAGGAAAAACCAGCCTCAACTTCTTCTTTGAAAATGTCAGTGGTGGGGGAGGGGCATCTTTTTCACTACTGCCATCCTTTACCGGGAGCTACATTTTAGAAGCCAGGTAGGCCCAGGTAACAAGTGTGTATACAGCCAGGTATAAGACTGACAGTCTTTATCAAAGCCTGTCCCCCTTGGCAATAATTACGTATCGAATATAAAAGTGACACCATTCAAGAACCTGGCAGAACAGAGGTGGTATTTAAAATCAGTCACTTCAAGGGACGCCTGGGTGGCTCAGTCAGTTGGGCGTCTGCCTTCGGCTCCGATCGTAATCTCAGGGTCGTGGGATCAAGCCCCGCGTCTGGGCTCCCTGCTCAGCGGGGAGTCTGCTTCTCCCTCTCCCTCTCTCCCTCCTCCTGCTCTCACTCTCTGTCTCGCTCAAATAAATAAAATCTTAAAAAAAATAAATAAAAATAGTAACAGTCACTTCAGCAGTGATCCACAGGCTTCTTAAGAGTCTAGAAGTCGACTTGACACTTGAGCAAGGATGCAGATGTTCCATGGAGAAATACAGAGCTGTTACAAGGAAAGCAAAAACCACTCCCCCTACAAGCCAAATGTACATTAAGAACCAAGGCCCTGAGCCAAAGAGCATTTTAGGAAGCAGGGCCTGAAATGGTGGAAGAGACCTGCATTGTTTCTTGAGCAGTTAAGAAAAATTGTTTAAAAAAAAAAGAAGAAGAAGAAGGAAAAGTTGTTAAAAAGGAGGAAAATAAGCACACACGTGTTTTTTAGCACATTTTCACTGGACAGAAAGATGTCAGGAAGAGAAAAGTTGTCCAAAACAGGCCACTCAGAGACCGTAAGTGTGGGAAGCAAATAAGTTCACGTCTACACATATGTACTTTTTATAGACTTACAAGAGTTAAAACTCTTTTGAAAAGAGCTTTTTATACACTGAAGGGAGACTTCCATATTTGAACAGGCACTTATATGACTTTGGGGGGCGGGGGGGGGGACTGCAGGGCTGAAATCAAATATCAAATTAAACCCCTTGGTCTTTTCTTCCCTCCGCTCATCTGACTCCAGCCTCTCGGCTAAAGAGATTCAAGTGAGAAGTTACACAGCTGTCTGTGACCTGGCCGTTTAAGACTGAAATGCAGAGCCCACAACAGAGATGCTCATTCAAATCCAGCTCAACCAGGAGACTCAGAAACATTCTTCTGCAGTCACACTCCTGGATGAAACTAGGCACAACCAAGAAACCAGCAAAATTGTTTTTTTGCCCCCCACCCCTCCAACCCCCCCGACCCTGCCCCCAATCTCCAAGAAGTTCAGCCCTTCTTACCCCTGAGGAAGTCTACACACTGTGTCCCCCCCACCAGCCTATAAGCTGCCACCATGCCTTGGCCCCAATCACCCAAACACCCAGCTCTTCTCTTCAGGGCAATAGCTCTCCCTCAACACACCCACACACGCTCTCACACCCACACACATTAACACCAACACACACTCTCTCACATACACGAAGTAGGGAGGTCTGAACAGTCACCAATTCCTGCCTCCAGAAGCATGAAGTGGCGGCGGCGGGGGGGGGGGGGGGGGGGAGGGTCTCACTCCCAGATCAAAGGTTTGTGGCCAAAATCACTTTCAGGACAGTGCGTGAAATCGGCAGCAGATGAAAATTCCACTGTCTTTTCACACAGCCCAACGGAGCCAGTTTTCCCAGTTCAGAGTCTTCCTAACAGATGACTGGAGATATTCTGTAAACTCCCAAATGTTGCCCCAAAAGACCCACTTAAAAAAATTAAAGACAAGATAATCATTTAAGAAAGCCTTTAAGGCCATTATGTGATTAGCAGAAGAGAAGGGGAGAGGGCTATTGGCACTTCCCCATCTTTCCCAAGAGTGGTCTGCAAAGGGGTTTTCATGACTTCAGTCCCAAATCAGCAATAGCCAGAGGGAGCAGGGGGTGGGAAGGGAGAGCATGCTCTGTCCACCCCACTCCCCCCCTTCTAGGGAAGCCTGAGACCCACTTCAGGGAGGGAAGAGAATGGAAAAATCTCGGAGGAGGCACAAAATTCAAAGCATGAGCAGCTGAACCACCTAAACACCCCCCACGCCCCCACCCCCACCCCCAGGACACAGGAGGACAGCTAAGGCTTCTCTGGAGGGGTGCACCAAAACCCCCAGGCATTAATCCTCGTGTTGACAAGACTGCGTGATGGCCCTCCGGTGGGAAGGGAGAAGGGCACACCCACAAGGCAGATTAAGCCGAGACATTTTACTCAGAGGCCCTGTCTGGGGTTAAAACCAACAAAACAGAAGTCTTACTCTGAAATACAGCCAAATTTGTCACCTAGCAAACTTTCTCTGTCTCGTTTCCCATTTTTATTCACACCCCTATCTTTGCAAAAGCAAGAAACTCCAGCAATTAAGGGTAAAAGAAGGGAAGAAACATCAAAGGAAAAAAAAATCACCTCTAAAAGTTACAAATGAGAAGCGAAGGCACCTTCCTTGGGCAAAGAACTCTCTAGAAACACAGCCATCACTGCTAGACCACTCACTGCCTTGTCCTCACCATCCTGTCCCCTGCCCCAAAGAATGGAAACCAGAAAACAAAACAAAACAAAAAACACTCACGTCGTCACACTGCTGTGAAGCTTCAGCACAAAGCTGCTGTCAATTCCCCAGTTTCTGTCCATACAGGAGACATTTACCACATTGGGGGGAGGGGAGCCTCTAACATCTGACTGTCCTCTGAACATGTGCAAAGTGACAATCTGGCAGCCAACTTTAAATCATATAGAAAGGAAATCTGACAGTTGTTGATTTTGTACTTTTTCTCCTTAATCTGGATTTTGAGAGGGACTTGCCAGTGAGCCAAGATTTTCGCCAGAGTTCCTCCCTCGGGGCAATTTGACTCAATCTTAGCTTCTGTATGTTTCTCCATTTGAGCAGCCTAAGGACTCAGGACACTGTGCTTTGGACAGAAAAGGCACCCTTTCAAGTCTGATGGAGACTAGCTCCTGCAAAGGCATTCCCCTGCCTGGATTCTATTAACACCGGGTCCCTGTTTCCCTTGACCGCAGTCTCGTAACGGAGGCAGAGGATGGTGGTTCTGGGCTATGCTGTGACTTCTAACAATCACCATTATGACCTAAGTTCTCACACCAGAGCCTTTGGATACCCCTATGAAGTACACTGTAATGGAATCTGCCTTCCTGTTGTGCTTTTAGGGTAACGCCCCCATCCTGGTTAATTACACCAGACTTGGGAACCAGAGTAGGCCAAGGGGGCCGAGCATTACAGAAATAGGCCAGGCTAAGAGCGAGCAACCATTTTAATAACCAATGAAAGCATAAACCACAGCACATACCATACTTGTTGAGGTTACCGAGTCAGGTGCATTATCCCTGTAAGGCTGGCAAGTGTGAGACGCAGCTTGCAAGGTTCTTCAGGCCACAAGAATCACTATCACTGTCTCCTAGAAGATGAGGCTTAAACCTTTCAGGTTAGACAGCAAACTAGATACTCTAAAAAGTGGGTGTAACAAGTCGCTTTCCTTTCTAGTGATGAGAGCGGTTCCCTACGCTTTTATAAAATGTTGCCTAGTCACTTAAATATTTACGTTGTAACATGAGGCTGCTGCAAGTCCACAAATCATTTCTTAGGTAAGGGTCTGCTCTGGGCCCTCTAGTATTTCCAGGCTCTCACAGTAACACTTCAGAAGCACAAAAACAAAACAAAACAAAACAAAAAAGCTCCAATGCCCAAGAGCACACAGTGTCAATAAGGGCACACTCTCTCTGGATCCTACTTGTGACCAGAACCGAAGGAATCAAGCTAAATCATTCACCAGCCCCAGATGATACTTGGCTAGGATTCCGCAATCACAGATTTATTCTAAGAAACTAACCACCTGTGGGTCCCCCAAGGTGAGCCAGGCCTGTCCTGGGAGTGTCTAGTAATCATCATTTAAAGTCATAATGATGAAAACTGAAATCTCGCTTATTTTAGCTCCTTGCCACTGGGCAGTCCAATTGGCACTGAGTTTACACAGCAGTTAAAGCCAATCCCAAAGCAGCAAGAAGGAAGGCACTTCACTGTCCTGTTGGAATGAGCCAAACAGAGGCCTGCAGAGAGCACTGTTTTATTTGGGTCCTTTCCACCGTCCCTGAGTATTCATTTGTGCAAATAAAAGACGGAAGGGAAGAAACCAAAATTAAAGTTTCAGGTGGTTGGGGAAGCAGCTCAGATTTATTTATTTATTTATTTATTTTATTTTGGAAGAGTTACCAAGTGTTTCTCAATAGTTCCCTGTCAATCAAAACTGTTTTCAGGAGAACTGGAAAACAGCAGCTCTATCCCAGAGAAAGTGCAGCACTTCAAAAAGAGCTGGGAGAGGGAGGTGACCCATGTCAGAAAGACAGAAGGTCTCCAAGTCATTTAATTCCCTGTGATTCCAAAAGGGCTGATTTTAAAGTGTAAAAGTGCTTGCTTCTGCATCTGCCCCATGTTGTTAAATAACACTTGGGCAATTAAATAAAACAGCAAAGTGTGACCCTAGCCCATTCTGAGAGGCACTTACACGCTCTCTGAAAACATGCTGGAAACTAAATGCAGACAATCTCCTTAGTCCTGTAATTTAAGGATGGGGGAGAGGAAAAGTTCTCCTGGCCTTCATAGCCACACACACGCTCTGAAAGGGGGCTTCGGGGTCTCTGCAAAAGAGAATGAACAAAAATGCAGGTGTGCAAACATCCAGGTGTAGGCCTCTCTCCAAGGACTCCATTCTTGAAACCCTTCAATTATTTAGAACTGTGGCCTCCTGACTTCCCACACATCCCACCTCTGTTCCTTAATCGCCCGTCGCATTCGGCTTGGGTAAGGAGAAGGATTTGGAATCTCGGGCCGCCTGTGGCTGTTGTGATAACAAGGAACAGGCCACATTCCGGCCGTGGCCTCTCTGGATCGGTTACCTTGGAAGGTATATGCTTTCCTCTCAATGCAGGCCTCTGCCCCAGCACTCGGGCTTCCTGCTCCAGCCCAGCCTCCTGGAACTCGGGATTTTTAGGGTTTCCCCTTGAAACCTATCCAGAAACCACAGCCATTAAAAGAACATGAAGGTTTGACACCTCCTGAATTTAGAAATGAGGGGACTCGAGGGGCCAACTCTGCAAACTCGCACCTGCTGCTTGATGGCAAAGAAACAAAGTTCCCCAGCTAGTGGGAGCGAGCTTTAAATTATACTCTATTTATTTAGTGACTTGTCTCCAAGGATCTCAAAGCATGGGGTGAAATAAGATGACGTGTGACTTTCTCACTATCTACCTTCAAGGCTTAAGTTTGTTTTCCTTGCTTTGCCTTCATACATTCCACCAAGCAGGCCCGGGGCCTAGGGAAAGGCCTTCTCCCTGTGCCCAAGTGGGGGCCCTCTGATCTCTCTGAACTTATCTGTCAATGGCTTTTAGAGTCTTCCAGTCCTGTTAAATGACACAAACAGGGGGGTAGAGGCAGTGATGACCCTCCTGGATTCACCTGCTGATGGGTTTCATTTAAACCAGTTTACGTACCGTGCACCACTAAGCCAGGCAGTGCACTGTGTTTTGCCATTCTTATAACGCAGGTATGTCCAAGGCAGAAAAGACCATTTTCCAGAAAGTTCTTTTCCCTCTGTAAGTCTGCAATGATTACTTTTTTTTTTTCCTGCTATTGACCTAACTTGGGCAATCTTTCTCCTTTAACAGGACAAACATCACAGCTCTTCCTCTCCTCCACCCCTCTCCCCACGGAAATGTTTTTCCAGAGTGGGAACAAACTAAAATTAGAGGGTGGGCAAGTGGATCTCCAAAAGGTGCCTTCCAGCTCCAAACCTCTGATTCTCCCTTTAATTACTCCACAATAAGCACATTCTTCGCATTGTTTCAAACTGACCAGTGACTTCTCTTGTGCTGAAAAGGGTGCATTTTTAGGAGGAAGAACCCAAACTTTTAAATGACACTAGCACTGCAAGTATTCAGAAGGCAGAAACTAATCCAAAAGCAAAATAAGGAAGGAAGGAAGGAAGGAAAGAAGGAGGGAGGGGAGGAAAGATGGAAGGAGGAAGGGCTTTACTCTGTGCCCAGCAGAATTTAGACACTCTCACCCCAGGTAGGTTCCAATTGGAATCTACTAGTTCAAGTGCATCCAGCCTGCCCTTCCCCCACATGCCCCAAGAGAATGGGAAGTTCAGCCAAGACTTGCAGCACCTGCCCGCCGCTCTAGGCCGGCTGTGCGAACCGGGCGGGCTGGCCGGTGGGGGGGGGGGGGGGGGGGGGGGGGGTAGCAGGGAGGCTCCACTCACCTGGCACACAAAGGCTCCGCACACCTCCAGAGGGAGGAGGCACTCGCAGGTACGGGGGCCACGGCGCGCACGACAATGGGAAATTCCAGCGGCACCCGAGCCCCGAACTTAAGCACCCCAGGCGGCATTCTCCCCACCTCCCGCCGCCCCCGGGACTCCGAGGTGGCTCTGGCTAGGTGCAGGGGGACCGCAGGCAGGGGAGGGGGGCTCATGGTGGCGGCCGGGGGCTGGCGGTCGCCCCTCCCCGGGGAGGGAGGGTCCCCCGGGCGCGCGGCGGGGATTCACCCACGGGGCGCGGCGCTCGCGTCCGGGTCCCCGGCCTGCCCGCCGCCGCCGGCTCGCCGCCCGCCGCCCGCCCGGAATCGCTTTATGTAAATGAAGCTCAACTCGCAGTTTGCAGGCTCACCGCCCGGGGAAGAGGGGCGGGCGGGGCGGGGGGCCTTCGGGGATCCACATTACACAGCAACAAAGCGGAAGGTTAATTTGAAACTCACAGCCCCGCCGCCGCTCCGCTCCCCGGGCAAAGCCTGACATCTACAGTCGTGCCGGGCGCAGGCCGGGTACTCGGCGGCGGCCGCGCCCGCGGGGACACGGGGACACACAGCCGCGCTCCGGGCACGGGCCTCTGGGCAGGCCGGGCCCCGCGCCCGGGGACGGGAGCCCTGGGCGGCTGAGCCTGCGCCGCCCTGGGAACCGGCCCGGCGGGAACAAAGCCCGGTCCTTCCCAGGCGCTGACCCCTCTCTCATCAAAAGTCAGAGGCCGGCCTAGAATCGGGCGAGAAGAAAGGGGCGCGCCCTCGGCCACAAAAAGGAGCCTGGGGCCTCAGAACCGGAGCCATGGGTCTCTGGGCCCCATCCACGTCACAGCCAGGCCACTCTAGCATGGGGACATTAGCCAATGTGGACAGGAATTTATTTGAAACACACACCCATCCTATTAACTGCTTTACAGAGCACTTCTGTTTTTCAGCTGCAGAAACTTAGAAAAACATCCCGGCTCTCCATTGAGAGTTTAAGGATAGAGTTTTTCAAGGGAGAGAAAGAAAGAAGAGAGAAAGGAAGAAAAGCAGTCCGCAGCTTGCAATTAAGCTTACAGTCTTTTTACGAGACTTGCCTTAAAAAGCCACATCATTTCAGATAAGGCATACATCATGCCCTTCACAGGGAGATTCCACTGCCAGGTCAAATTTAATGGGGCCACCCCAGTTGGTCAAAGCAATTGCTGGACACTTTTATATCTCCCCAGGTTCACCTTTTCCATTCTGATATGCAAAGGCGGCACCACAGAAATCTCACCGGAAGTCCCCTGTCCTCCCTGTCAGAATCCCACGCTCAGTCTGATTTTACTCCTGATTCTCTCAGCACAGAAAGGCACCTGCTTTTCCCTTTCTGAAAGCCACCCACCCAGGCTGGCCCCACAGCCTTGAGAGTCCTTTCCGACTGCACAATAATGAACCATGCAAGTGTTAGAAATATAATAAGCTCACGAGGCAAAAAGCTGTATGTATGGACTCATGTTAGCATTAAGCACACACTGGGGCAGGAGGAAAGAGGATGCCTAGCTGATTAAAACTATCATGTCTCCATGTAGAAGGCGTTCTGCACAACGTAATTTGGGTTCAAATTCACGTAAATATCCAACCTGTTGGGGACAGACAACCCCTCTCTACAGTTTACATTTTAGTCCAGAAAAGAGACTCCAAACATTTTTTTTTTCTTCAGCTAGGGCCCTGGGAGAAAAGACTGCCTCTAGGGAATAATATCCGATTAGGGACAAAGGAGAGCACAAGCCAAATTCTGTCACACATGAGAGAGTGTGTGGGGAGGGGGACTGGAGAGCAAAAAAGGAAAGTGGAGGATGATTTTGCAAACTAGAGTGTGATCACTGCCGAGCTGTTCCCAGACCACCTGACTTCAGACCCAAGAACAGGTGGTGTTTTCAAAACACACTATTATTTATATTAGCCACATGAGTTGAGAACACCTTAAAGAAAACCAATTAATAATTTAATTGAAAAAGTGACTATGAATAATGCATGAAGATGATGATGCTAGCAATAACGCAAGTAACACACAACACAGAGATGTCCCTGGAAAGGTCTTCAGGAACATTCGGAGCCCCAAGCTCCTGTGTCTACCTGGGAGCAACCCGTTAGCCCGTTAGATAAAGACACTAAGAAAATGTTTATACTCCCAGAAAATCTAATTTCGCTGCTTTATCTTAACTTTTATTAACAGGGGACGACCTCATCATCTGGTGACATCATGAAGCTGGTGGGCCGACAGATAAATATCTTCAATAAAATAAAAGCTAAATGCCAAAGAACCAGCTATAAAGTAATCTGGAAGGAGGTGGAGGTGCTGGGCAGAAGGCCCTGGGCCGGGGGGGGGGGGGGGGGGGGGGGGGGGGGGGGGGGGGGGG
>NW_022589733.1:21200041-21256632 GCF_004348235.1 Phoca vitulina | reverse complement strand
GGGGGGATCTGCAGGAAAGGGCTGGTGTCCCAAGCGGTGGACACCGCCATCCGCCTCCTGCACCTCACAGGCCTGACAAGTGGAACTGAGAGTGACCCTGGGTCCCTCTCCTTTATCTTAATCCAGCACCAGCTACAGACATGCTGAGAGCCAGTCAAGCTTGCCTTTGTGACAGGCAACATTTTAACAGGTGAATCCACAGGCAGGTCATCTATGGCCCCTGTATCATGACGAATATAAACCATTACCAAAAAGCTGGGGCACTACCTCTCCCGAAACTTATTTCCATCATTCGCTAAACAACACCCCTTCAGAGGGATTCAGAAACTTCTGCACTTACAGCTGGAATCAACAGTTACCCTGAAATCCATGTTGCAAATTCTGTCCTCCAGCTCTGCAAGGCCCTGGCTCTTCTGAGGGCAAGATGCCTGTAGGGAGACTCACAGCCTGCCCAGCACAGATGGCCTGGCACTATCTCATGGCCCCTGAACACTGTTGACAAATAAACCTACTCTCAGAAAAGGCCGTTCTCCATAACTAGTCTCATCTCATCTGGCAACAGCCAAAAGGATAAATATTTAAAAATAAATCAGGGAATGCTCACCTCTTCCCTACTCCTCCCCTTACCCACTCTCCGAGCCAGAGGCCAGCCCCCCGGACACTTAGCTGGCTGGTAAATTACAGTGATCCCAACTGACCCAAACTGGCTTGTCTCTCTCCACATACACATTCACTCTCCAACGCTGTCTCCCTTCCCTTCAGCAAAGGTAAATATGATCTCTGAGCTAAGATACAGTGAATGTCAGCATTCTGACTTGTAGCTAAACCTGGACTCTCTATTTTCACAGCACAATGGGGTTTAGGGAGATTAGTGTATCCCTCCAGATCCTGGTATTTTTAGGAAAATATACATACACGTGGATTTTAAAATTAGTGCTTCAATAACCTTGAGGTTTTAACAAAGAAAAAGCCAGGAGAGGGCTTTTTCTTTGTTAAAAACAAAAACAAAAGTCCCTGAAACAAACAATAAAACATTTGGAGCTAAATTGCACGCCATGCCCTGAATTCAACCCTTCATTTCTAGGCAGTTATATTTAAGGACCTGGTACCCGCTGGGTGACCAGGCCCTCCTGGGTAGGACAGAGTGCAGGCTTTCCTGAGAACAGCCCACACTCACCTTCATAACCATGGGAGGCTGGTGTGCCAAGACCTACACACAGATGTTTTGATTCACATTTCTCTGACACAAACCTCAAGGCCTCCATCTATCGCTACAATGCTAATTCCAGAGATTAATTTTTACCCCCAAATCGTGGCTGCAACAGTATCTAGTTTACTTATCCACCCTCCCCAACTCAGACCCTAAATCTCTCATGTCACACATACAAAAGACACAAATGAGTAACCATTTTCTAAAAACCATGATTGGAAGGAGCTTTTCCATATTGATTGTAAGTTACAAGAGCCCAAGTTTTAAGACAGCAAAAAATAAAGAACTTGCCTTAAAACAGCTTTAAAGCAGTAGGTAAAGAGCCTGCTTTTTTTTTTTTTAAACAAAAATATTATTTCTAAAAGGGCAAAGAGAATTTGTCATGCAAGACTTTTATACCCAGGGGGATTCTTACATTTGTGTTTCTAAACCTTGAAATTGAGAATTTTAATGAAAAGGCAGACAGATGCTTAAGGACAGCATCGCAATCAGGGTCCATACGTTACAGTAGAGAAGCGCTTTGTGTGGGGCCAGGAAAAAGAGGTGGATTCCTATTTTGTTCATGGGCCATACCCACTGTCTGACACATCCCTTTGCGCTCAGCCTGATGCAAACCACTGAATTCTTGGAGGGAAGCAGGTTGGAGGGAGAAGAAAGGAAAAAGGAAACAGGAGAAGAAAGAAAAAGGGGGAGGAAATATGGCCTCTTTATATGAATCGTAGTTGGAAAAAAAAAAATCTCAACCCAGCATCAATTCCATAGGATGTACCAACAGCTCCCATACACATGTGTTAAAACAATCAATTAAACAAAATGCCAGGAGCACAATAACCAGGATCAGGTTTTTTTTTTTTTTTTTAGTGAAGAATTTCATTTAGCTTTGCAATTCCTTCCTATCAAGCAACCAGTTCTTGGGGCAGGACACTAAGAGATAAACAAAAGATGACCCTGTTCACACTTCCCAAATGAGAATCCCATTTTCTTATCTTTCCATTTGAGTGCATTTTTGTTTGAAATCTGGGCTAATCTGACTTAAGAGCCCGAGCTGAAATTTCACATATCCTCCAAGTCAGCCAGTGTTTTAGAATTTGGATTTCTATTCAGGCTGTTCCAATCGTCAGTGAGGCCTACGGTAAAATGTGCTTCATGCTGTTTCGTTTGTCTCTCTTCAGACAAATAGAAACTGTGAAATTTAAAGAATGGATAAAAAAAAAAAAAACCTAAAACAAAGAGGTTAAAAAAATAGGACAAATGTTTTTGCTTTTGTGTCTCCCTGGAGCAATTGTTTGGGGAAGTCTGCATTGACAATAACCATGAGAAGGCCATCTAAAGGCGATGCGCACACAAGGGGACTCCTTGCCTGCTGCCTTTGGTCTGGGAGAAAAAGCACCTTAGCTCCGTTCTCCAGGAACAAAAGGCCAGGGCCACAGAAGGGGGGAGAGGTTACTGGGGCTTTCACAGGGAGCCAAGTGTCAATGCAGGTTCATTTTTCACCCGTCTTAGTTGGAAAGCAGCTCAGTGAACTTCCTAATGACTGCTTTTCCCTCTCCCCCTATTATTTCTAAACCTAAAAGAACAAAACAATAATATTTTTTTAAACCTAAAACCCATCATCCTTTTAGACGAAAGCCTTGGGGACATACAAAGTTTTCCCTCCTTCCTTTCCCCACCCTGCTTTTTTTTTTTTTTTGGAGGAGGGGGGATTCCCATTGTAGATCACATGGAAATAAGAGACAAGTGGACACTGTGGTCATTTTTAGTAGCGCCAGAGAACTGCCTTTATGTCTACAGCAAGGCAGGGAGCAGAAAAATAAACGCAAAAGGGGAAAAAAAAAAAAAAAAACTGAAGAGGGATAGAAGGTGATAGTCCGGAGGCCGTGGGGCAACGCCTGAAAACATTTTCTTTTTTCACAGCGTGCAGTGGCTAATGCTGGCTTCAGACGTGCGAGTGAATCAAAGTCATCACTACAAGGTTAGGGGTTTTTTTGGGGGGGGTCATGGAGAAGTGGACAATAAGGCTGTATTAAAGACAGAGGTGTGTGGGTGTTGTGGGGGGGTGTTGCTTCAAAGAAAGGAAGCTGAGATGAATCACTGCATGCCATGGAAATGCCAGGGCAAGTGGATGTCGAAGTGTTTCACCAGATTCTAAGCTGGAAACATCTTCCCCAGCAGGCGAACCCTAGGACAAGGCAGTGACCCGCAAACCTCAGCTTTTGAACCCGAACCTGGCAGTTTAGGAGCGTGTCCCCCCTTCCCCAGGCAGTCCCAGGCTTGGGCTGAAAAGCGAGGTGGGGGTAGGGATGAGAGGGCCCTGCGAAGAAGCACAATAAACAACTCAAATATGAACGGAAATGACATCAGCAAAGTGAAGGACCTGTTTATTGCAGATCAAAACAAAACAAACTTCCAAACCTTTTGTGTATACAAGATAACTCTATAAAAAGCCTTCCTAAAATGTCACCAGGGTCGACACATCAGCATCCCAAGAAAACGGATGACAGTTACCAAAGGGGGAGGAGGCAGAGGGAGGAGGAAGGGGGATGAAGGGAAGGAGATGGGAGGAGATAGAAAACCAGAAGGGGCCAAAAACCCAGCTGACTAGTTCCCCCCTCTGCTGATCCTTAATATTTATTGGTGTTTATAATCTAAAAGCCATGCTCTGTGTTTCACTTAATACAAGGCCAGACAGTGCTGTCTAATGAGGCAGCATTACAATCAGCTTGTAATACTGAATTTTTAATGCTGCCAAGGATTCTGTTACATAATAATACGAAAAACAGAAGCTGAAAGTGGGCTTGCGGTGACAGGACACTGGAAGCTTCAGGCAGGCAAGCGCCCCACGCCCGCCTTCCCTTCCCTCTCTCTGCCCACCCCCATCTCCCGATTTGCAACCAGCCCTCCATCCCTATACAGGAGGTCGGTATAGAAACCAAGAGGATTTCTTAGGAAATCCACTCTTTTTATTATTATTGCTATGATTATCATCTCTGATCCAGAGTTATAATTCAAGAGTTTGAATCCTAGCCTATCTGGGGTTAGAAGTCTGAGATGAAAACTGGGGGAGGCTGAAGAGACAAGGAGTACAGGAGTGGGGGGTAGCTTATTTTGAGAAAGCTAAACAATATGGGGAAAAAATCACAGCGGGGGGAAAAAAAAACTAAGATGCTGGGAGCGGGGACTGAAACCTGCCGACCATATTCACAGCCGCTGCACTCAGTTTACACTGGTGTAATTTAAAAGCATATATATAGCCGCCGTTGCTCCTCTCTGTAATACCCCAAGACTGTAAATCTATAACCACTGCAATGATTTAGTGATTAAAAACATGATAACATATTGTGTAACTGCAAACCACAGAACCCCTGCCAACTCTCCTCTAAGATAAAGAGAAAAAAAAAAATACAGAAAATGTGTTGCTTGCAGCGATCTTCCTAAACCGAAAAGATTTTAATAAAAGAACCTATATAGTAGACTGATCGGAAAAGGGTGAGTGAATTCTATGTGAAGCCAGCAAAGGGAGGGGGGGAAAGGGCAGCTTTATGTGGGATTCTTTTCCTTGTACTAACAAATTACGACCTAAACATGCCTTTTCTTTTCTCTCTCTCTCTTTTTTTAATAGTTTGTTGTAACTGGAATAACTGGTCTTGTGTGCTGTCTTGCATATTCAAAGCAGCTTTGTAATCGGATCTGGAGACCCAACCTTATTTGCCTGAACTCAATAGGGTTTTTCTTCTCCCCCCTCCTCTCTTGTTTTGTTTTGGATTCGGTATTGTGGGTTTTCTGTTCTTGCTGGGAGCAGACAACTACGCAGGAAGAGGCTCTGGTGCCTTTAAGCTACAGAGCAAACACCTGAGAGGGGGAGGCACAATTTGTAACCTGGCAGGAGGAGCCTAAAATATACACAAAAAAATAAAATCAAAGCAGCTGTAGGGGTTTTGGCCTCTGAGCAGCTGACCTGACCCCATTCTGTATATTCTTTTATTTCCCCATTGCAGGATTCCTGCACCTTGGGTCAGATTCGAACTCAATGTGACCCTGAGAAGAAGGCAGTCACCGAGCCCTGGAAAACTGCTCCATATGTAATTGGGGGGGGATGGGGGGGAGTGTGAGTGCATATGCATTCAGACTCCCCCAGTGTAGACACCCACACACTATGTCCTTACACACACACACACACATCTGTCAGGAATGCCAGGCCATGGGGCCAGCTCCAGCCCAGCTTTCACAGCTCACACTGCCAAGAGCCTGAACTCTCCCTAAAGCCCCCCAAAATCTTCCTATCTACAACTTTACCCATAAACACATGCATGCACAGACGAACACTCCTCCAGAGACTTTATATGTTTAAAAAGTCCACAGATCTGAATTGCCTCCTCTCTGGACCTGAGCAGGCCAGTTTATTCAGAGAAATCAATAGGAAAGAGCATTTGCAAATATTTATATAAGCCCTGTGCGTTTCAGCATTAAGTAATTAAAAACTAAAAGTCAGGGAGGGGGAAGGGAGGAGACACACAGAAGAAGGCTGTAGGCCTAGTGGGTTTTCCTGCCCACACCTCATTTCCCCAAACCACAATCCTTTCAAAACCGATTCCATGTACACTTTTTACGAAATCCTGTTCGTGCACCATTTGCTAGACTATTTCAAAATCATCTCCAAATATGGATTCACCTACCACCAAGCTTTCAAGCCTGACTGTAAGTGTCCGTATTCCCTTTTTCTCTCTCTCTCAAATGCACACACAGCAATCCTTACTTTTGACATTGCTTCAATCTCTAGTGTATTACTCTCTACTGTATTTGTATTTCTAAATTATTTGCACTAAAAGATATCTAACATTAAGAGAGGAAGGGCCCACAATGTGGTAATTCAATGAATGAATACCCACCCCCTAAACCCCCCAATACTTTCCACTTCCCTCAACCTACAGGATACCCACACCTTGGGGGTTCAGTACTTGAAATCCACATATGTAAACATATTTGCCCCCCCCCAAAAAATGTACAGTAAAATGAAGGAGTTTTTAAATGAGCCACTATCGAGTGGACTTCCTCTATACTGTTCCAGAGAGCTGGGCAGTAAATTCTGCTCGTACTGCTTCCAAATCCGCTGAGAAGCCGACCAAGGCACTAGAGCACCCACACTGCAGATACTGTAGAAATATGTAGAAATTTACAGTAAATGTAGGTACACGATTGCAGCATGCTGCCCTATTGATTATGCAGATTGTGATCAATCTTCTCCCCTCTCCCACGCCTCTTTCTGAAGACCTCCAAATAAGTTGCTCTGTAACTAGCCATTCTCCCAAAGTAGGAAGAAAAAAGTAATTTTTTAAAAAACATAATAAATCCTCAAGTGTCCCCACTGAAAGGGCTTGAGTCTTTTTTTTAATTCAAAGTGAATTTATGCTCTGCAATTTGCATTACAGTCAAGCGATCACCGTATGTCATATTCTTCAAAGGTGCTTAACAAACCCCCTTTTAAAAGTCACTAGAACTGGAGGCCAGAAAAAGGCAATCAGCCTCCTTCTTCCATATAATCCTTAGATCAAGTTTCAATAACTGAGACCAGTAAAAACTGTCATATTTACCTTAAGTTGGAAAAGTTAAGAGTGGGTGATTTTTGAAAGCACTTGTAATCAAAGAATTTGCCACAGTCGAAGGAATTGCACAACATTGTTAAAAGTCAGCTGAGCAACAGACTAATTTGTAAAGTAAAATGTATTTTTTAATGTAATAGCTCCACAAGACACCTACGACTATTGAGTCTTTTCACAATTTAAATACACTGCATAAAATACACTCACATCTACTCTCCAATAGATATGGAAAAAGAGGTACATGAAAACGCATAATGGAAAAGAGTGAAGCAGGACGAGGGGTGGGTGAGTGGAGAATGGAACGTAAACAATCCCAGATTCGTGTGATCAAGAAAAAAAAAGAAAGAAAGAAAGAAAGAAAAAGAAAAAAGAAAGAAGAAAGGAGAAAAGAAAAAAGAAGGAAAAAAGAAAAAAGGAACACTCCGATGTCTCTCAACTCAGCTGGTCAAAGAGAGGCCGGCCAGGCTAGGTCTAGTCCTGGCCGGCGGCGCAGCCCCGAGCCCCCGGGAGCCCCTAGTGTCCAGGGCAGAGCCCCCTCTGGGCGCTCGCGGCGCTGCCAGTGGGGCAGGGCGGAGAGCGCGCAGGTACAGGGTCGGGCGGCCGCCTCGCCCCCTCGCCCCCTCTCGGACCCCGGGCTCCCGCCGGGCGGCCGCATCCCCCGCAAGTCGAGCCCCGGCGCGGAAGGCGACCTCCCGGCCGGCCAGCGGTGGTGGTGGTGGTGGCGGCGGCGGCGGCGGCAGCGGCAGCGGCAGCGGCAGCCGCGGCGACTGCTCCGGGCCGGGTGCGCGCCCCGCGCGGCGGCTCAGCCCGGGGCCCCGGCGCCTCTCGGGGTGGGGCAAAGTTGGGGGCCGGGGGCTGCGGGGGCGGCGGGGGCGGGGGCGCTCGGCACCGCGGACCCCCACGCCCCCCCCGCCGGCCGCCGCCTTTGTCTCGGCGCCCGGACCCCGGCCGCCCTCCCGCCCTCGGCCCGCGCCCTGGCCGGCCCTGCCCCGCGGCGCCTCCAAACTCGGCGCGCGGGCCTCGCCCCGGGCGCCTCCACCCTCCCGGGGGTCGCTGGCGGCCGGCGGCGGCGGCGCGGGGGCCGGGGAGGAGGGGGCGGCCCGGGCTCGGCGGCGGCGGCGGCGGCGGGAGGAGGAGGAAGAAGAAGAGAAAGAGAAAGTTTGGCGCAGGGGGAAGGCGAGCGGGACGCAGCGAGCGAGCAGGGCGCGGGCGCGGGGAGCGCGGGCGGCGGCGGCCGGGCGCGGGAGCCGGGAGGGGGCAGGACGAGCCCCATGCAAAGCAGCCCGGGCGCCCCGAGGAGCCCCGCGTCCGGGCGGTGGCGGCGGGAGGAGGAGGAGGAGCAGGCGGCGGCGGCGGCGGCGGCGGGGGAAAAAAAAAAGAGGGAAAAGTTGCCACTTACGCGGTTGCTTCTCCGGCGGCGGCGGCTGCAGCGGCGCTGCTGGCGGCGGCGGCGGCGGCGGGAGCTGGCGGCGCTTTTAATCCCGAAAAGAGGCGCTCGGGCCGCGGAGCCCATCAAGGCAGCAGCGGCGGCTGGCGGGGGTCGGCGGCGGCGGAGGACGCGCTGCTGGCGGCGGCGGCGGCGGCGGCGGCGGAGCTGGAGCGCGCTCGGCGGAGCCCGGGGCGGGAGGCGGCCGCAGCCGGGGAGCCGGAGCCGCCGCCGCCGCTGCCGCCGAGCAGCATGGTTGGCGGGGAGTTTACAGCCCCCGGAGCGGGCAGGGGCCACGGAGGAGAAGCGGCGGCGGCGGCGGCAGCGGCTCTAGGCTGTAATTGGGATGCAAAGCAGGCGGTGGCGGCGGCGGCTGCGGCCGGGAGGAGGAGGAGGAGGAGGCGGCGGCGGCGGCTGCAGCGGTCGGAGGGGACGCGCTGGAAGTGGGAGCTGATGAGTGAAAAGAAAAAAAAGTCTTTGGATCTTTATTCTGCTAATTAGTTTCCTGCAAAAAATGGCTGTGATTAATTCAGTGCGCATGTGCTTCATTACCCAGGCACGACGGGAAGGGCTAATTAGCCACCTTCTGGATCAATAAGATTCAGCAAAAAAGAAAAGGGGGAGGTGGAGGGAGGCAGAGGGGAGGAAGGGAGGAAAAAAAAAAAAAAAACCGGGGGAAAGTGATGAGCAGGGCAAGGAGAGCAGGAAGAGAGGATGGGAGAAGAGCCCAGGAAGAGGGAGAGAGGCACCAAAAGTTTATGCATGTATTAAAAACACATACACACACACACACACACACACACACGACACACACACACACGCACACACACACATACACACCGAGAAGTGAAATGCAGAGAAGCAACAATAGGAACCTGGCTAAGATTTTTTTTAAAGATTTTTTTCTTTCCTTTTTTCTTCCTTCTCTTTTCTTTCTTTCTTATTTTTTCCCTTTCTTTTTCTTTCTTTCTTTTTTTTTTGGCAAATGCAGCAATGTTTAAATTGAATAGTCAGAGAGCATCTTCAAAGAAGAGGGGAGCAAGGGGGGGCAATAATGGAGTGGGACAGCTTAAAGATTTAAGTGAAAGGCAGAGAAGCAGCAGAGACAAAATAGAGGCCACTTTAAATTGCAAATCTGAGATTTTTTTTTAAAGGAGGAAAATTACCTCCCCCCCCAAATCAGAGGACAAATAAAGAAAATATGGAGAAAACTTTAGCACGTACCATAGACTAGACAAAATGTATATATATGATATGTTAATTTTGTCTTCTGAAATAAGATGCAATCAATCTTCTCTGGTTCTTTAGAAGGAGAGGGGGAAGCAGGAGTGATGATTAGAAGGAATAAAAGGGGGAAAGTGAAACAGAACTGAAAGGGGGGTAACTTAAGGAAAGACAAGAAAAGGAAAAGTTGCACTTGGAAACAGGTCCAACTTTCTACCTTTCTGGACCTACGAGAAAAGTAAAATCAATTTTCTAGTGTAAAACCTGGAAAGCAGATGTTTTCAGAACACAGGAAGCTATTTTGCCATCAAAAGCAGGGATGTAATAAAGGCAGTGAAAAATAATTTCAGACTAAAATCATAAGAAAGAAAGCCAATATATTTGAATAGCGAGGAAAGGTCTAGAGTGGAGAAAGGGGGGAAATTACATACCCCTTCCCTAATGCCAAAAAAAAAAAAAAAAAAAGTCTTACAGCTTCCTCCAAGAGTTTGGAGCAGAGTCTCGAAGCCAAAGGGCTTGAAATGAGAGGATGGATTTCAGATAAAGACTAGGAGCAGTACATCCCACCAGAGCCCAAAGGAGATCCCTGGAATCAAAGACAGCGGCCAGGGACCCTGCTACTGTACCGATTCCCAGTACATCAAAGCCATCACTTAGGCGGGTGTACGGTACCTCCAAAAAGCAAGCAAACAAACGCAGGAAGAACAAGAGTCTCAGTCTCTCCCTCTCTCTCTCTTTCTCTACCCCTTCTTTCAAAGCCTAGCCTTAGCGTCACTGCTAATGCAATAGATTTTTTTAATGACAAGTATGTATTTATGTAAGTTCTAAATATGAACTAGTACCACTGAAATTACAATGTCTGGAATAAAATAAAATGCCATTTGCACTTTAAGTGATCTGCAAACAAATGCAAAAACAACATTTATGTTTCTGAAGGCATTTTTAGTGCACCCTGTAACATCAGGTAGACACAGAGCTCTCACCAAAACTTATTTTTTTAGGAAAAAGATTTTTTTGCCAGCCTAGCTGGATTATTTATTTTAGAAGGAATTTGGGAATTAATCGGGAAATCTATTTGATTAGAAAGGAATTCTTCATTTTGAGAGATTTTCCAGTCCTCTTAAGGAGCATGCAGCTTCTTAGTCAAGACTAGGGGGAGAAAACCGGTTTAGGATTTTGCAGAGTTACCTCATCTAATCCTTGTGAATTCACTCTGGGAATAATGCTGTTTTATTTAGAGAGAAAAAAAAGAAAATACATTTAGAAAAATCGGGGGTTTCCTCTCTATGAGCCAAATCTGGATTGCCATTCAAACTTTTCCTGGCTGCTTTTCCATGCGGGACAGTTGATCAATAAAGCCAAGTCCAGGCTAGCTTGCTACAGGTTTCAGCAGTCAGTGCTTGCAAAACCTTTGTCATTTTCTAAAAATAAAAAAGCTAAAAGTTATTGTAGAAGAAGGGGCTTTTTTTTGTCCCCTGCACAATGTGTCTTTTGTGAGGTTAATGCCATTCTGGGCTCTCGATAGCCCTGGACAATGGGAACTCTCCAGGAGCCTGCAAAGACTCTGGCTTTTTTCTTTCTTGATTTTTTTTTTTTTTTTTTTTTAAGGGAAGGATGAAACATTCCTACAGTCCAAACACAACTTCTACTTTGATTAAATAAATATTTATCTTTATTGTAACCATTGTATATTTTTACCTTCAGTTTGTCCGGTTTCTGATTATTATTTTAAATTTTTCATTGGTAACAGTTAATCTTTTTTTTTTCCCTTTCAGTCCAAAGTGCAGGTCAGTGTAAAATGTAGCTGACTGAGAGAAGACTGGTAAATTCTGAATTTTTCCATAATACATCAGGTAAGGAAAATTGTTCAGACCTTCAGGAGTATATTTGCCTCTTATTTATCTATCTTCACGAATCTTCATAATTCTGTTTATTTTTTTCGGTTTATTTTTTTAAAGATGCAGCAGAATTAAATTTCTCCCTGTAGATCTTGGAAACTCACTTAAATGCTATGTATTTATTTTCTTTTAAAAATGTAAATAGTACTAGGAGCGAACTTGTAGCTGGTTATACAAAACAGCACGGAGGAAGTCCGTATCTCCACTGGTATAGGCTATTTGGGGGAAATTCTGGATATAAATGTATTTCATGTTGCAATATAGGAAAATGTCAGCTTAATCTGGTAAATACTTATGCTAATTTTACTCAGTGAATTCGTTATAAGGAGGAGAGGTACCAAGCTTGTATGATTGAATAATGCTTAGGCGATAATCCAGCATCTATATGGATTATTTTATGTACAAAATGAAAAAAGGAACCAAGAAATTCAGAATCTAAATCCTTCATTTAGCTGGCAAGAGGGCAGAAAATTTTAGACCAATCTGTTTTTAAGACATTTACAGTAGGGAGAGAAAGTAGAATGTAGGCTAAATATTGCATTGATGTGTATATTTCTCTGCCTCTCCCTCCAATGAATGGATACAAACACAAAGATATATGCATAAATGGGTACATAAATATACATTTGAATGACTTTAGATGTCTTTGCGTCTCTGTGTGCGTGTATATATGTGCACACAAATATACAAGGTATACATAAATGCAGGTACTGTACAGAGCTATACGTGTGCTCTCTAGCTAGGGGTTTTTGTTTCCAGATCTGTTTGAAGCTACTTTTTCGCAAATATAACATAGAAGTGTTGGTTTAATGATGAAGATATGGATGGTGAATTTGAGTAAGAATCTGCTTCCCTGCAATTTTCAGAATCTGGGGTTGCAATGTGAGCAGCTATTATTTGGTCCAAGGGCTAAAGATGCCGTGGGCCAGTCTTAAGGGGGAAGAGAGGTGAAGGGGATCTTAGGAGATCTCATTGCCAAAGAGCCTAGCTTCTGAGCCCTGGGTTTTCTTCTGCTGTGGGCCTGGGGGACACAAAAACAAAACAAAAAAAGGGGAGGAGGAAGAAAAAAAGAAAACCCGTGAGGAGCCAGGGGAGGTTGAAAGGATGCCTCTGCGCACAACTCTAGAGCTAGATCTAAGAGCAGGGTTGCAGGGTGAAGAATGTGCGGGTCTCTTTTTGAATGCGTATTGTTATTCTAAGTTTATTGTATGTATGTGTTACTGTCCTTTCATTTGCCACGACAACATATGGATTCCATAAATGCAGACATGCTGAAGTGCATCTGTCTGGGTAGTTAACACGATCCAAACATCCCTCTTCGTTCCGCTAACTCTGGCTCTTCCTTGGGTTCCCTGGCAGCGCTCCGGGCTGGCCAGCCCTTGCCCCAGGCTCTCAGCACCCTGCAGTCTCGCCCTTTTGTAGTCTCCTGGTGGGATCCAAGGTGCCTGGCCGAGGAGGCGGGCTGCTCCGGGTTCCGGGGTCAGAGGCGCGGCTGCAGTTAGCCCCTGAGCGCCAGGGAACGAAAGGGTTAAGCTGCCCGAGCTCTGGGAAGGGGCTGCGCTCATCCCGGAGCGAGGTGCAGCCACCAGCAGCTGTGATTTAGGGGTCAAGTCCGAGATCACCTTTCTCCTGCCTCTGGAAATGGCAGAAGATGAGGCAGGGAGGGAGAGACAGGAGAGAGAGGCAGCCAGGCGCGGCACTTGGCGCTCCATCCATCCGTTCCCTCCCCTGACCTCCCAGCCCACCTTCTGACCCCCAGACAAATCGAACAGTTCCCCTTTCTCCTCGGGGTGCAGGGTGAGGATCTTCTGAGCGTCCGGAACTGTTCCATCCCCCAGATCTATCCTAGGGCTAAACCACTGTGATCCAAGCCCCAACCACCAAATCAGAAAGTTTGCTCTTAATGCACCAGAGGGTGAGCAGATGGGTCTGGGTAAAAAATGCTCCCCATTTGTGGAAGACAGGGGTGCCCTTGGCAGGGTGGGGGAGTTTGGATGTTGGCGCCAGCCCCGCAGACTCGGGTCATGCTCCTCATAGTCCTGAGCGGATGTACACAGTGGTGTCCATTACATGCAGCTTCTTGCTTTGTGCCCACAATCTCAGTCCAAAGCTTTCTTTCCCCAAAACTTGGGCAGCCTGGAGAATACTTTCATCAAAATATTTTTCACGCCTGAAAGATAACCAAAACCCAAATTCAGATTTGTTTCTGAGGCGTTTCACTGGAAAAGAGCAAAGCGTCTGAAGTCCCCTTTTGTTTTGGCGCTGCACGGAAGCACCTGGTTGTGGGGCTCAGTGTCCAGGTGAGGTCCTGGGGACCCTGGGCCATGTACGCGGTGCCCACAAAAGGGGCTTTCATTGAGAAAGAGCTTCCCAAATCCACCCACCAGGTTGGACTTTAGGACAACGACAGCTCTTTTAGAAAGTTACTCCAAGAAAAAGGAGTTTCTGGTGGGAAAAGAACTGGCTGGAAATGACAGAGAGAAAGGAGAACTAGATCTCTGGGGGCACACGAGACAGGTCGGGGATGCTAAGAGTAGATAGGGAGATGAGGGCACAAGGAGGTCCACATACAAGGCATGTAGGGCACGGCCGCGCGCGGAGGCTCGGTGACGCGCTCCCCAGACGCTCCCTCCAGCTGTCAGAGCGAGAGGGAATCACCCCGATTTCCGCTTCTGCTTCCAGGGCCAAGAGTGGACCAGCTGGTCCAGTAGGCAGCTGAGGTCTGTCTTCCTAGCCCCGGCACCCCTAACCCCGCCAGAGCCTCCAAACCACAGAAATCAAACCAAATTGGCCGCTCGAATCTAGAGAGGTTTCATCCCTGGGGCAAGGGGGAGGGAACAAGCCTTTTTTTTTTTTCTTCTTTTGAACTCCTGATTCAAAAGAGACCACAACCTACTCTTGAGTGCCATCCCCAATACAAGGATTGTGGGTATGTTTCATTCTTTCATTCTTTCTTCCTTATTTCTCAGAAGTAAAATCTTTAAAGAATTAGCCCCAAAGTTAGAGCGCCTGGGTCACTGAAAGAGTTCCAAATGATAAAGCCTGCCCTTCATTTCCAATACATGGCGCACTGTGAAAATGCAAGGCAATTATTCAGTTCCAGGGTTTGAGTCAGATTTCCAGTTTCCTCGGCTCCTTTGCAATGGAAATCTGAGATCCAACCTTGGGGCAGGAGTCGCCTCAGAGTTGGTGGCTCTCTTGGGTTCCACACAGCCTGCACCACGGGTAAGCGCTGGCTTCCCTCTTGGTGACCTGGTACCAGAAGTTTGCACTAACGTCTAAAGCCTGGGGCGGGTGAAGAAGAGAACTAACCTCATCTCTATGCAACAAAGTGAACAACTTGAGGGCAAGAGACCCTCGGTCGGGCTATATTCGCTTTGGGGATTTCCAAGGGCATAACTTGGCGGGGGGAATGATCGAGGTTTCTGACTTGCCAGCCAGAGGCAGAAAAAAGGGATCCTTGAGAGGCACGGGCAGCGGGCTTGGGAGCAGGGCTGAGAGCGGGCAACTGAGACCTGGCGCCCACTTACGCAGAGCCCGTTGGGGCTGGCGTGGGGAGTCAGTGCCCGTGCTAGCACGTGCATTGTTGACACGCAGACACGCAGGCGTGCGCTAATGGAGGGACGCGCGGCTGAGCAATCCCCGATGCCTGCATTTCTTGCAGGCATGGCTTGTTTAATAGCCAGGGAATTGAGTGCCTTCCCTCCACCCCCCGCTTTTTTTTTTCTTTTCTTTTTTTCTTTTTTTTTTTTGCTGAGAAATGTAAAAAGGGACCTATACCATGTACATAATCTGAAGAAACATGTGCATTTTTTTTTCTCAGAAATACCTAGCACCATAATATTTCTGATTTAAGGGGCTAGGGAAATCTTTGAAGTGAAGAAAATCAGTGGGGGACGAACTATCTTTTCCTGATTTTTTTCTTTTGTGTGCCTCTCCTCAAAGCCAGTAATGGGATTTAAAATCAGAGATTCCCAGTCCTCATCCTCCCTCCCATTCCATTTCGCTCTCTTTGCCCCAGAAAACATCTGCAGTAACCGACTGCACGTCTAAGGGGATGGTTTAAAGAGAAACAAGGTTTGGGGCACGTGTCAGGTTTCCTTTTCTTTTTCAAATAAAGCTGAAAAAAAATTCCAATGACAGTTTAAGCACCAAACGACATCGAACAGATATTTTTCCAAAGCAAAAATTTTCCAATTCGTTTGTTTCCAATTCTTAGAAATAGAGAAGAAGGCAAACCCGATCTTCCTGCACACGGATGACTCGAAATTTGGGGCCGGTGCTTGGTTAGGGCCGGGAGGGGCCGGGCAGGGCGCAGCCCCGTGGTCTTGGAGAAGTCCGGTGCATGCCAACCCTGGGGCGCATGGGCTGGGGCTCTGGCTAGCTGGGCTCCCCGCAGATGTCCTGCAGGCCCACCGCATGCCAGGGCATCATGCAGGGCAGTGGTCCCCTGTGGGCATGGCCACCTCCCTGTTTCGTTCCAGTGCTCAGCGGGGCAGCAGAAACATTCGACGCCACTTTCCTCTGGTCCTGGCATAAGGCGCACCCTTTTTGCGTCTAGTCTCCTGCCCCCTGGGCTCAGCATCGTGGAGACCAGGCGCTGTTCCCACCTCCCCAAGAACCATAATCTCAAGGATCCCGACAGTTTCCTGAGGCACTGACCACAGTTCACCAGGCCAGGGCATGCATCCTTAAAGTCTGGCACACCCAGCCCCATTTTGGGAAACCTTTATTCTCCGGCCCGGCTCTGGGCTCCTGAGAGGAAGCCCGGGAGCTCCTGCCCCTGGAGAAGCTGGCTGGGGAGCGAAAGCGAGTGCAGAGCCCCTGCCCTTGGGATCCAGGCACCCCTCACAGGTGCGTGCTTAGCAAGCCTCCTCACCGCCTCAAATGGGTGGATAAATGGCCTTCCTGGGAACAACTGGAGCACCCCATTATGCCCCAGCGGGGCACCCCCAGAAAAACCAGCAGGCCCCGGGGCCTGGCCTCAGCAGCCATCTGGGCAGGAGAAGGCAAGTCATAGGTACACTTCAGGCCTGAGCTGAGCTGCCCAAGCCCAGTGCCTGCCTCCAGCTTTGATCCCACTCCCCACAGAGGGCAGCTGGTGATTTGATTCCCTCCCCACCAGCCTCACTGGCCTTCCCAGCTTCTTTCAGGACACAGGGGCCCCAACCCTGTCCTGTGGGGCACCATGGCGGGCACGCAGCAGCAACCACAGGGGGCAGCTGGGGGCCCTGAACCCACCTGCAGGAAAACACAGCCGCTTCCAGTTCAGGCCAGCCCAGAGTGGTTCTGTACCCCGCAGCCTGGGGCGACCTGGGAGTGGAGAGCCCACTGGGGTCCTGCTCATCACTAAGGCTGACCAGACACTAGGCTGGTCAAGAAGGAGGGACTGGATGTGTAGGGTTAGCTAGGGCCTGACTTGTGGAGTGCCTGTGTCTGCATGTTTGGTTCTGGGTATCTCCCTCCCTCTCATTTTGTCTGGGGGGAAAAAAAAAGGAAAGCGGGCAGATTAGTGCCGACCCTCTTTCCAGTCTGGGAGTGCTTGCAGCAGGAAGAAGTGCTCATAACGACACTTCAGCCCCGACACTTGAATGCTAAAGGTTAAACTCACAGTCTTCGGGGTAGGGCTTCCTGCCAACTGGAAAAACTGCACTCTGCCACAGGCCCCCCAGGTACGGCCAACATCAGAGCCTCCTGCCATCTGGCCACTTCAGTGAGAGGTGTCCCTGGGGGTTGGCTCTTCCCACCCCCCCCACCTCCGGGGAACCTCTCCTTCCCTGTTGCCCCCATTATCTTGCCCGTGGCTATTTGTACCTCACTTTGCTCTATGGGTTCCAACTAGTTCCTGCTGTGGAGTTGGAATGAACTCTCCATGGCAACAAGGATGCAAGGCTCACACAAGTGGACGCTTTGGAAGAAACCACACTTGTCCCCTGTCCCTTTGTTCCGGGTATGTGGTGGCCCCCACAACTCGGTGCAGGCAAACCTAGAGCTAATACATGAAGTTAGTGCCCAGCCCTGGAAGGGTCTGCAGGGAGACCCTGACTGTCAGGGGGCACGGAGAGGCCAGATTCGCAGACGGGGAAGGGTCTCCAGAAGGAACAGCCTGAGGGTCTCTATCCCAGGGACCCTGTTCTTGGTGCCTGTGACCAAGAACACCTCTTCCCTTTCCCTTCCGACCCCATCCCCCCAATGATGGTGAGACTCAATTCTGCACCCTTAAAAAGAGCATCCCAGCAGGAGATCAGTGGTGTAGTAAAGGGGATGAGGTTAGCTCCTGGGAGCTTGGCAAGGGAGCCCTTTTCTCTTCTTCCCTACCTCCCTGAAAACACCTACTATGTGTCAGTCCCTCGGCAGGAACTTTACATGAATTGCATTCCATTCTCTTAGCAGCCTTGGGAAACTGGTATTATTAGTCCCATTTTATAGATGAGGAATATCAGACTCTGAGAGATTAAGATCACACAGCTATTAAGTGGCTCAGCTTGAAGTCGAACCCAGCTCCATCTGGCCTTAAAGCTATTTTTATTTCACCGTCTGCCTCTAGTCAAGGTCAGGAGAACCAGGGACTCAAGGGAAAATAAAAGAGAGATTTGCAGTGTACATGGGCTGTGAGGAGGGAAAGAAAAATATCCCAGGAAGTGTTCTCTGGTTTTGATATGGATTCAGGCCTGGGAGACACATCATAGAAAGTCATGGAGGAGGTTCTCGAAAGGCCAGAGACAGAAAGGACAACGAAATATAAGGTGAACAAGTCCCTAGCCCCAGATGACAGCAACAGAATATCACCCTGAAACAATCGTCAGTGTACCCCTGGATGTGTGGGCCCGCACCCAGCCATACCAGGCCAAGATCATACCAGGCCTTTTTCATTTTCCTTTGTAAATTTTCTTACTGTGTCTGAAGCTCAGGCAAGTTCCTAACTTCTGTGAGTCAGCAGGCTGACAGGAAGGGGTGATCAGATGACCAATTACTCATGAACAAATGTGAGGAAATTCAGAAAGTGGGAAGAAGAGAGGGCAGTGACGTCTGAATGGCAGGCCCACGGAGGGTCTCCTGGTCACTGCGCTCAGCTTCGCAAGGCTGGGCGGCGGGAGGGCAGGAAGGGTACTGCAGCTGCAGGCCTGCAGCCCCCTCAGAACAAAAATGCTTGCCTTGTGGCTACTGGGGTTTGGCTACGGGAGAGCCTTCCTCCAACTCTGGCCTCCACACTTGCCACCAGGTAGTGAAGCACTCCTTTGAGGGGGGCTTCTGCAGCGAGGGGGGGGTAATTAGGTCAGTGGCATAGGCTGACATCTCTTTGCTCTGTTTCATTGGGTTGTCTTGGGCTGAAGTGAGTGTGGAACTGGGCAGGACTGGCCAGGCCCACACCGAGGGGTTGCTGAAAGCCTTGTTAAGGAAGTCCTCCTGACCAGGCAATCCAATTACATAATGCCACAAAAATAACTCTGGGCTGGGAGTCTTGTCAGAGTGACGTATTTAGTTAGAAGAGAGGGGTATCAAATATCTATCTTTCAACCCAAGGGCTGAAAGTACACTTGTGGCACCGATGGACTCCTCCTCCCGCCACTGAACAAGGAAGGGTGGGGTGAGGTGGGGAGGGACCAGCGGCAAGGATGCACATTTCTTTCTCCCCTCCCTTTTTCCCTAGGTGCAACAAAAGCCAACTGCTCAATTTAGCTGCATTCTGCCAGCTCCTAGGTCCATACACAGAGTCAGATACTCAGATGGGTCAGGGACAGCTGACAGAAAGAAAGGAGGGGGGAGGGAGTGGGAGAAATGAGAAGAAGTGGAGTGAAAGGGTTTTTTTTGTTGTTTGTTGGTGGAACAGGGTGGGCATGAGTTATCATATTATTTCTATCTAGACTAGACTAGGCATCCCACTACAGTTGACCAACTAGTCCCACTTTGTTCAAGACTGTTCTAGATTTAAAACTGCATCCCAGGAACCCCTTCAACTCTAGAAACTGGGACAGTGGGTCACTCTCCCTCCCATAGGTTTGGCCATATTTCCACAAAGGACATAGAAAATTATGACCAAGATAAGGTAGTTCATTTTGATTCAAAATTATTCAAAGAATGACCTAAATAAGCTATTTCATCATAGATGCAAAGGCCCTCTTTCCAGGAATTTGAAGAAAGAGGCATACACTCGGTCCTACCCACCCCCCCCACCCCCCCCCCCCGCTCCCCCCCAGGCCACACACACCATTTTGGACTCTAGAGATTTCCAGGTGGAAAAATCACCTGTTCCATCTGCTCTGCTTTTCAGATAAAGTTTGCAGACATGCTTTTGCCATTCCAAAATGTCCTGAACTCCTGCCACAGTTTGGTTAGGGACGGTGTTATATCACTTTGAAAAGAACTCTGCTTGTAACATCTTTTTGTCACCTAACCCCTTTCCTGGGTCTCAGTTCCTCCCTGGGGCACCACGGTCACATTCTGAGCTGTACCCTTTAATATATTCACCTAGAGCCTGTTAGCATTTTCTTTTTCCCAATACTGATACTCGCAGCATCCCATCCTTTTATTCTAAACCGCGGCCTTCCAACCCATCCTTCATCTAGACCCATCTGACCCCCACCGCCTTGGAAGGAGACAAATGAGGATAAGCAATGCCCGGCCCAAGACACTCTCACAGTATCTGAGCTTCCATGTGCCTTCATCCCCACCTCGTTCTTTTTTTTTCAAATCAAAATGTCTCTAAACTCCTCGAGCTCATCATAAAAGCAAATAGCTTTCCCTCCCCGAGTCCTACTCCCTGGCTCGTCACCAGGCAATTCCACTCAGTGACCACCTTGTCGCCAGCCCGAAAGCCAGCTCGTTTAGGACGCAGCAGAGAGGAAAGGGTGCAGCGGCAGCGCCTCCGGCCTCCCCCAGCAGGCAGGCTCTGCCTTTATGGAGTCTATTTCCAGTCTGTTTACCTGGCAAGGACCACGTGACCAATCCAGAAGGAAATGCTGACATCACTGTCTCTCCCTCACACATGTGCGCCTCCCTCCCTCCAGCCCGCTCTGCCCGCATTCCGGCATCCATCCTCCCCGCCTCTCCCGGCGCCGGCCCCTCCCCCCAGCACTCGCGCCTTCTCCCACTTATTTCTCTGTCTTTCTCTGTCACACTTTCCTTTGTTTTCTTTCCCCTTGTAGGCTGTCTCAGACTCCCTCGGGCGCGCGCCCGGGCGCGCGCGCGCGCGCACGCACACACTTCTGGGAATCCTTTTCCCTTCTCTTCAGCAAGCCTTTCTTCCTCTTTCAGTCTCTTTCAGATCTGGGGCCATTGAATCTTCACTGTTTTAAAAACACACTTCCTCTTTCTCTATAGATTGGAGATTTATTAAAAAAAAAAAAAAGTCTGGAAGGCCTGCAGAACCTTCCAGGCCCAGGATGGGGGTGGGGTGGGGTGGGGGTGGTGGGGAGGGCAGAGAAAGGCTGCTCCGTCCAGCCACTCAATTTCCTGCTCCAGTGGGCTTAGAGATTTAGGTGTTGGGGGTTTGGTCAAACATGCCTTTTTTATTTATTTGTTTTCAGCCTTTCTTCGTCCAGCTTCCCTCCCACGCTTCCTCGTTGCTGCAGTTTGGGGTGCCTTCCCTTCCCCACGGCCAGACCACAGGCCCCAGCAGCTCTTGGCCTTGTGTGCAGGGAGCGCACGCACCTCGCTCCTGGTCTTTGCTGCTGCTGCTGCGCTGCCTTCTGTCAGGGGCTGAGGGGGCTGCTCAGCATCCTTCCAGCCCAGGGAGCTGGGAAGACCCTGGAGGCAGAGGGGAGGGGCAGTGGTCAGCGCAGGTGCCTCCTGCCTGTTCAAGGGGCTATTTATACGAGGAACCAAGTGGCAGGGCTCTGGGGTCCGACTGCTCCCGGAAAGCTTGCTTGGTGCACGTGGGCACAGAGCCAAAGCATGCAGTTTAGAGGAAATGTTTAATAAAGACACGGGAGTCTCCAACTGTTTATTTATCCTTACGGAAAGGTGGAGATACGATGTCCCTGGAAACTGCCTCAGAAGTGGACTGCAAGGTTGTGAGGCCAGAGGGTAGAACAACTGGGGCCTTCAAAGGGAATGGGCTAGCCTGGGCAAAGGGGCAGAAGGCAGACTGTGAGAGCCCTTTCTCTCCCACCTCCCACCCCAGGCTGTCATCTTTTGGGGTCATATACCTTTTACTTTGGGGTGGGGCAGGAGGTAGAAGGAGGCATGGGAAGTCATGCAAGAGCGAGACCATTAATATATACAATGGAATATTACTCAGCCATAAAAAAAGAATGAAATCTTGCCTTTTGCAACAACAGGGAGCTGGAGAGTATAATGCTAAGCGAAATAAGTCAGTCAGAGAAGCACAACTATCGTATGATTTCACTCATGTGGAATTGAAGAAACCAAACAAACAAGCAAAGGGAAAAAAAAATGAGAGAGAATGAGGGAGGGGGAATCAAGAAATACTCTTAATTACAGAGAACAAACTGATGGTTACCAGAATGCAGCGGGTGGGGGGCGCGAGGTATGGAGGATGGGTGAAACAGGTGATGGGGATTAAGGAGTGCACTCGTCCTGATGAGCACAGGGTGATGTATGGAAGTGTTGAATCGCTATATTGTACACCTGAAACTAATATAACACTGTATGTTAACTAACTAGAATCAAGAACTTTTTAAAAAACGAGTGAGACCATTAAGCAATCATGACTTATTACTTCGGTGTGAACTCATAATCCCCAATACTTATAAAGGTAGAACCCTACCAGGAGGACATGAGTGTTTTAATGGGCATGTTTACCATTGGGTTATGTTGAAAATCAGGAATATAGCATCCAGGGGTGCCTAGAGTGGCTCCGTCGATTAAGTGTCTGCCTTAGGCTCAGGTCATGATCCCAGCGTCCTGGGATTGAGCCCGGAGAAGGACTCCTTGCTCAGCGGGGAGCCTGCTTCTCCCTCTCCCTCTGCCTGTCACTCCCCCTTTTGTGCTCTGTCTCTCTGTCAAATAAATAAATAAACTCTTAAAAAAAAAGGAATATAGCATCCAGTTGGAAGACCCAGTAAAATCTAGGGGTAGGACCTTCAACATTAAAATAGTACTGTTCTTCAGTGTTCAGATGCATTCCTACTTCTTGAAAAACGTTTTCGGCACACATTTAAATAGCCCTGGCAGCCAGTAAGGAGAGAATTCAGATGTTATAAGGTCACATTCTGGAGAGACCTTTTCATAGGTCAATATACAAAGCCAGCAGGAGGGTCTTTTAAGGAGGTCCAGTCATAGATCTGTCTCTTCAGGCATGTTAAGATCTAAATCCTCTTTAGACATGCTGGGAATCCAGAACTTTCTACTGGATTTCTTTAAATATTTTGTACAAGTTCTAATTTTAAACTTCTAAATGTTAGAGGCCAAGGACTCACTGTTTCAAGTTGTCAATTAGGTAGACAGCTCTGTTGGTCAATTAAATGATTTTTGTGGTTTCAGAACCCAAATAAAGTGGTATGCAGAGTCTCAATGTCGTTCTTACCATCTCCATGAATATTTATGGAGCCCTGGCTGAAGTAAAAGCACAAAAGAATAGGTGGAGCCCAGGTTCCAAAAATCCCTGTGGGCTTGAGATGCCTCTGTTACGAATTCCACGCTATCTAGTTAATTATCAATGTTTGTCAAACTAAAGCCCAGAGTGGTGGAGAGAGGTGATAGAGGGTTGGTGGGAATTACGCAAAAAATATACAAGGAGTTTAGGTTTTTTAATATGCTGACTTTCAACTTTGGAGGGATCTGGGAAAGGACATCCAGAAGTTCTTTTCCCATCCCTGAGTCTAGCTCAGGCTCACTTTCTCCTGTGGAGGCCCAAGGCTGGAGATGACCTCACCCAGCTTCTCATACTCCGCCCTCTGGGGGAAGTTTCCTGGATCAGTTGACAGGCACCAAAAAAAACGTCAATACGATCCATTTGTTTCACTACTCCATACCTGTGATGCTGTGGAAACGCACATGCATTTATGAATAGATTTGTATTCATGTTATGTGTTACCCCACCTGCTTCCCCAAGGATAGGCACCATATGGAGTATACTCTGTACGCATCTCCACAAATGCCCACAGTGCTAATTGGTACTCAGTGATGTGCCCACGGTGAAGTGGAGGGTAATGATAATGTGGATGATGAGGAGGAGGATGACAGTGATGATGACACTAAATTGCTAATAATGATTCAAGGATGAAAACAGTTCTGGGCAGAGAGAGATGCTCAAAAAACACAGAATGAATGAATAAAGTTTAGGACTTTCACCGAGTGTTTTCTGAGATCTGGCTCTTTTTTTTTTTTTTTTTTTTTTTTTTTTTTTTTTTTTTTTTTTTTTTTTAATATTTACTTCATTATTACTTATTAAAAGAAGCCATCTCAGCTGCGGAGCCTGTGGCCTGGGCTCAAATGGCATAGCAATAACACAAGGTGGGGGCGCCTGGGTGGCTCAGTCGTTAAGCGTCTGCCTTTGGCTCAGGTCGTGGTCCCGGGGTCCTGGGATCGAGCCCCGCATCGGGCTCCCTGCTCGACTGGAAGCCTGCTTCTCCCTCTCCCACTCCCCCTGCTTGTGTTCCCTCTCTTGCTGTGTCTCTCTGTCAAATAAATAAATAAAAGCTTAAAAAAAAACCAAACAATAACACAAGGTGGATTGGCAATCCCTTTTCATCAACAGTATATTTTTTAAAAATACGATTGAGATACCTAATAGTTCTCTCAAGGCAAATCACCACAGAACATAAAGTTTTTTGCTGACACCGCGAGCACAGAATCATTCTCCTAATCTGCTCAGGGAAGGATGTTAGAGAGGTGATGCTGGTAACACAGGAAAGACATGCCTAACGGTCTAGCATGAAGGCCTGCAAGCCAGAGGTGGTCGCACCTTGCAGTGATACACAACACACAAATCAACCAACAGTTTTTAAAACATATAGAAAAGTAAGTAAATATCAGAAAAAATTCCGTAACTACCTGCAAGAATCAAAGCCTTTTCTTAAAACTTAGAGTGCAAAGATCACCAAAGAATTGGGTTCTGGTCCCAGCTCCACCAATGAGAGCCGATGGCCTCTGGTAAGTGACTTAATGCTGGACTGTGTTTTCTCCTTGTAAAATGGAGACAACAATACATACCCTACAGAGGTGTCAGAAGATCAAGTGAGAAGCTTAATATGAGGTGTCTGTCACAATGCCTGGCACCTGGCAGGTGTTCAATATGTGGTAGAAATGGTTAATATTATCCTGACACCCCCTCCTCACCTGTCTGCACCTCCGAGGTTGGAGTGTGACGAGCAAGCAACTTTGAACGTGCTGTACAAACTAGATAGCCTTGCACACATCCAAGACATTCTTTCCAGGTATTACTGGGCTCTGGGCTCGCTCTGTTAGTACCGGTATTCCCCCCACCTCTCAAAAGTTCACATTACTCTTCGCTTTTACAAAAGGCCTACTACCTATTTTTACTAACCGAAAGACACGCGAAGACAATTTTCACTTTTACAGAAAAAGGCAAAAAGCAAAAATAGTGTCGAGCATTTGTGTTGTAGCAAGCCGTTAACAGGGCAACACGCACCCTAAGCAGCCAGAGTGGCCCCGCCAAGCTCCTTCCAGATCCACTCTCAGCATCTCAGCACCAGCTGCCAGAACTTTGAACTGTGTCTGTGAACATCTGCGCTTTGTCTCGATTTATTTTGTGCACCCGTTAGCATAATGTGTCCTAAGGTAACAGAAAAGCCTAAGAGAGTTTATTTTTGGGGACTGGAAACATTCAAAGATTTTTCCATATAAATTAATGCTAATTACTGCTTCACTTTACGCCATTTTGGCTTATGAAAACTTTCACAGGAGCGTTCTACTTTCAGAAAGTGGGGGAAACCAATATTGGGAAATGGGACAGAGATAAAGACACATTATCAAGGACAAGTTTTCTCCATACACAGGTATCTGATATGCCTAATTCTGGGCATACAGTTACTGAAATGAGGAATGCAAGCAACCACCAGACTTCCTCCGGGAGGGTTTTGTGAAGATTAATAGTTAAAAATGACACAAGTTATCATGGTGCATGGGCTCCGTGCAGCACAGGAGATATGTAAATCCAAGAAATAATCATCAACATAATATCATCACCATTTCTAGAAACAGATTCTTTCCTAGGCCAGAAGAGAATTTCCAGAAGTATCTTTCCCTTTTGGAATTACTGAGTATGACAGATTTATTTCCACACATCTCACTTGCTTTCAGAGTTATTGTTTCCTCTTATTTTTTTCCCCCTTCTTTGGTGATAGAGAGGCCTGAGAACCAATTCTGTCAGGAAGTTCTTGGGGAATTTTCAGGAGGATGTACAAGTAGGTTATATGAATGACTGTGAGCAGCAAGCATCTTTTTTTTTATTTTATAAAAAATATATATTCATAACCAATCTTCTGAGCATATCTACATAATCAAAACCATGAATGACAAACATATCAGACATATTTTTTCAGAGCATAATGGATCCTTTTGGGGTAAGTGACTATCATTTCTATTTCTTCCTCTTAAAGCAGATCAGGTAACTTTTCCCCTGTTACAAAAAGGATGTGCTATTAAATCCAGACCCCAGGATAGAATCTCAATTGCCCCCTAGACATGAAATGCCAATGCCCCAATTTTTTGAATTTATCGACCGAAATGTTGGCTGGAGCAGGTTCAAGCATCTTGCTAAATAAAATATAGATTACATTTATCATTTCCCCTCAATCTACTAAAATCTTGTTACTTTTTCATGGAAGGAAATGAATCAGTTTGACAGGACTTGTTCTGTCAAGTGATATAAGTTCCCAACACTGTATTCACTGCAGATTATTCTAGAAGTGATGTGGCAATCATTTTTTCCAGGTAAAGTTCCAGATTAGGACATTACGAACCTCCTCTTTGCTTTTTTAAAAATAGAGGTATTAATCTTGCTTCTTTTCAGTCTTTCCAAGTTCTTAAAAATGAAGTTACTCTCCCATGATTTTAGCCAACAACAGATTCCCTTATAAAAAACTTTGCCCTGCAAAAAAATCTACTTAAAAAAGAGGTGTTTTTACCAGTATTTAAGGCATATTTAAAAGTTGATCGTGTGAAAACAATGAGGAAGCAAACGGTTAAGGCTTAAGACCTCTACTTTGACAGGCCTGTTTCCAGATCTCTCCCATGGATTTAGACATGATCTGAATGGATTTCTGAATTGAATGGGCTCAAGGCCAAAGACAGGTATGGTAAATTTTCGGATTGTGTCTATCTTGTATGTCTCACACAAGTCAAAGCTATTATTTTCCAGAAATAAACTGAAAATCCCCTAGGAAGTAAATGAGAAAAATGAGAGAAACAATGTGGAAAACTCCGTAGTTTATACCTCCCAACATAAATTACAGCGGCCATACGGTCCACACACTTCCTAAAATCTTAGAGTTTCATAAAAACTCAATGTTTCTAGAATGCACACTACATGTTTGCAACCTTAAAGTCAGCACAGCCCCAACTCTGTAAAGACCAAGATGGGAACACAAAGGCCACATCCTTGAAATGAAATTCAGATTATGTTGGGTACTTCTGGGTATCTCTAGGGTTTGGGCTTTCTAAGTTTAATGGAGACAGATGCTTGCTTAAATCCTCTGAAGTGGCCCTTGACAGGTCAAAGCCTGTTATTTACCAATCTGTGTGAGCCTGAAATTTAAGTTCCTGTATCCTTTCTTGCGTGCACCAGGCTGATTCCCAGTCCAGATTATCCCAGCTACCTGCCTCTCACTTTAGCCTCTAGATTGCTCAACACTTCTGAGGACATAAGGACCTTGAGTTGACTGTACCCTCTATGGTGTTCTATAATGCAATAGCCAGTCATGGATGGTTGTTGACTCCTGAACAAATTTCCCAAGCCTGCCACTCCACGCCTTTTCCACACTCCTCCAACTCCCACCAACTGCACTCTTTCTTAATTCACAGCAAAAGATTTCAAACCCTTATTTCTTGAAACCATGACTGGAATGAATTTCATCAACTTGCCCATGGCATTACCTTAAAGTGCCTTGCTCTACACCCTCTTCTCCACCATAAATTGCCTTTGCATCCTTACCCATTACCTCCTTTCTCTTACTCTGCCTTGCTTCTACCGCAAATCTTTCCTGGGCTCTAAAGCCTGATCTTCACATGTCCCTCTACTCCCCCACTTTTTATTTCTCTCTCCCTACTCCTGTCTCCATGGCTTGCCTGCCCCCACCACTCTCCTACCTTTCTTTAATCAATGCACTTCTATTTGGAAACCTAGACATGCTCTATTCTCTCCTACTAAAAAAACAAAACAAAACTAACAAAACTTCCCTTGATTCTACCACCTATTCAACCCTTCTATTCACTACCCAACTTCTTAAAAGACTCATTTAAACACGTTCTCCGGTCCGTGATTGAACACCCCCAGCCCTGTGGACAGCTCTTACTACTGGAGAAGGATGGTCACTCTTTTGAGCATAAAGCAATTTTCCTGTAGCTCTTGCTCACTGGTCCCTTTTGTCACCTTGTGAGGCCACCCAGAGCAAGTCTAATTCCCTGACACAGACAACCTTTCTCCTGTTCTGTCCTCTTCTTTCAGATCTTTCTGAGCTAGGCACTACCAGTTCCTTCAATTGTTCTTTACAAGACCTGATTCTCAGTTCTTTTGCCTCCTTGTTTTTAGTTTGACTCTCTTAAAGGGTCCTGTCCTGAGATTAAATGTAAACTATCTACATCTGCTCCTCTACCTAGCACAGTAGAGCAGGGTTATCACCTCCTTTGTTCTCCTAATTACACTTTGCTAATACAATTGTTGAATCCCCTGCTATCAACTTAAGCCTCTAAGATAGTGGTTCACAGAGTGTGGCCCACAAGCTTCTATTTCAGAATGACCCAGGAAGCCTTAATAAACGCAGATTCTTGGGCACCACCTCAAACTTGTTGAATCTAACAATCGGGGGGGGGGCAACGACACCTGGGAATCCGTATTTTATTTTTATTATTATGATTTTGGGGGGAATCCACATTTTAAACAAGAATGCCAGATGATTCTTAATGCCCTCAAAACCTGGGGAGGGGGGAATGCTCTCTAAACATCTGTTGCCAAGCCTGCACCTAGCCCCCATGTTTGCGCAGATGGATTTTTGGATCCAAGACAAGAATTTCCATTTTCTTGCATTATATTTTGTCTTGTTAGATTTGGTTCATTGCCTTGGCCTATCAAAATCTGTTGAACTCTTTATTCTGCAACATATGACTTCATGACAACTACAGATGGATTAAGATGAAAAACCTTCATGTCACAGCACTCAGGATTTCCCTCTACACTGACACCAATGATGGTCAACCAGTTCTACCAAACTCCTACTTCATCTTTTTCCCATAAGATAAATGGACAGATTGTCATTTGCCATGTTGCCAAATGCTTCGGTAAAGCCCAACCGCTCTTTGTCTTCTGTATTTCCCTGATCTGCTGTCATGTCAAAGAAGAAACTGAAGTATTCTTTTTTTTTTTTTAAGATTTTATTTATTTATTTGACAGAGAGAGACACAGCGAGAGAGGGAACACAAGCAGGGGGAGTGGGAGAGGGAGAAGCAGGCTTCCCGTGGAGCAGGGAGCCCGATGCAGGGCTCGATCCCAGGACCCTGGGATCATGACCTGAGCCGAAGACAGACACTTAACGACTGAGCCACCCAGGTGCACCTGAAACTGAAGTATTCTTGAGGGTCATTTATGTATGCCTTCTACAATCTGTGGCCAGGCAATGGAGTGTTGTGTGCAGAATCCACCTTTTCCTATGACCTTGTTCTGAATGCCTATGGCACTTAGGCATTGTATTACAAATGTTCTTGTCCACATTTTGACTCTACTACTAGAAAAAGGAGCTCTTGGACTCTGAAATTGTGTCTTATGTGTCTCTAAATATCTCATGGTAACTAGCACAATGTCCTACTTTTCTTTGAATGAATGAATGAATTTTACATTTTATTCCCACTAACTTATTTTACCTCTTTGTACAAGATGAAAGCAGACTCTGTAGTGAATACTAGGAGATTATGCTTCTTAGGCATGAAGGAAGTGGTGTGCCTGGACAGATCTCCACAGGCCCAATTATTTCTTTTAGTCACTGCCCATTCAAATGAGCTTGTTAGAATAAAGGCATTCTTTGAGATGAAGTGTGATGAAAACACTGAGAAATGATGACACAGTTTCTAAAACATCACAACTTTACTAGACTCTATGGCAATGACCAAATGAGACACAGGAAAGTGCATTTCAGAAAAACCTTGGCAGGGTGCCTGAGTGGCTCAGTTGGTGAAGCAGCCAACTCTCAATTTTAGCTCAGGTCATGATATCAGGGTTCTGGGATCGAGCCCCACATTGGGCTCTGTGTTCAGCAGGGAGTCTGCTTGAGGATTCTCTCTTTCTCCCTCTGCCCTTCCCCCCCCCCCCCCCCCCCACTCTCTGTCTCTCTCTCTCTCAAATAAATAAACAAATCTTAAAAAAGAAAAGAGAAAAACCTTGGCTTAGTGGAGCCACCTAAGTCAGCATAACATGCAAACATATTATGGGCTTCATTCTAACTAGACCCCTTGGGATGACACAGACAAAGCAGATCAACAGGACGTGAGATGGCTGGACAAGGAAATCTAACTTCCCTCTATGTCACAACTGCTAACACATCTAAGTAATCCTCTGATACATAAGATTGTAGAGTGAACAACTATAAACGAATGACAGGAAGTCATGTTTTCTATGGCTCATGTGACCTTCTTCATGGTCACATTTTGTCTTTCCTATTTTTCGTAGGCCAGAGAAGAGTCCATAAATACTCCAGAACACTGGGAAATGTTCTGCACTGGGAAAGCCAGATAGCCCCAGGTCTACTTACTTGTTCGGCATGAGGTACAGGGCAGTGATTCTCAACTAGGGGGTGACTTTGCCTCTTTGTCCCAGGGATATTTGTCAATGTCTGGAGACATTCTTACTTGTTAAAACTGAGGAAGAGGTACCACTGGCATCTAGTGGGTAGAGGCCAGGGATGCTGCTAAATACCAATGCACATGACAGCCTTCCTCAACCAACAAAGAATTATCTGGTTCAAAGTGCCAATCGTAATTATATCAATGAAAATTTTCAATTAAAAATATCCAGTGCCACTATTGAGAATCCCTGGTCTAGGGCTATGGTTCTAGTACCAAACCTGGAAAGACTGATCCATCTCAAAGGGTCGTGGAGTTACCTGTTGGGGAATCTGTAAAGTAACTCATGGGTGACAAACACTGTAAGATATTTTGTGGTTCTGTAGTGAGGCTGGAAGACCTATCTAGTGGGCTGGAATGGAAGTAGAGAGGCTCTGGAAAACTCCTAACAGCTATAGGTTTTACTTCAGAGTAGCTTACTGGAAAGGCTCTTCGTGAACTCTGCTCAGAAGGCAGCCTCCTTCTCGACAGATGAAGGAATGCAGGCTCAGTAGAATCATGCAAGGAGCATCAGTGATCCATGCTTATGGTCATAAAAAAGCCCTGAACCACAGCTGCTAATGATATAACTGGAGACTTAAGGCTCCAGGAATGTGAGGTGGACATGAAGCAAATGTACCAACTGGAAAGGGTGCTGTTTTGGTGCCGACTGCAAAAAAGTCTTAGTCCTATAGAACGAAAGGGGAATTCACTCTACTTGAAGCTCCTAGATGACAGATACATTTCCCCCAACTTCCTGCTATTTTTTATTTGACCAAGATTTTAAACACAACCAGTTTTATAGATCATAGGGAAGCTGGTAGATTTAATGAAGCCTCCAGATGCCCCTTGAGAGATGATTACAACTCTAATTAAAAATGGAGGATGACAGACGAGAATCCCATGGGACTCCATAAGCAAGTGGCATTCATATGTCTTCTTCCATGGAAAAGATTACTTTGTTCATGTCAGTCTGGGCTCTTTCCAGTAGTAAAAGATAGCGTTGCCAAATTCTAATACATTAGGAGATTTAATGTGGTTCAAAGATCTGGGAATGTTTTAAAATGTAGGGGACAAATAAGTTTATCAGCTAAGCTGGACTCTCATTTCTTTTATTTCATACGCCTGTACTCACCATCTCTAAGATTACACGTAGCCTAGACTACAAGAGGAATCACCTAAATGAAGTCTGTCTTAGTATCAAATCTAAGCATGGAGAACAAGGGAGGTATTAGTAGGGCAAATAAGGGTTAGGGCTTCATACTCAGGGCTTTAGGGACCAGCTAGGTATGGCAAGTCAGAGTAGATTGTGGGGTCACAAATCCAGGTAATCAAATGAGGTTTAAAACATTACAAAGTAGGTCTTGAAGGTCAAGGCAGTCAAATATATAGACAGAGGAGGTCAGGGATATTGAGATATCAGTTTCAGATGACAGAACCACTAATAAGAGCTCATCTTATCACAGGAAGCTGACCTGACCTTCCAACCCTACAGTGCTGGTCATGTTGGCTAGTCATTGGAGAGTTTTGGTTCTGAAAGGGAGGTCATACTACTTAATATCCATGGTCAGAGTATAGGGGTGGGAAGTAGCCAGGGAGAGCCAGAAGCAGAAAGGTAAGGCTCACTGGAAGGCTTTGGATTGGATGGGGCTTCTGCATATGGACATTAATGCAGCCCTGGGGCCAGATTTCAGTAGCCTGCATAGTCCTACACCGGCTTCCAAAGACAAAGGTGGTACTACATCTTCACAAAATGTATTTGCATCTCTTTAGCCAATGCGCATCTTTTACCAGAAGGAAATCAAACAGGAGAGAGTTGGGGCAACATGAAACCAACTGTATCATTGAACAAAGGGTCTAATATAAGAAACATCAAGGACTCCACTGGGATTAAATCATGGAGGCATTGACCGCACTATCCACTGACACTGCACTGGCTGTCATAAATCAGGTCTGGCCTCTAACAGAAGCCCAGTGAATCAAGATTCATTTCTAGATAGGATGAATGCACAAGGCAGGGATTTCCTCCTTGGAGTCACAGAACCTGAGGTAGGATGTCACTCTGGGAGACTGACCCGCAGGTCTTAATAATGATCATCATGTCTTTTATTAACGACTGGCAAGATTTGGAGATTCCTCCTACCAATGTCCAGGCCTGGGGAATTGTCTGCATGGTATAGGGATAAAGAAGTATTCCTGAGCCTCAGCTGTGGTTGCTTTGAGGCTGGAGGTCCTCAAACTCATCTTCAGCCTCAATTCCTCCCCAGATCCTAAATGTGACTCATAAAATGTGTACCCATGATTTCCAAATAGGCTGTGTTTCCTCTGCTGGGAATGTCTTCCCTCCTTTCCTTCGGTATCTACCAGAAACATCTTCTCTAGGACCCCCTCTAGGCTGGGTTACTTTCTTTCTACACTGTGCTCTCCAAGTTTGGTGTATACAACTTTATTTAAACTATATTGGTGATTATTTGTCTACTTGATGATCTCTTTCCTGAGGCTGAAAACTTTGAGCTCAGGGACCATTTGTTTCAGTATATGAGTACAGTGCACCTTGCACAGTGTCTGCCACATAGTATATATTCAATAAATGTTTGTGGAAGGAAGGAAAGAAAGTTAGTAGGAAGGCTTAAAAAGCAGTAAGGATCACTAACCCAGGCAGAGAGCAGTGTTAGGCTCTTCCAAAAAGGATATTGACCAGCCAGCCTGGGAGAGACCACCTCATGGAGATCTACAAAGAGTTGGCAATGGCATTCAGTGGCTGTAGGGCTGTGATTCCCACTGCACTTAGTGGCAGAACCCCAGGGAATCCCTCTGTCTTGGCCAAGCTACTGACTTACCTTCCTGGAAGGCCAGCACACGGTTCTGTGTTGGCGACACTTCTGTCGAGCTAGCCAGCACCAGGTTGGCTATGCCAGAGGGTTCCTCGCATCCTAGAGGCCGGGCCTTGCTAAGTCTTGTCACTATCCTCCTGTTTTCCTCTGAGGCCTCTGGAATTTGATATTATGATCTTTGATCATTATGAGTAATGGTCAAAATAGTCAACCTTAGTTTTCGTGAATTGCTTTTCTCTTTGCTGTTCCTCATCAGATGAAAGAGTTTGCAGAGCTGGGTGGGGGGGTCTCATTCAGAAATTCCCAATGTATAGTTTTTGAAAGTGCTTCTTAATTCTCAAAACATTATCCACTGGTGACAAAGATTATTATAGATAACAACCCTGAGTACATTAATAAAGATTTTTCAAGACCCGAGAACTTGACAACACAGATCTCTTCTACTTTCCATTCACCTTTGCAAACCAATAAATTCAGTATTCAGGTGACTCAGTGGAACATTCAGCACATATCCTTGACGGCTCTTAGAAATCGGTTCTGTTGATGTGTAAGTTATTCCAAAAAAGAGGTTTTAAGCTCATTGTCAAACATGGTACAGTATCATATAATCACAGAGTTGAAGAATGAACTAGAAGGTACCTTAAAGATAGACTAGTCTGAACTGAAGGTGCTAATGCCTAGCAGGACAGGAAAGTAACCTGACCAAGGACACACAGCTGGTGAGTGGCTGAACCTGGCTTGAAACCAAACATGATGGTCTTAAACCTTTTTGCTGTCCAGTATATATATATATGGTAGTATATTTACACACACACACATACACACACACACACACACACACACACACACATGCACATAAAAGGATAAAGTCCTGCACCATAGAGATTGAGTTGTCTGCGGAAACCAACAGCCCTACTGAAACAATAACCCATTTCAATTTAGGGCAGCCTGGTCGGGAATAGGCCCAGAGCCTCACCAGCCCCCCCAGAAAACAGAGCATTGTTTCCATCCAAACCTTGCACTGAAAGGAAGCCTGTCAGCTGGCAATGACCTCGTGAGACAACTTTGGGGAGAGCAAAGGGCCGAGAAGAGAAAGGCCTCATTCTCACTGCAAACAGGAAAAGGGAAGAGAAAAAGAAAGCTCTGTCTCCACACAAGGTTTGCTGGGCTGGCTATGAACTGTTCCAGTACGTTCCATCAAATAGACGCCTTCATAGAATCAAGCCAAGCGCGAACACCGGCTCTGGGACTCCCACTCCCGGGACACACACGGGCCAGCTCACACATGCTCTTGCTCTCTCGCACCCTGGGAGAGCACTTATATGGGCTTCATGAGGCTAAGTAATAAACACTTTGTCTTCACCCTGCTATTTATGGGTTGCTTGGGGCATCCTGTTCTCTCTGCTGCCCTTACCTGAACAGACAGCTCCCGCAGACCCCACACTTAATAGGGACAACAGTAAATGTGAAAGGCTCTGTGCGCACCACACGCTCCTGTTTTCCCTGCGCCCAGTGCTAATTGCAAAGGAAGGTCAGTCTGCATCCATTTAGCTATTCTCTCTGCTCCCCTCCTTGAGGTTAAATCTGTTCTCCTTGTTCCCTGGGTCCTCATTTTCTTCCTTCCTTTCGGACATCTAAGACATCTTTCAGGGATACCCTTTTCTATTCACCACCACCAGGGACTCTTCCATTCTTCCATGATGGCTCAACCCTCTAGGAAAACGAGAGCAACTCTGAAAACTGCAAACCACCAGCCGTGGCCTCCAGCAGAGGTTCTGGGGGCTCCCTGGGTGACCACGCACATGCAGAGTTAAGAAGCTGATCTGGTCCTACCTGTCGCTGACTTCAGGTTCACTTAGAAGCCTTGAGCTTCCCTTGCACGCATTGTGTTTGGGATGCCAAGGGGAGAGATGCACGTTTGGAAGCAAAGAAGTGTGTCCGGGCCAACAGACGCCTGAAAGCTGCAGGGGCAGACTCCAGAAGTGTCCACTGGAGGCAGGGCCAAGGTTGATCACTTTGGTCAGGTATGGGACCGTTTTCCCTCAGCTCCTTTGGGGGTTTCAGGGCTCTGGGAGCCGACGGGGCCTGCGTGAAGAGGATGAGTCACGGCCGCGTCCTGTCCACCCGTGGGCCATCACACAAGCCTGGAGCCCTGCCACCTGTCAGTCTCGTCTTCATCTCGGGCTGGCCCGACGCATCCTGAAAGCAGACAGGACACAGGAGGATGCGTTAACTCGGCCTCTCCCTGCAGAACCCAGTTCGCCATGGCCACAGTGATTAAATACAGGACATTATCTCACCATAATGCCCTCCTGGCGGCGTTCCCAGGAAAATTCTAACTAATCACAAAAATAGAAAGAAAAACGCACCCTGAATTCCATTCCTCGTCTTAAATGAGTGATGTGTTCACTTTTATTTATTTTTCTGGAAGCAAGGCGGGAAAAGAAAATGAATTTTAGGGCTTAGAAAAACAAGCTACTAATAGTACGAAGTCGAGCCGGGCCGCGGTGCAGACAGCCGGGGTGTAGACGGTATGGCATCGTGGGCGAGTCCCCGGCCCGCTCCTGGTTACAAACTCTGAGTTTCAAACCAGAACACCTAGCAGGACGGGGTGTGGGGCCAGGTGTGGACACACACGCACCCATGCAGGCTGGGCGCTCGGCAGCATTGTCACGGCCCCCGCAGGCAAATGTCCTTCCCACACTCCTTTTAAGCAATGCCTGCCTCTTTTTCTATCATCTTTCTTTCTGGACACTCATGCACAGTTCAGAATATCCCCTGCCTGGAATTTTTCCGGGAGATTCTCCTCACTAATTCCTACTCACCCTTTAGAGATCAGAGCAAATGGCCCTGCGTTCAGGAAACCTTCTCCAAGAACCTCTCCCCCAACTCCAGGCCCCGTGCTGGCGTTCTCAACCTTCCCTTCACGTCAGTCACATGGCTGGCCATAACTGATTGCATTGTTGGTGGTCTAAGGGCTGTCTCCTCCCTGAGATCCTTTAGATCTTGTCTTGTTAACCACTCTGTATGTGCCTGGTACGTAGTAGCTGTTTAATAAATGTCTCTGCTGGATGAGTGCTGATGGACAGGCCCAGCCTGTGAACGGTACCTTACGTTACACGTAGGTCCCCCGCTAAGAAGCAGCAAGCAAATGTGGACGCAGATCATAGGGGGGTCCACGACCCCGAGGACCATGCCTTGCCCAGATGATTCCTACTCTTCTCCCCCCCGCCCCCACCCCGCCGGGTGTCTTCACAGAGAAACTCCAGGAGAGTTCAAAATCCTGAAAACCAGCTTCTGAGATGCTTCTCATAGTGTTCCACTGAATGAAGTGAAAATAAAGACACCTCGCACCCCTCCTACCTCTCCACCTGCCCCCACTTCTGGCATTAGAATCCCAACGCTGCCATCCCTCATCATTGCTACAGCTGCAGTAATGGGCACTGCTACTTGATGGCAAAGTTCTAGCTGAGCTAATTAAGCATACTGAGCTAATAACCTTCCATTTTGGGACCGGTATTATTCATAATTTAATGTATTGCTGCTGAAACATTAACCTTTCGACAACTGGCATGTTGCCCACAGCAGCCCAAGTGCTGACCATCTTTCAGTAAAATGAGTATTATTGTTAAAACAGGTATAAATCATTCATGGCTGCAGCTTTTGTGTCAGACTCTATGTGAAAATAAGCAGTAAGCTGGGTAATTTATTTACCTTTTGGTGATTATTTTTTATGATTTTATGATCATATTCAATGATTCATAAACATTGGCCTGGTGCCATTTTGTAATCATTTTACATTTTAAATATTGTGTGGCTGTTCTGCTTTTCATCTTTAAAAATTTCAGGATTGATACCGGGCAACTTAATCCAGACACAAATGCAATTTCATTTGAAAGCAAGGTTGGGGGGAGGTGGGGGCTGAGTCCCAACACCATTCATTTCAATGAAACCATTTTCAGCAGAGCTGTTTGGCGCGTCCCCTTGCTCCAGAGCTGCACTTACGGGAGCAAACTTTCTTTGAAGTTTAACACACAGAGGGTGCCTTGAAATCTGAATAAAAGCACAAGAAAACGGTTAACAAGCTTCTGGTTGGGAAGATGATGGGAAGGAGCCCAAGGGTGGAGGAAAGCCTGCAAACTCTGGCCTTGGGCCAAGAAGGTTGGAAGCCACAAGCCTTATTCCCAGCACCTGGTTGGAGAATGTGATTCCGTGCCCCCTGGGGGGGGGGGAGGGTGGTTTCGAGACTGCTCCCCCCGCTCGCTCCTGCTGCTGGCGCTGGGTTTGGGCTCCCATAACGGTTCCAGAAAGTGGCCTTTTCTTCTCCTGACAGCAAGTAGGAGCTGGAGGCTGAGAGGTGGGCAGGTCTCTCATGGCCTGCGAGCTGAAGAGACCTCCCCACATCCCACAGACTCTCTTACGGGTTTCCCTTCGCGTTTCTTCAACCAGTGAAAGCAAAGGATTCCTCCTACGCAGTAGGAACGATGATCTGATGGTGGCCGGGAGACAGGGCAGCAGAAGACAGGGAATGGGATGCGGTGTTCAGACTCCTCCTTAAAGTGGGAGGGTGTTCGAGAGCGAGCTTGCTCCTGGAGCCCATCTCATGACAGGCCCAGAGGGGAACTCAGGCAGAAGAGACAGGTGCCGTCACCCGAAATGTAGGAGGTGAGATCTCGAAATACAGCCACAAGGACGTGCCACAAACAAACACCACATCCATAGGGGAAGCCCAGGCCAGGGGAAGATTATAGATGTATTTCGCTCTGAGACAGTGTGAATTGAACGAATAGCTCTGAGATGGCTGCTTACTGTCTTTTCTACCTTCCATTTATTTAATTTCCTGTTTATAGCTTTCTTTTTTTTTTTCATTTGATTGTCTGGTTTTAGGATTTATCTGGAGATGTCTATCATCCACCCGTCTATCTCCATATATATATATATATATCTACACATATATATGTATATCTGAAAATTATTTTAATAGGTATCATTATTTAATTTTTCAATGTACAATTCAGTGGCATCAATCACTTTTACAGAGTGGATAATTCTCACTACTATTTCCGAAACTTTTTATCACTCCAAACACAAACTCTGTACTCATTATTAACTCTCCACTCCCTCCTGTCCCATCTCCTGGAAACCTCTCATCTATTTTCTGTCTTCATGGATTTGACTGTTCTGAATATTTCATATAAGTAGAACCATACAATGTCTGTCCTTCTGTGGCTGGCTTCTTTCCCTTAGCATCATGTTTCCAAGGTTCATCCATGTTGTGGCGTGTATCAAAATTCCATTCCTTTTTTAGGGCTGAATAATATTCTATTGTATGGATATACCACATATTGTTTTACCACTCAACTGTTGGCGGACAGTTGGGTTGTTTCTACGTTTTGGGCATTGGGAACAATGCTGCTATGAACATTGGTGTCCAAGAATCGGAGTCCATAATATACAGAGACTAATATTTCTTGACCATTACGTTATTTTCTCATAAAAGTTCACTGCATGTTACATACACTGATCTACCTTTATATTGAGTGCTCTACTTGCTACCTTGGCAGAGCTGGCCTGGGCACAAGGAACAAAGCCACTCAGGCCTGGGAATTACTCTCTAGCCATCCTGTCAACACTTCTGCCTCAGAGGATGTCTTGCAGTCACCTTCTAGCATCTCTGAGGCTGGTGCAGTTTGTGAATTCTGTACCAGGAGCTCCCATTCTCTATACTGGACTTGCTAAAACAGGCTTGCTTCTCAGGTATGATAAAGAACAAATTAAGAAACCGAATAACCTGGCATGAGTGAAATTTCCTTTCAATCATGTCAGCCAGAGCAGATGTTGTCATGAAATTTGATGTTATGGATTTATTTCCTAATATAAAGTCTAAAAGGGAAAACAGCATAAGAGCTGAAATGTGAATTGGACATGTCTATAGAGTGTGAATTGGATTCAAGACAAAATATTGTGAATGGTTAATAGGGTCAGTCTAAGCATACTTGCTAAAATAATCTCTTGGATATGCAAATATTCTGAGAACTACACTGTCAAATATCTATTGTATCCTCTTATCTATGTGTTCACAGAACTGCTACATGTTATAATAAATGAAAAATGTGAATTTAAAAAATAATGTCACCCTAAAATAATACTTTACTTTGAATAGTAATTTTTGTTGTCGTTTTTTTTTTTATTTTTTATTTTTGTCACACACCAGGCAGCCAGGTTCTTAAAACAGCATTATTTGGAAACATTAAGAGGTGAGCTCTGTGTGTCCTGAGGAGAAACAGAAGTGTGGTGGGGGTAGGGAGGGAGCAGGAACGGGTCACATGTTCCTCTTGATCTGGGTCCCTCAGTCTGCCCTTAGCACCTCCCATGCCTTGGTATTATCCCATAGGAACTTCCGCTCTCACTGTCCGGGGCCCTATTGGTGGAATTCCCTTTCCTGGGAAGATTGTCTTCAGGACATGAGTTGCTACTTTGATGTTCATCATCTCACTATATTAATAAGTCCATTACACATGAGGAAGGGGGGCAAGGAGAATTCAGATAAGGAGCACTTGGAGAGAGGTCTTAGGTATGACTGTTGACAATTTCCAAAACTCCACCATAAAACTGCTCATTAAAACTGTAAGCAAGGAGACAAACGGATTGAGTTTCATTTAATTTCTTTTCCTCTCCTTTCCCTAATTTCTGTGAGTTGGGCTAATGAGCAGAGAAAGAATGAAAAGGTGGACAACATATGGATGACCCTACCATACTGCTCATATTCTAGAACAGTCTCTGGCCCATGGTAGGCAGTCAGGAAAATATTTATCAAATGAACAAATAAACATCAGTTAGTAGATCCTCAAGAGTTGATGTGATCTGACCAGTGGGTGTGCCTTGTTTCCTCTTTGGTCTGGCCAAACAGGGTCAGCTGGGTTTGATTAAATCTGCAAATCCTTGGTAAAATTTGGCTCTCAGAAATACCAGGAAGCAGCAGAGCTCAAGAGAGCCCTTTCACCCCACTTCAATCAGAACATCTCCCAGTTTTTTGTTTTTGTTTTTTTGTTTTGGTTTATATGTTAGAATTCCCAGGATTTTCTTAAAAACGGATTCTGAGGGTGAAACATCAGAAAACAACTGATTCTCAGCACTTCTCTGGTTCTCCTCTTCACCCATTCTTAGAGCCCACCATGTCCTTTCTCTTGTGCTCCACACTCTTCTCATCCACTGCATTCATTCTGTACCAATTGAAACCCATCTGGTCTGTATGCCATCAGCTCAGAGGCCAGCTTCCTTTGCCCTGTCCAGTCTGATGCAAATGCTCCTCCACCCCCCACCCCATTTGCACCCTTATAGCAAGGATTTCTCAGTTGTGGCCATGGCCCATCTTATCAGAGTTTCTGGGGGTACTAGTTAAATACACATATTTCTGGGCCCCATCCAAGATCTACCAAAGGAGAATTTCTCAGGTCAGTTTGGACCCCCTCAGAATTATTCATAAAGTTGAGAACACTGTCTTTTGGTATGAGTAATATGATTACCAGATTAATAAAATATTGTACTACTGCGGAGTTATCATGAGTGGGATTCTGTAAGGCTACTCCTTTCCTGTCTGTGGAGGGAAGGCACAGGATTGGGGTTTGGTTTGAAGTTGACACCTGCCATTTGTTGACAGGAGAAAGAAAAAATCTGGACGAAGTGGTATTAGCTCTTCGGGGGCCTAGAATGTAGTCATCAGAGGTGAGCATTCTGGAACCCTTTACAAAGTTCTCTGCTCCCCCCTTCCTTGGAGTTTTACAACTAGAAGTGTGTACTTTGAAAAGCAATCCATTTTTGCCTTTGAATTATCCTTATTTCTCCATTTTCTCATGGGATGCTGAGGCCACACCTCTGGAGATGCTCTAAGAATGAATTTCTCAACCTTGGCACTATTGACATTTTGGGCCAGAAACTTCTTTGCTGTGGGGGTTCTTCTGTGCATTGTGGCAGCACAGTAGAACTGTGTCCCTACCCAGTAGATGCCAGTAGTACCCCCCCCCTTAGTTGTGACAACCAAAAAAGTCTCCAGAGAGTCCCAAAAGTCTGACAGGGGGCTAAATTGCCCCTGGTTGAGAATGCTGCTCTAAGAGAAATATCCAGCTCAGTGCCACAGAGAAGTATAGCATTTCTTCTGAATTCAATTTCATTTTGAGATTGGCTTCTTCCTGGCTTCCTTATTTTTTTAATGACACCACTGCTCCCACAGGCCACAAGCTTCAAAACTCAACCCTCCAGTGATCTCCCTGTTCACCACCCCTCCCAGTGTGCCCCTCACGAATCTGGGGCTACCTCCTCAGCATTGTTTCTACCACCATCACTTCTGCACCTCTAGATGAAGAATTGGGAATCATCCACATTGGCTGGCCACCAGATGCATCTCAAATGCAGCCTTTAAAATCCAGGATACATGTCCCCCCTTTTCCCCAACACTTATTTTCCTGTCTACTTTTTGAGGATGTATCTCTGCATGCTTATTGATTTCTTCCACTGGACTTGAAGCTCCCAGAACTGAGTTTCTTTGCTGTAAGTCATCTTTGCTTTTCTATAGCATAGGACCTCCCATGATGTTGGTGCTTCGAAAAATATGTGTTGAATTGAATTGAACAGGTGAATTTCTCAATCACAGGCCCACTGCTGAGGTGTAGTGATATTTCTATAGATTTTTCAACCTTCCAAAGCACTTTTGCAATCATAATCATAGCTGGCCTTTCTCTCCTTGGTATTTGCATCTTTCAGTATATCTGCATTTGCAAAGATGGAAATTAAAACCACAACAACCACCTGGACTTGAGCTTAGAACCTCCACTTTGTCACCCACTGGGGGAGGGCAAGTTCCTAACCTCTCTTAGCCTCAGTTTCACCTGCTGTAAAAGGGAGTAATAATAGCACCTAAGTTATAGGTTGTTGTAAAGGTTGAAAGAAAAAACACATGTGAGTGCTTAATGTGGTTCCTAGCCCATGTCGGGTGCTCAATACATGGCAGCCATTGGGTCCCGGTGTCCCTCCATTTACATCTCTGTAAAGGCCTCCACTGGCTCCCGGTTCTATTGAATGAGGTTTAAAATCCTGGTCCAAGAGCAACTCAAGTCTCCGGCCCCATCTCCAGGCACTGCCCCATATACGTCACACTCAATCACCCCAACCCAGACTCTCTCTCTCTCTCGTCCTTCAACAAGACGTGTGCCCCCCATTCCCTCCAGGTCTTTCTGGAGCAGCTCCCTCCACCTGCAGCATCTGTCCTCCCCTTGGCTACCCATTTGCAGATACTTGCCGAGAATTAATTACTTCCTCATCCGTGTTTCCATGGTACTTTGAACCTCCCTCTATTATGGCACTTTTCATATTGAATTACAGTTAATTTGTTTTTGTATCTGAACTCCTCTGTGAGTCTATGAACTCCTCAGGGTGGGGATTAGGTCTCATGCTTCTTTCTGTCCCAATCACAATGCCTACAAATTCTAAGAGGTTGATGAATATTTTCTAGGTTTAATAAAATAACAACACCTTTTTATTTGCAGACCTCTTCACAGAGACATTTTACATAGATCATTTTCCTGCATCTACAGACCAAACCAGTATTGTTCAGGCATACTGAGAAAGACCTAGAAATCAAGACAAGGAGTTTGGTAATTTGGCCAAAGTTCCAAGCTAACTGGGGGTATTCTGATGCCTCTTGACATCTGTGTTAGGGGTTTATCCTCTTAGATCCCTGAGCTTCTGCTACTCCTGACCTTTGTTGTCATGTTCTGATTATTTCTGTTTCCTTCAATTAGAGGGCAAGTTCTCCAAGGGCAAAGATCTTGTCTTGTTCTTTTTTTTCCACACCCAGTACCAGGTACTAGGTGGCTGCATGAATGTTTATGAAGTAAGAATCTGTGTAATCTTACATTTCTTTTTTATTTAATAAAGTTGAAGTTCTTTACCAGCTCTGAGAAGACTTTAAATGTACACTGGTTTTAGTATGGTGTCAGTTTTTGGTTTCCAGGACTCTTGTTTTAGCAGAATGAGAACCCAGGATTAGGGAAGCAGCATACGTACAAACTCTTTTTCCAAGGATGATGCTCTTCAAAGGCCATAAAAGATTGAGCAGTGAGATGGCTGCCATGCTGCTGTCCAATTTTGCTATCTTTATTGTGCCTTTGGGCCTGGTCAAATCTGCCAGCGAAGCTGACATAACATTTACAGCTAGTTTTATGAAAATGTGAATTTTTGTGCAACAACAACAAGAGAAGCTTTTGTAATTCTGTGCAAGTTGGAAAAGACTGGGGGCCAATTTGGCCTTTGAAGATGTGACTTTGCCTCCTTGTCTCCATCATTCATCACAGAGGCCCTGCTTTGGAAACTTTAAGTAATCAAAATATTTATCAACTATCCATCGACAATGATGACGATAGGCCTGTGTGCAGTTAGTCGGTCCAGTTCCAAGGGTGTTCTCATGTGATAATTATGCAAGAGTGTACTTGGTCACTATGTGGGTGATGAGAAGTGGGTCATGACATTGCTATCTTATCAGGCATTATGAAGTTGTGCTAATGGATGGGACTAACTTTCCATCTAACTCGTTTGCAGGTGAGTCACTTGCAACACCAAAAAAGTATTTAAGTATGTATTTTAAAATTAATTACTCTTTGGTTTTATTTCCAACCTTATTAAGGAAGAAAAATGATTTAAAAACAGCTTCAAAGACACAGAGAGATCCACGTAAGCCCGTTATGCCCAGCCAACAGATGTTGTCACATCTACCTACTACAAGATAGCACTTGGCTGGTACATGTGCCTTCCCTGACTCACCCAGTAAGGTTGATATTTCCCCCCTCTGTACCACCCCTATGCCCTGAATAAACCTATTCTGTCATGTAGCTGCTGTTGTATGGCAAGTGTTTATTCCCATGTCTATGAGCATTTGGGGGGCAGGACAGTCAATGGCTTATTTATTTTTGTATCCCATCTACCTAGCACAGCTCTTCAATTAAGGATGATGATGATGATGATGAGGTAGGATATCATTGGGTAGACTCGATTTTGGATGTGCCCCCCGCTCACCACTCACCACCCCCACTCCTTTCTCAACTCATCCCTGAGCATAACCACCAGTACCTCTCTGGCTTTCCCCACCAGCCCTCCTCCATCCCCGCCCCATCAGACCCTGTAGAGTTAGGGGCACAGGACTGCAGGGACGTTAGCTTTCTCTGCTGTGGTTAGGATAGGGTTAAAGCTGAGGTTTCTAATTGCTCCCATGAGGTCTTATTACCTGTTGATTAGGTCCTTTTGGGATCAGCATCAAACCGACAACAATAATAAACACTCCCTTCTTTGGAAGTCAGTAATGACCCTGCCTGCCCCACAGGCCTGGTGGCGGTGGGGAGGGGCTTTGTGTGGGCCTGGAAAGGGCAGGCGACGTTAGGGGACATTTCCCGTAGATTTGGTGGTGCAGGCTCTGAGGTGCAGCTAATAAGCTGATGGGCACGAGCTTGAGATTTTTGGCTGGCCGGAGGCACCTCTATTGTTATAGCACAAGGCGCCTCAGAAAGGACCCTCCACAGCCAGCCCCAGGACTCGAGAGAGGTGTCTGGGTGGTCTTTCCACGGGACTTTAGGAACTTCTGGAGAATGGTCTGGGAACTGTTTCATGTTTATTTCTCCAAATGTTTTCCTATGTACATATAAATGTGAGTGAGTGAGAGTGTGTGTGTGAATGCCTGTGTGTGTATGTGTATAGTGGTTTTTTTTTTTTTTAAGATTTATTTAGTTATTTGAGAGAGAACGTGCATGAGCAAGTGTAGGAGAGGGGCAGAGAGAATCCTAAGCAGACTCTGCATTGAGTGTGGAGCCTGATGTGGGGCTCAATCCCATGACCCCGAGATCATGACCTGAGCCGAAACCAAGAGTCAGGTGCTTAACTGACCGTGCCACCCAGGTGCCCCAGTTTAGTGTTTTTATTACAAAAATGCAATCACGCTAAGCATTTTGTCCAGCACATTGCTTTTTTTTTTTTTTTTTAACCCAACCATCTATCTTGGACACCTTTCCATGTCAGTGCATAAACATTTGCCTCAATCTGGTGAAGAGTTTATAGTAATCCAGAATAGGACTAAAGGAAAATACATCTAACCATTATCTAGTTGAACATTTGTTTTTTTTTAGTTGAATATTTCGACTGTGTCCGATTTCTTGGTATTACAAATAAAACTGCAGTGAACATCCTTACATGTTTTCTCGTGTACTTGCACAAGCACTTCTGTAGGATACATAAAAAAACTTGTGCCTTTTGCATGCCCAATAGTAATGTCTGAGTGTGTTCTTTCCATGGCCTCCAGATAGTATCATTTTATTTATTTATGACAACTTAATTATAATAAAATATATCCTCATGATATTTTAATTTGAATTTCCCTGATATGACATTGCATTTGTTATATAATTTAAAAATATCTAATGCAAACCTAAAAAAAATTATAAGAATAATCCAAAGAATTTTCACATACTCTTTACTTTTGTCCCATTTGTTTTTTACTTCCCCTCTCTGTTTATATCATTGCTGTCCAATATAGTAGCCACTAGCCACATGTGGTTATTTAAACTTAAATTGAATAAAGTTAATAATTCGATTCCTTAGTTGCAATAGTCATATTTCAAGTGCTTGGTGATCACATGTAGCTCTTGGCTCCCATACTGTCAGAGCACATATAGAATACTTCCATCATCGTGGAAAGTTCCACTGGAAAGCTCTGTATTACATAAATGCATATTTTTTGAGCCATTTAAGAGTCAGTTGGAAAAATCACCCCTAAATACCTCAATGTGTACTTCCTAAGAAAAAGAATATTTTCTTAAGTAGAATTTTTTTAAGATTTTATTTATTTATTTCAGAGAGAGAGAGTACAAGTAGGGAGAGTGGGAGAGGGAGAAGCAGGCTTCCCGCCAAGCAGGGAGCCCGATGCGGGACTTGATCCCAGGACCCTGGGATCATGACCTGAGCCGAAGGCAGCTGCTTAACTGACGGAGCCACCCAGGTGCCCTAAGAATATTTTCTTATATAACCACAGTATGATAGTATAAATCGAGAAATTTAACATCAATATGATATTATCTAATCCACTGATTACATTTGAATTTCACCAAATGTCCCAGTATTTTTCTTTATGGCTATTGTTTTTCCTGATCCTGGATCAAATCTAGGATCAGACCTTGCATTTTAGTTGTTATGTCTCTTTATGCCATTGCATTTTAAGAATTGAGTATTTAAGTACTAAGTCTAGACTAGGATATCGTCCGGGGTATGGAGCAGGTCTCACTTATCTTCACACGCCCAGCATTAGAGCAGGGCCTAGAATGGAATCAATGGTTAGAAAAAAAATGAATGAATGAATACATTTCTAGGTCTCCCCTTATTTCTTTCTAACTGGCATCATTTTCCCACCTTTCCTGGAATCAAAACAGAAAAGGACTACATATGATTATTCTGGAAACATGTCAAAAAGACACCTAAGAAAAGGTATTATTAGTAGGTTTATAAACTGGTACCACAGTCTTTGGAAGACATTTTGGCAAGTATTGATCAATATTTATAAAAAGAAGTCTTCTTTGCGCCAGCAATTCCACTTTTTAGGGCCTGTGGTAGAGTAATCCATGCATATGTGCACAAAAAGGCAGGCATAAGGATGTTCACTGTAGTTTTGTTTGTAATAGGAAACAAAAAAGAAATAACCTAAATGTCCACCAGTAGGGGAATGGTTAAAAATGCATGTGGTGATTTGAAGGGGCACATGCACTCCACTGTTTATAGCAGCACTATCAACCAAATTATGGAAAGAGCCCAAATGTCCACCGACTGATGAATGGATAAAGAAGATGTATATATACATAATGGAATATTACTCAGCCATCAAAAAGAATGAAATCTTGCCATTTGCAATGACATGGATGGAACTAGAGTATGTTATGCTAAACAAAATAAGTCAGAGAAAGACAAACACTGTACAATTTCACTCATATGTGGAATTTAAGAAACAAAACAGATGAACATAGGGGAAGGGAAGGAAAAATAAAATAAGACAAAAACAGAGACAGAGGCAAACCATAAGAAACTCTTAACTATAGAGAACAAATTGAGGGTTGCTGGAGGGGAGGAGCGTGGGGGGATGGGCTAAATGGGGGATGGGCATTAAGGTGGGCACCTGTGATGAGCACCAGGTGTTGTATGTAAGTGATGAATCACTAAATTCTACTACTGAAACTAATAGTACATATATGTTAAATAACTTGAATTTAAATAAATTCTTGGAAGGAAAAAAGCATTCTAGGTGATTCTGATGCAGGTAGATCTAGGGAACACCTTTGAGAAAAAAAACGCATTTGGTGCATCCATATTAATTCACCTAATCATTTAAGAAATATTTATAATTGTTAACATAGTAGTAAAACACCTATTATGTGACAGGTAATGTTAAAAGTTTAGGGAATAAAGAATTGAAAAAGACAACATCTCTTTCGTGAGTTTATATTCTAGTGGGAGGATTATGGAATACACCGCAGCAGGTGGAAAAAATGAGGTGGGGCTCTACACAATGACAAGAAAAGATCTCCAGAGCATTTCACCTAATAAAGAAGCAAACAGCCAAGTTGCAAAATAGTAACAGTGAGGATACATTTTATGTTTAAAAATCCCAAAATAAACCTAGACATTTCTAAATGTACACATATGCATGTGAATGAAAGTTTATCTTTTTGGTCTGAATGGACACACATCAAGCCATTACCACCTCTGGGACAGGGTTAAGATTTCTGGGGATGGCCAGAGGACATTTTCGTTTTATCTTATCTTGTCTGACTTTGCTTTTTTTCCCATGAGAATGCTTTCATGCATTGCTAGTGAAATTAAAAATAAATAAATAAGCACACTATGGGAGGTCTAACCATCATGCCAACTAAAGGAAAACAGTCTCTATTTAAACACTAAAGAATCTAATGCAGTTACTATAGCATACCCAGAATAAAAATTGACCTGTAGGCTCTTGCTATCCACAGGAAACAGTACCAACCAATACATGAAATGCTGTGCTCTTACCAGCTTCAACTGCTAAGCTTTATTATTTATCCTAAGTTCCTACAGATTCAATATTCTCAGGAAAGAAAGAAGGAAATTAATATTCACTATGTGCTTAACATATTCCAGACACTTGTCAGATTTGCTATTTCATTCTGTGCTTGGAACTCCAAGAATTATTACTGTCCCTCCATTTTACGGATGGAAAAACCAAGGCTCAAGAGGTTTAACACATTTGTGTAAGGTCTCATACACACCAAGAGGCAGGTGATGGAACCTGGATTTATTTATTTATTTATTTATTTATTTATTTATTTATTTATTTAAGTTTTTTTTTTAAAGCTTTTATTTATTTATTTGACAGAGAGAGACATAGCGAGAGAGGGAACACAAGCAGGGGGAGAGGGAGAAGCAGGCTCCCCACAAGGAGCCCGATGCGGGGCTGGATCTCAGGACCCTGGGATCATGACCTGAGCCAAAGGCAGACGCTTAACGAATGAGCCAGCCAGGCGCCCCTGGAGCCTGGATTTAGACTCAGTTCAATGGCCACCAAGTATCCTCACTTAAGAATCACTTAAGAGAGGTTGGAGAGTGGGTTTGTGGTTGTGGAATTTTAGACTCATGGGTCTGGGTGTCTCATTGTCCTTTTCCTCGATTTTTACAGTTGCTCTAGAGAAAACTTTGGATAATGTCCTGGATACATTTGACAAACTTTTCTCCAGAGTGCCCCATTTTTCTTTACTCCTGTCTGCTCACAGCACCCCATAGCAAGGGAGATGGGAGAGAGAAATAAGGAACAGCATCAACAAAGAAGGAAGGGTAAACAGAGAAAGAGAGGCAGGAGACCACAGAGGAGTCACTAAAATGAGAAGACAGGAAAGTGGACAGAAGGAAAGGGGAGGGACCTGTGATACAATAAACTATGGGGAATCTTGGTCTCATAAATTAAAAGGATGACAACAAAGCCACACAGGAAGGATTTTCTATTTAAATAAACACTTTTCCTCATAGGGTGGGAAGGGAGAGGTTAGTGAAGGGTGGACAGGATAAAAGCATGCCAGACAGCACCCACTTTCCTTCCGCATCAAGGGGAGCTGGTGGTGGGTCCTCAGCTGCTGACCCGGGGACCTGGCTGATGAGGTAAGGAGGTCTGCAGCCCCTTTTGATTTGGGCATGTCCATTCTCTCCTCCACACCATGGAGACATTACCTACACTTCAGGCCCAGGCACCATAGAAACCTTGCACCTTGGATGTTACTGTCTTAGGGATTTTCTTTTCTTTCTTTCTTTCTTTCTTTATTTATTTGACAGAGAGAGACACAGCGAGAGAGGGAACACAAGCAGGGGGAGTGGGAGAGGGAGAAGCAGGCTTCCCGCGGAGCAGGGAGCCCAATGCGGGGCTCGATCCCAGGACTCTGGGATGATGACCTGAGCCGAAGGCAGACGCTTAACGACTGAGCCACCCAGGCGCCCCTTAGGGATTTTCAAAGGTCTCCCTTTGCCTGAACATCTCTGGGCACACATTCAAAGCGATCTAGCAAATTTAACAGTGCAGCAGTGAACCAGTTAAAATGGTCATGGGAGAGAGGGCAGGGGCATGAAAGAGAAGTTGAGAAGAGAGAAATAAAAGAGGGAGCGCAAGAGTGAGAAAGGAGAAAAAGAGGGAGTGCTAGGGAAAGAGAAGGACCAAAAGAAGGAGGACAACAGGAAGGGAGAGGACAGGTGACAGGGGAAAGGGACAGGATAAGAAACAAGGAGAGGAAGGAAAAGAGCCGGCAGAAAGAAGGGCCAGGAAGGGAGGAGGAAGGCATTTTGCATTCCTAGGAAATAATAACCTAAGACCCTTTACCTTATCCTGAAGGTCAGTAAACCTGGCTGGGAAATCAAGAACAAGTTCTTGTTGAAGGTTAGCAAAAGCCCTGCAGAAGTACAAAAACGTCTGCCAGCAAGCCATGATACACATGGCCCACATCTATCCACACCTAAGTCCAGGCTACAGCCTGGAGAGCCAGCATCATCCTAGGTGCTGCTTTCATGTAATTATAATTCAGCCAGAACCACATACACCCACATACCACATACACCCACTATGGGAACTACTGGGGCGAGGCAAGGAGGTAAGTGCCACAAAGGCACAGGAAGGAATGCTCTAGAAGAGATAACAGGAAGTGGAATCAAACACATATGGGAGGTCTTGATTCTTACAAGATGGGGTGGAATGGTGTCAAGTTCTATATATGCGGGGTAGAAAGTTTAAATTAAGTGGTCATCCTCATGACTAGGACTCCTTTCAGAAACTTTAAGGGGTATGGATTTTGCATATGTTACTCATTTTCTGAGGCTATTTGGTGACCAGTCAAACACTATGGTTGAAGGTAAGTTGGAATTTTATTAACTGAAGTTGCGTTTTTAATATTCTTTATTAATCCTCCCTTAAGTTGTTATAAAACATTGGGCAGACTCATTTGCTGATTTTCTGCAAGGAGCTAAGCTTCGCCACCTCATGAGGCAGATGGTTGGCCTGTCTTTCATTACAGGGGCAGCTTATAAGCAAACGGTGGCCTCTGTTTCCACCCTGGGATCCTAGGCCTTGCTGTAACTATTCCAGAAGAGTCTGAAGTCAAAGAAGTATCTGTCTTCAGTTCTCTTCAGGCCTCTTTGCTGGCCACCAACTCTGAGCATGGCTCTTCCTTGTGGGAGTTGACACCTGGAGGATCAGGACCAACACCTGAGGAAAGAAAACTTTAACCCTGGCTGTCTCATCTCCAAGTGTCAGTGGACACTGTTGAGTTGCACCTTCAGGGGGACCATGCGGTCTGATTCTAGGGATCCAAGGGCCACCCTGGCCCCAAGATTATTATAGGCTTCTGGAACCCATTATCCATACTTGGCTACCTTCAGCATCTCCCACATTTCCATGCTTCTAGAATGGGATGCCAACATTTCTTGGCACCTAGTCTATGGCCAGCATAGTGCTAGGTGCTTTATATCTCCAATTCAGCCTTCATAATTATAGAAGATATTACCGTTCACAATTTTACAGCCAAGAAAACTGAGTCTTAGAGAGGTAACTGGTTCAAATTCACACAGCTTGTGATGAAGCCCATGTTCATATCCCACTTGCCTGGTTCCAAAAGTCTCACTCTCCCCACTCCATCATCCTGCCTTCTGTCCTACGCCTAAAATTCCACAATTAGATTCAGCTCTTGGGATGCTAAAGACTATTTCTACCTTCAAGAATTTCTCTGCAGAAGTCCTGACACTCCAGAAATGCGGGGGGGGGGGGGCTCTTATAAAAATTCTGACTAATATGTTAACAGGTATTTGCTGAAGGTTACTCACTTTATGGCCTTTTCCTTAGGACAAGGAGGGCTTGGAAGAGTCAGGCTATTTTTCAAGGGGACATAATGAGAGTCTGGACCAGAAAGTGTTGTAAGAAATACTCCTTAAATTATGGAATTGCTACTGGAGGTGGCCAGGAGTGGCCTATGAAGATGCCAGACCCCAAGCTGGGAAGTTGGAGGTCTTCACTAAGCAGTGGGTGAAAATGTTGCTTTTTCTACCTAGGGATCAGGCCAACTACATATCAAAGCTTAATTTGGTAGAAAAAATTCAGGATGTTGTAGTGGGTTGGCTACTTCTGGCAGCCTTCAGTAAAGTACTATAATAGACAGGCTGAAGGTGGCTTGTTTTCCAGCAGAAAGTGAAGGGAATATGGCTTTATTAAGAGAGATTCTTTCTGCCTATGGCATGTAATTCAATATGGCTGGAAGTCTTTACCTTGTGGCCCACGGGGCTGGCAAAGCCACATTTTCTATCTCAAACCGAGGTTAATACACACAGATGCAGGGAGACCAGTGGATTCCCAGGAGGTAAGATTGGGACACAGAAAAATCCCATCCTAGGCTGATCCAGCACATCCGTTAAACATTGTCTAAGAAAGGGGAGATTCACATGCTTTGTGAAGCTGTATCTGGGAGCAGTCTGAAGACTAGAAGAAATCATAAGAATCTCTCTATCCAAGGCTATTTTTTAAAATTTAAAATCAATTAATTAACATATAGTGTATTATTAGTTTCAGAGGTAGAGTTTCGTGATTCATCAGTTGCATGTAACACCCAGTGCTCATTACATCAAGTGCTCTCCTTAATGCCCATCACCCAGTTACCCCATCCCCCCACACACCTCCCTTCAGCAACCCTTTAAAGCAGAGGCTAAAAGGAATGGGGAGGCTTATTAAACTAGGCCTCAACCAAGGGTAATGCTTTCAAACTCTGGGTGTGACCCATTAGTTGGTTGTAAAATCAGTTTAATGGATTGTGACCAGCTTTTCTTTTCTCTTTTCTTTTCTTTTCTTTTCTTTGTCCTTTTCTTTCTTTTAATGGAATGAAATAGGAAATATCAGCATGCATCTCATGCAGTGAGGGTAAATATTGTTGCATGAAATTTGTGATTTGATTATACATAAATACATATTAATACACACGCATGCATAATTATATACTGGTTCATGAAGTAAAATGAATTTCTTATCATGAGTCATGGCCAAAAAGTTTGAAAGTTAGTCATCTAGGCAGACAGATAAAGCATAGAGGTTTCTGGCAGAAAATACACATCTCCAGGTTTGAAATGCATGACCAAACAAAATCTCTGGCTATGGATGCTACTCAATAGAGCTGACTAGAAGCAAAAGACAAAGGCCTATAACTTTCCATGAGCTATGTTGCCACCGAAACTGTGTGACAGGGTGACAGTTATTTTCAGTTGCTCAAATCTTAGGGCAAACTTTAGGACAATCTCTAACCTCCAGACTTGCAGCAAATGGTTGTGAATGGCTATAGCGACACAATTCTCAAAGAGCACATCCTTCCAGCGCCTTTCTCAGATATGCTCATGAAGGACAAATGGACAAAGATGATTTTCCTTGGTCTGTATCAGATGCCAAGAATTTTTCCTATTGCCAGAAGTCTTCATTATTTCTGTTCTACAGGATATGGTATGTTCTTTCCCCCATTTTCCCAGAGTTTTTTAAATTATGCACATTCTGTTTTTATCCACTGTGTAGATATCTTACCATTAGCCAAAGGTCACTGAACCACAAGGAATTATGCCTGGATTTCAAGGAGAGGGATTTCATAAGATGTAATTATATGAGCCTTTGGGTTCTTTCCATTTGAGGTGAATGAATGTTTATGTGGGTGTGGGCATTGGTGAAAGTATCTCTGTGGCAGATGGGCATGAACAGATGTTGAGTGGCCAAAGGGGTGGACTGTAGTTGACACTTATTGGTTGCTACTCAGCACTCATGTGTCCTTCTCCCATATTAATAGTATACAGATTTTCTTTGAGGCAACTATACCCCCATGCAGCCTATGGACTTTGTGGGCTGTTCTATCTGTGAGCTATGAATGACTTGAGACAGTCAGGACCTTTTTTACTCCTGATTCTAGTTATTCCTCCAGGTAGGTTCATTGTGTCTTCGGATGGTCTCATCAGGTACATTTCAGGAATCTTACTTGGAATGATGGAACACTCTACCACTGAATGTGAATGAGGAAACATGGGGCTCCAAACTCTGCTGGCAGTCATCTTAGGGGTCCAAGGGGAACAGGTCTTAGGATGAGGTCAGTAGTGTGAATGACAGAGTAGAGAGGAAGAAGGGCGGTGGGCCCTTCATTATACTCTTGAGCACTTGAACCAACCAGTCACATGGCCTGCCTTACTCCTGGACTGTCCCCTATGAGCCAGTAAACCCCCTTATTGAAATCCATTTGAATTGATTTCTGTTACTTAGAGAAAATATACATTTCATCTACTCTATACTTTGTTTTGCAAAGCATTGTCATCCCAGAGGTAGACTCGCTGAGCCTTTGTCCTAGGCCACCAGGAGTGTGGATTCCTTCACATTAGGTTTTAGTGACCCCAACTGGGGCATACATCTGAGACTTCTCTCTGTGCTCAATTTCCCTCATATCAAGTACATATTTATGAAATATAGAATTCTTTTGGAGCACTCAAGTCTCATTATGACTGTCTCTTGCCTATCCCTTCACCTTTGGCTCATTTCCCATCACTAGTCTTATCCATTATGTCACAATAATATCAAACTGCAGAGCTCCATACCCCATACTAACTAACTTATGTGCCTTTGCTCACACTATTTTTCTTCCTGCCAAGAGTGCCCTATCTTCTCTACTTTTTTTGTTTCACATCTATTTATACTTTTAGGCCTGTGCTCTCCAATATGGTAGCCACTACTCACACATAGATATTGAGCTCTTGAGATGTGGCTCGTGGAAGTTAGAAACTAGATTATTTTATTTTACTCTACTTAAATTAATTTAAATAAAACATTTTAAATTGGAGCAATATAAAATATCTTTCTATTAAACACAACTTTAGGGGCACCTTGGTGGCTCAGTCGGTTAAGCATCTGCCTTCAGCTCAGATCGCAGTCCCAGGGTACTGGATCAAGCCCTGCATTAGGCTGTCTGCTCAGAGGGGAGTCTGCTTCTCCCTCTCCTCTGCCTGCGCTCCCACTGCTTATGGCCTCTCTCTGTCAAATAAATAAATAAAATCTTAAAAAAATAAAGTAAAAATAAACAACTTTGTTGCTTTGATAGGACTGCATTGTACTTTAACTGTTGAAAAGTTGGTGTCCAAATTGAGGTGTGCTGTAAGTATAAAATATACACTTGATTTCAAAGACTTAGTACAATAGAAATAATGTAAAGTATCTCATTAATAATTTTTATGTGGATTGGGTAGTGCAATGGTAATACCTTGGATATTTTGGATTGAATGAAATGTGTTATTAAGATTGCTTTCTCCCAGGTGCCTGGGTGGCTCAGTCTCTTAAGTGTCTGCCTTCGGCTCAGGTCATGATCCCAGGGTCCTGGGATCGAGTCCCACATGGGGCTCCCTGCTCAGCAGGGAGTCTGCTTCTCCCTCTAAACCTTCTCCCTGCTCATGATCTCTCTCTCTCACTCTCTCAAATAAATAAATAAATAAATAAATAAAATCTTAAAGATTTTCTCCTATTTTTTTTGATGTTCAAGCTATTGTTCTGCTTCTTTTTTTTTTTTTAATTTTATTATGTTATGTTAGTCACCATACAATATCCTATTTGTTTTTATTTCACTTTTTTTAAAGTAGGCTCCATGCCCAGCAAGGAGCCCAATGTGTGTCTTGAACTCATGACCCTGAGATAAAGACCTGAGCTGAGATCAAGAGTCAAATGCTTAACCAACCAAGCCACCCAGGTGCTTCATGTTTTTACTTTTCTAATGTGGCTACTGGAAAACTTAAAATTACATACGTGATTCATAGTATATTTCTACTGGACAGCACTGAACTAGACCTTATCAGATGTCATCTCCTTGAAAAAGCCTTCCTCAAACACCAAGGCTAGGTACAGTGGCCTCCTGCCTTCTCATGACCTCCTCTTACATAGCACCTACCTCATTAATTGTTATTATCTCTTCATGTGTCTATCTCTTTCCACCTGCCCCCAGACTATAAGTTCCTCAAGGGCAGTGACCATGGTTTATGTTTCCAGGGCCTCCACAGTGCCTGGCACATAGTAGGTACTCAATAAATACTTGTGAAATGAATTCATGAATGGCTAACCATATGGAGTTCATAATCTTATAGGTATTTTAAAGTATAATTTCACATACAACTACTTTCTACATTAATATTCTGTCTTAGGGCTTCCTGATGGTCCAATTCTGGCTAAGTCTCTTGGCCACTATATGCAGTGTCCAACCTGGGGGTCTATAGAGGGGCATCCCTGGAAGCAAACCTTCCAACTCTTCCTAGAATCTTGCTCATAGGAGGGCACTAGATGGGTACAGAACAGGAGTGAGCAGACAAGAATAAGCACCAAGAGGACTGGAGGAAAGAAAAGAGGAAGTGAGGAAAGCAGGAAGACTTCTCCCTCTGCCCTTTGTGGCAATGTGAACTAAGCATTGCTGCCAAGCAAACAGTGGTGTGGAAGACTGGGAAGGAGAAGCCAGGCTGACTGTGGTATGCCACTGGGTGGAGTTAAATTTATAACAAGGGAGAGGCAACTGAAGAAAAGAAAGATTCTTTTAAAAATTCTGCTGAAGCCTAATTAAAAAAAATTCCACTCCCTCATGGTAAGTTTTAAGAGACTTTGCTTTCAGAATTATTTTCAGTCTGGTGGTAACAGGCAGGAAGAGTGTCAGATGTTCATAGATTGGATACTCCCTACCCCCTAAAACATAGGACCTGCCTGCATTGCTTTTCTGACTTGGGTTATAAGGATACAGGATATGAAGTTGTCAAGACAGAGATCTTTCCAGAAAGGAGTGTCTCATGTGATAGGTTGGAAAAAAAAAAAAAAAAAGAAAAAAA
>NW_022589733.1:20954554-21199941 GCF_004348235.1 Phoca vitulina | reverse complement strand
AAAGAAAGAAAGAAAGAAAGAAAGAAAGAAAGAAAGAAAGAAAGAAAGAAAGAAAGAAAGAAAAGCTGAAGTATTCTGCAGCTCCTCCCAACAAAGAGGTGAAATGGATTTTGTGGGCTCTTGCATCTGGGTTGTCCTCAGGGGATGTTAGACAACCTGATGCAAGCACAGGTTTGAAAAGTGCTTGCCCACTGGGGCTTGCTCTCTTTGGCTCCCTTTGGAACCCAACCGCCACATGAAGCAGTCTAGGCTAGCTTGCTAGATCCTGGAGACATGTGGCCTGGTCACCTCCGTGGCTTCCCACCAGCTGCCGGACACATATGTGACACCATCAAGGACCACCAGGTCTCAGAAAAATCTTCCAGAGAACTACAGCTATATGAGCAAATCTAGGTGAATCCAGCAGAAGAACTTCCCAGCTGAACCCAGCCCAAATCGCTGGCCCCCAGAATGGTGAGATCATGGATGATCCTTGTTTGAAGCCTCTAAGTTTTGGGGTGTTTTATATGTAGCAAAAGCAAACTAATACATTTGACTGAGAAGTGTGGAAATATGTAGAGAAACAGCTACCTTACACCTTACTATGATAGAGTGATTCAGAGTATGGGTTTTGGAGCCGGGTAGATGTGGTTCCATCACTTGCTTGCTATGATCTTTGGTAACAACGACAGTACCTTTGTGGGGTCGTAATGAGAACTGTGTCAGCCAGGGCGGCATGCGGGAATGAGGATAATTTGGGGAGAGTTTATATAGCGACACTTGTATTTACAAAGGTGTGGTTGGGGTTCAGGGAACCACAAGGGAGAGTGCAGTGTCCTGGGGCCATGTTATCATCCCGGGTGTGAAGAGGCAAGGAGAGCGCATGATGACTGGAAGCTGGAGACAGAGCAGGCTGGTCCAAGAGGGCCACCTGACAGGAGCCATGGCTTTGGGTTGAGAGATGAAGCTGTTCTGCAGTGACACCACTGGGAAGAAGCTGGAGGAATAAAAACTCTGATCTATACTTCCTCCTCCTGCTTACTTCTTGCCAGCATTCCTCATTGGCCAAACCTAATTAGAAGCCACTGGACATACAGATTACTCTCTAGTGGCCACAAGCAAGATGGAGCAGGAGGGAGAATGGACGTAGGGCAAATAGAAGGTGTCCGGTCCAAGAATATCCGGTCCAAGAATATAAAAGCAATAATGCCCACATAGAAGCACCGAGTATGTACCTAACACCCAACAATCATTATTACATCATCAGTATAAACGAGGGGCAATGGGTGGAAGAAAAGGAAATGAATATTTTTTCCTAGGGTAACCTGGAGAATATTCATGGATAAGGTATGCTTTGGGTTGTGGCTTGGAGAAGTGGCAAAATAATGACAATAGTGATAAGAAGAAACATTTACTTGGACTTTACTATGTGCAGGTACCATTCCGAAGGCCTTACATACGTTAATTTATTTAATCCTCACGACCATCTTACGTGTAGGTACTATTATTATTCTGATTTCACAGATAAGAAATTGAGGCAGAAAGAAGTTAGATAAGTCAACTGAGGTCACACAGCTAATAAGTAGCGGAGCTGGGATTTGAACCAATCTCAAAGGTAGTGTGGGGCACGACATTTTTTAGGAACCAAGCTAGAAAACTCTTGCAGAAGAATTAGGGAGTCATCTAGATGGAGTAGAGTCTAGGGTTTCTGCTGGAGGACAGCAAGAGACAGTCTGGAGAGAAAGGTAAGAACCAGATTTCTGAAGGCAGGAATGATAAGCTAAGGAATTTGATCTCCATTCTGGTAGGTGATAGGAAGCCACTGAGGATTTCTGAGAAGAGAAAGGTAGTCACAGCAGAGGACCAGGAAGATTAATCTGTGTGCAGGATGAAACTAACAAAGCAGGGAACAACCGGAAGCCAGGCAAGCAGCAAGCAGATATTGCAACAGTCCAAGCATGAAGAAATGAGGGCTGGAATAGGATGATACCAACAGAGATGGGGGCGGGGCAGGGACATTAGCACTGCACTGCAAGAGAAGGCTCAAGGGGTTTGGGGACTGATGAACGGAGTATGTGAGGGGGTCTGAAAAAAGAGAAATAGGATAGGAGGTCTGAGACCCAGGTGACAGGGTCATGATGCTGTCATATGTACCATTCAGCCACGCTTAGCGTACACGTTGGGGAAAAAAGTGTGTATTATCCAGTCCTGCATGTGTTCTGGTTATAGCACAAATGTCACGAAGTTGTACCAACCCCCAGTCCATTTCAAAATAACAACTGGGTTTGTAACACCAGCTCCTGGCATATTCACTTGTGAGCCTGGAGCAAAGATGGGGGTGGATTCAAGGACTTCCCCCCTGAGGGTGTGAGAGAACCAGGGTTGCAGGATATTGTGAGATTAGTTCTGGGGAAGCTGGGAGGATGCTTGGTTGCCCGGCGACAATGCTGCCTCCACAGCGGACCTTGGTTCCCTGCAGTCCCGGATGCATCTCATTAAAAGGAAAGAGGGATGGCTGGCTGACACATTTTCTGAAGTGGCATTTTCAATGTCCCAAGTCTTGGTATCTTGTTTGTAAGTGGCACTTACAACATATAAGGGAAGGGGAAAAAAGGGGAGTGGAAGAAAGGTCTCCTAGGATCTCGAGCATACGAGGAGTTGATCTTGACTCTATGATTTCAGCTTGTCTAACAGAGACGGGGTGCAGAGCCTCCTTGAAATCCACCTGAAATGAATTAGCCTCAAGTTAAAGTAGGTGTTTATCTCCAGTCATTGCCTCCAATAGCTGACTACCTGTTGGAAGAAGGGTCTGATCGATGCAAACCAGAGCAGCCGTGCGTGAGCTGTTACACAGCGGTTAATATTGATCAGAGCTAAAGGCTGCTGATAGGAATGTGGAGTGAACTGACAGGCAGAGAAGAGGGAAGGAGGAAACAGCCTTCGCTGGTGGCAGATGTACAGAGGAAAGCCGATAAAAAGTCAATTCCACTTAACTGAATGGCTGCTAACTAAATATTTTTGGGGCCAGAGCCTTCCCAGGTAGCAGCTCGAGCATCTCTGTTCCGGAACTGAGACATCAAGCGAGAGCTGGGCATCGACAGGCAGGATTGCAGGGCTCTGGTGATGGATGGGGGAAGAGGAGAGGCCCTCGGACGGAGGGCTGGGTGGCCCTGGCCTTGGCTGAGCTGACTGGGTGCCCTGGACACCAGCCACCGCCCATGGAGGGCTGCTGACATGCACGAAAGGGACAGGAGCCGGGCTGGAGTTTGTGAAACAGTCGATTAATTAGTTCATTTAAAACGCTGATGCTCTTCTCTCAACTTAAGTAAGGCGTGTTGAAACTAACTGCTGCAGTAAGGGAAAGTTGAACAATGGAGGGACCTATCACTGAGAGAGGCAGAACAGTACAGTCTAGCGTGGTTAGGAGGCTGGCTTTGGAGGGTATGGCGTTCAAGTGTAATTTATTTTCCCGTGCTTCCATGTGCTCAGAACGGTGCATGTCTCTTTCTTAAATTCAGAGTGACTGTATAACCCTGTTTTGGCCAATAACTTGTGAGTAGAAGAGTCATGTGTCCCTTCGGGTGGAAGCATTTAATGGCTAGTGCCCAGCTTTCCTGCTCTTCGCTTTGCCACTGGGATCACAGAGCGTTGGTATGGATAAGAGCAAACCCATCTGGAATGTTAAGCTTACACATGTACAGTTGTCCAGAACTGCATTGGATTTTGCACAGGTAAGGAATCAGCTTCTATGGTGCCATACCCCTGAGCTTTTGGACTTGCTCGTTATACACCATAACCAAAACTTTCTGACCGCTACAGGCAGATCAGGTTTTAGAATCCTCTGTCTATGAGTCGCTAGCAGTTGGGTGATTTGGCCATTGCCTAATCCACCCAAATCCTGGGTTATGTATATAAAGCATATAAAAACAGCAGTAACAATAAAAATTATGATGCATGGAACGCTTCCAAGGTCTAGGCATGGCACAGGTTCTACCTATATTAACTTGTGTAATTCTCAAAGCAGCCCTGCAAAGGATCTATTATTATCCCCATTTTACAGCTGTGGAACTCAAAGTTCACAGAGGTCAAAAGACTTTCCATGGTCACACAGCTTATAAATGACAGGCAGGAATTCAAATCCTGGCAGACCCTTCCAGAGTACTTTTTTTTTTTTTAAGTTTCATTTATTTGTTTATTTCAGAGAGCAAGAGCAGAGCCTGTGAGAGAGAACACGAATGGGGAGGAGGGGCAGAGGGAGAGGGAGAAGCAGGCTCCCCACTGAGCAGAGAGCCTGACATGGGGCTCAATCCCAGGACCCTGAGATCATGACCTGAGCTGAAGGCAGCTGCTTAACCAACTGAGCCACCCAGGCACCCCCAGAGCACTTTTTCTTAACTATTTTCCTATCCTGGTTCTCAGCTTAGGTGCTTAATAAATAACAGGTCTCCTAGTATAGACTTGGGAATAAAATCACCAATTGTCTCACACCCAAGCATTCTACATAGGAGGAGAAGAAGAAAATGTGGCTAGTATTTCTTTTGATTGTTCACTGTTCCCTTTCCCTCATCCCCATAAGCCTCTGTAAGGTTTGAGCCTGTCTGGAATATTCTATTCCACTTATTACCCCAATCCTGGGTATTTCTAAAGCTCCATATCAATTTCCTACTCATTTGTGATACAACAAGGGAATTCCTTATCACTGGAAGAGGCTGAATGAACTTCTGTCAGAGAACTCCATTCTGAAGAGTTTCTCATCTATAAAATGGGGATAATAAGCCCATCTTACTGTGTTATACTATTTTTCACTATTTTAACATCATATTCTAGGTTCTAGACACTGTATTCTGTGATTTTATATGTATATGTGTGTGTATACACATATATAAGAGATCTATGATCTACTTATCTATCTATCTATCCATCCATCTATCCATCTTTTTTTTTTTTTTTAAGATTTTATTTATTTATTTGACAGAGAGAGAGAGACAGTGAGAGCAGGAACACAAGCAGGGGGAGTGGGAGAGGGAGAAGCAGGCTTCTGGTCGAGCAGGGAGCCCAATGCGGGGCTCGATCCCAGGACCCTGGGATCATGACCTGAGCCGAAGGCAGACGCTTAACGACTGAGCCACCCAGGTGCCCTATCCATCTATTTTTAAATCTTCACAGCAACCCTAGGAGGTAGATATTACATTATATCCATTGTTAAAGATAAGGAAACTGAGGCTCAGAGAATTTAAAAACTTTCCCAGAGGTCACCCAGCTAGAATGGAAGATGGGGGGGGGGGGCTAGTTCAAATTATGACTGTAAAGTCTATTCTCTTTTTTATTAAACTCTTGTGCCTCCCTCTTACTGGTGGACTTAAAATGAAATAACACAGTTAAGATTTTCTTGAAATACAGCACCTGGCACATAATAGTAGCCCAGCAATTGGCAGACTTCTTATGATTCCTTCATAAACATTTGTTAGCAGCTCTTAAAAGGCTCCTTACCCTTATGTCCAGCCTGCAGGGGATCTGGGTGCCTATGCAGGTGGGAGAGGAGCCCCTGGAGAGCAGAGCAGCCCAGAGCAGTCAGAACCTGCTATGTGCTGAGCACGTGTCACTCAGGTTCACATTCATTCTTCACAACGACCTTCAGGATGGTGACATGAGTTGTCCCATGTCCAAAGCTGGTATTTGAACCCAGGACTCAACTTTTAGCCACTACCCCATGCTGCCCTTTCCTTATGACCATAGGTGTAGGAGAGAAGGATGGTGACTGACTACTCCTTGACCATAGTTGGAATTTACCTGGACTGACCTGTAGAGCCCATCCAGCCCTGTGGGGAGGAGGAAGAGTGCCCATCTCTTGTCAGTTGAATGACCATAAGACCCTATAGGATTAAGGGACCTTACACTAAATACCTCCTTCCTTTGTGCCAGTTGTCATGCTGGGTATCTCCTCATGACTTCCCCATATCCTTCCCAAATGGATATTACTGACCCCGTATGATTGATAAGAAAACTCAGCCTCCAAGAGGTTAACTGGTATCTATTATTGGTCCCTGTTTTCTCTGTGCTCTTATGAGACCATTTCATGATTTTGCTGACTAACAGTCCTTCTAAGTACCTTAATTAGGGGGTCATCTTTGCTCTCTGCTTGTCAAATTCTAGTTACTTGACAAATGTATTCCATTTATTGATACATCAATGTATTGACGTGTGTGTGTGTGTGTGTGTACACGTGTGTGTGTGTACACGTGTGTGCGCCATCTCTATGCTCAGGTTCCTTTCAACCAATATTTTGGTTATATGCTGAGGGGAGTATGCTCAGGCTATTTTGAGTTTCTGTACTGAACACTTAGCAACTTCAATAAACTTCATTCCTTTAGGTAGTAGACTTAATATTTTCAGTATGGTTTTAATTACCATCCTCCTCATGTTGAAGTCAAAACCAGGAAAAGGGAGAAAAAAAAATCTAACCTATGAGTGTTGCCAACGATTCCACTCTTTGTGAAAATGAAGGTCAGGATTCCAGAATGTAGAGGCTAGAGCTCTTTCTAAATTGTTTCTTCGGGCATGGGTACATAATGCTTAAATCACTTCGAATTTCACTGGGTTCTATTCTCTCAGCACAGGCTGTAAACATTTATCTTTGGGCTTTCCCAGAAATGTGTCTTATGGAAGGGATTAGCTGTTTGCGCATTTAAAGTTCCGAAGGTGAACTTCTCTAACCTAACCCACATAATTAAAGTGGAAAATTTCTGGTGGGGGGAAAAAAACCATCAGGGAAAATACCATGTTTGGGAAGGGAGCTGTACTCTTAAGGTCTCAAGAGATGGCTCTGCATTCTCGGGCACTTAATTATAACTCGTCTTGCTGGGCGCTCCCATGTTTCTGCCTGTTCTGTCTCATCTCTGTGTTAAGATGATAAGCAGCTTGAGGGTATGACATCGGAGTGGAGAAGGTGGTTGGTTTTGTGGTATGATTTTTAAATACGACATTCATTAATTTTTTAATGTGAAGTGTATCAGTTAAAAATAACACATAACAAAAGAAAACAAAAGTCTTGTGGTTCTGATAAATCCTAATGGTATAAAACAAAACCCACATGCGGAGGCAGATTTGAAAATTCAAATGCTACAGATGAGTACAAAATGAAAATGAAAAACCCTGCTATCCTCACCTGAGCTCGGTCCTGCTCTACAAAAACCATCACTGTTAACATGTTCTTGTGATCTGTTCCTTCAATTTAAAAAACATATTCATAGTATAACTTTAGCAGGACCTAGAAAGCCCTCTTTCCTACTTATTGTCTGTCTGTCCTCTTGGCTATAATGGCTGATATTTCACCATTGTAAACTCATTCCTTTCCATGTGAGTACTATATGCCCACGCTATTTGTTTTATTCAATGATATTTTTAGTTAAAAATGTAAATGGCAGGAGGCAACGTTATATGTTTGTGATCCCCCCCACCTCCCACAGCTGGAGCTCGTGCCTGAGCTAAGGGCTCGTTCTGGAGTTACACCACTTAGGCCAAATCCAGGTCTCTCTCTTGCTGCCTCTATTTAAATTTTTTTTTTTTTTTAAGATTTTATTTATTTGCGAGAGAGAGAACAAGAGACAGAGAGCATGAGAGGGAGGAGGGTCAGAGGGAGAAGCAGACTCCCTGCCGAGCAGGGAGCCCGATGTGGGACTTGATCCCAGGACTCCAGGATCATGACCTGAGCCGAAGGCAGTCGCTTAACCAACTGAGCCACCCAGGTGCCCCTTGCTGCCTCTATTTAATCTCTTAGTTTCTTCCTCTGTCAGGTGGGGTAATCACAGTACTTGCTTCATGGAGTTGTCTTGAGAAATCAGGGAAAGAAGAGTACAGGAAAAGTACTGAGAACAATTCAATACCTAGCATTACATAGTAGGTCTTGAAAAACGCTAGCTATTCTATATCATTAATGACTAAACAGGAATGATTTCTGAAACAACTGCCCTTTTGGAGTGCTTAATAAATGCCAGACATGGTCTGGAGTGCTTTACGTAGCTAGCTCTTATAATCGTCCATATAGCCACAAGAAGTAGGAACTAGTAATAATCCATTCTGCAGAGGGGGAAACCCCAAAGCATAATGTAACTTGTCCAAGGTCGTACAGCTAGGTCTCAAGGGTGAACTGGGCTTTGAGGGCACATCTGTCTTTCCACTGTGCCAGCTAAAGACCAGGGCAGTTTCGGGGGGGGGGGGTTTGGGGAAGGACCCCTGGGCCTGGGGAGGCTATGGAAGTGTGAGCTGACACAATGGGAGGGCAGAGGGTGGGAGGGACACCTGGAGGAGAGGAAGAAGGCTGGTGAAGGGGAAAGAGGAAAAGCTTCTAAGGGGCTTTGCCTATAATGTGATTTTCCCTGGGGCCAGCACAAGATCTGATTTCCTCTGTGGTCTCCTATGTTGCCTGGAAGTTGCTGGAAGACACAGGATCCGAGTCCTAAAACCAGGTGTTCCAGTTTTACCACGCGTTCCCTGACCTCGCAACTCACATCACTTCCCCAGCAAATTTCCTTTTCTGTAAAATGGGGATCATAAATCCTGGCTCACCTAACTACCTTATGGGGCTATTGTGAGGCTCAAATGGGCCTGGGGACTTTTCAGTGTTTGGCTAACTGGAAAGAACTGCACAGAGATGCTAGATATTTTTACTGACTTGATGTGTACCTGGGAGTCAAAGAAGGGGATGCATTTGTTGTTAAACTTAAGATTTAGAGAGGACCCCAAAAATGTGCTCCCCATGGGGTAGACCTTATGGTACCAGGGATGCTGGTATTGTCTGTGTTCTATTCAAGAACAGTGAGGGAGACTGGGAGCCTTGTGGATGAAGAGCATCATCATTATCTAGGCTCAGTGATAACAGGTTTGAGGAACACATCATCATCAGTCCTCTCTCCATTGTACTCCCACTCCCAGCAATTTGGGGCAAGGTAGGGGGGACTGGTGATGATGTCCTCTCTGATGTGTCAAAATCTGTCCTGTTGTAGAGTCGGCTCAGCTTCAGGTCCACATACTGTGTGGAGATGCAAAGCGACAGATGACATCCTGGCCATTTCTTATGAATCTAGTATCCTGTGTCTAGGTTGTATTTCAGCCCAACTTTTAGTGAAGTGGATCAATGCTTGAAGCACATAATGTAACATGATTCTTCAAGAGTTTGATTAATTGTGTCACAGTCACAGCCTCAGTTCAGGTTCAACCTTTTAAAAGTTTTATTATTGTATAAAGTGATCCATCAGGAGGGGAGAAAGGACAAACGCTCCACTTGGGCCATATCTCTCCCTTGTCTTTGTCCGCAAGTGTTCCTCTCCTGGTCAGTTCATCTGGACCGTGCTGGAGAAACGGGGTTCATCCAGACCCATGGTGGAGCAAAATGTAGACCAAGAAGGAGGCAATCAGGTACTCTGAGTGGAAGAGAGACTGCTCCAATGCATCAGCCTTGGTTTTACATAGGAAGAACATGGGGAGTTTTAAGATGTTGAGTCCTGCATCCCACCCAGAGAGATTCTGATGTCATTGGCCTAGGGTGTGGTCTTGGCATCCCCTGGGATTCTAATGTATAGCCACGGATGAGAATTATTGGTCTAGTCAGGGAAGCGCTTGGTAAAACCATCAGGTGTGTCCAATTTATTTTAGGCATCTTTGTCCCCCAACTTCTGTTTTCTGTCTCACTGTCCCCAGGATCCTTTCTTACAACTCATCCTGCTAGAACCTGCTCCCAACATAATCCCCACAAAGTATTAGTTGATAAAGACTTAAGGGTTTAGCCCTTCCAGAAATACATACATTTTAATATAGGATTTTTAAGTTGAAAAGACCTGGGGGAATCTATCTATAACAAGAATCTTGACCTTTATTGAAAAGGTGACTGAGATGCATTTGAGCTGATGGCTTTCCAGTCATCATCACTGTAGTAATGGTTAATACTTATTATGTGCATGGGGCGCCTGGGTGGCTCAGTTGGTTAAGCGACTGCCTTCGGCTCAGGTCATGATCCTGGAGTCCCTGGATCGAGTCCCGCCTCGGGCTCCCTGCTTGGCGGGGAGTCTGCTTCTCCCTCTGACCCTCCCCCTTCTCATGTGCTCTCTCTCTCTCATTCTCTCTCTCTCAAATAAATAAAATCTTAAAAAAAAATACTTATTATGTGCCAAACACTGTTCTAAGTATTCTCTCTCTCTCTTTCTCAACGTATATCCTCACTCACTGAATCCTCTGAACAGCCTTATGAGGTAGGTGTGCTTGCATGAAGAAAATGAGACACAAAAGCATTGAGTATTATCTCCAAGGCCTCACTGCCAAGAAATGGTAGAGCCAGGATTTAAACCCAGGAAATCTGACTCAAGATGCCATGATTTTAGCCACTCACCACTTAAATTGCCTCAGTGGTCACCACCAAAGTCAGAATGGACCTTAAGGGTTAGCATTGTTTCTCCAACATAAGATGTTGGGGAGCTTCCCCATTATTTTTCTCTTTCAAAGCCCCCAAGGCAGTACCCTCTGTTGGAGACTGTTTTATTGGTCCTAATTATTGCCCTTCCCTATGAGAAGGTAATAAGTCTCTTGCCTCATCAACATCAGGCGTGGCCATGTGACTTGCTTTGGCCACTAATAAAATGAGAGGAGTAGTGATGTATGCTACTTTTGAGTAGGAGCTTTAAAAGCCATCATGTGGTTTCTCTTCTCCCTTCTAGTACCAGATTATTTTGAAGCCAGGGAGGAGCCGCTCCTTTAGCGCTGGCTGGGCTCAGAATAAAGATAAACTAGAGGAGAGATACAACCAACCTATGCATGAAAAATACATCTTGGTTATAAGCCACTGAGATTTGAGGGTTATTTGTTACTGTAGCATTATTTAATAAAAACTGACTAATATAACCTCTGAATACTAATATTTCTAAGGTGAAATGCCAGGAATGCTATAAGGATAATATCTTTAAATAACTAATAAACTGTATTATAATTTATCCAAGAAATTTTGCAAATAGGCTCAGAACAGCTTTGCACCTTCTACAAATCTTTTCTAGGTATCAATCCATCCCCATCTCAGAAGACTGAGATCATAAGCATTTGCCTAGCTCAGTATACCCAGAGTTCATTCGCCAGCCCAATACTTACAAAGATCATCGAAAGAAAGGGTAAAGCAGATTAAAAGTTATTTTAGATTTGAGGGCACTGGATAGAAGGAAGAGAAAAAATATATATTTTCCTGTATAGATAAGAATTAGTACTAAGGCTTGATAAGACTCTCCCTTACCTGAGACAGGGGATGAAAGAACTCTTTAATATAAATTATCCATTCCATGCTTCAAAACCTGTTGCTAGTTTTAGTTTCAAACTGCTTACTTCTAGCTCATACAATTTACAAATGTAGAGCCCATGAGCTAAACGTGGCATGTAGAAGGCTCTGATTTAATTCATACATTGTGTGAGTATTTGAATAAAATTGACGGTCAACATTCAAAATTTGAGATATTTCCAGGGAAAAAAAGTCTACATTTCCAGCTCCTCCTGCAAAAACGAAAGCTCTGGTTACACTGGGCCTGGGAACTTTCCTCTGGATTTGAGCAACAGATGCCCATTATGCTGGGTGTATTTTCCACAGTCCCCACTGCTCCCTATTGCCCACTTCACCTATTTATATTTTTTGCTTAGTCATTGCAGCCGTTCAGGTTTGCCACTCTGGGGATTCAACTTTTTTCCTTTTTTTCCTCTTCTCTTCTGTTCTGCTCTCCTCCCTCTTTTCATTCTTATTTCTTCCACAGTAAGGAAGGAGATCTCTGGGAGTCTGTTCTGGGCCACTCTGAGAACACCACTCTCTGCCTTAATCTCAGAACTTTAAGTGACCTGAATTTGCCAGTACAGCTCTCTGAGCCCTAAAGAGAGTCACTCTAAACTAAGACCATTCTGGGAGAGGAGGGAATAGATGCTTCCCTCTGGAAATCTTGACTATGCTTGTTCAACGGATTCCATAATACTTACTGATTTGCATACTTACGTAGCTAGAAGCTCTTGGAGCAGCATAAACCTCCTTCCCACTAGATAATTCTGTTGCTTAACAAACCATAACAGCTCTGATTACATGGAGAATACTAGCAGTAAATGGTTTGAAAATGACTTTACTGTTTTCTGTTATGGAAACTCACATGTAGAAACATTATGGAACTGTTTTGAAATTTCTTTAGCCTTCCAAATGTAAAATCACTAGACTTTGATATTTCAGTAATTTTACATTTAAAATAGAGTTAATGAGACCCGAATCTGCTTTATGGACACATACACTGGAGAAGGCCATCTAAAGCCATCCGGATGAAGTAGTCAGTGGGTAGGCATTTCCAAGCCTCCAGTACGTCCCTTTCTTTTTCTGCACCAAGTGTGTTGCTAGACTGACCTCTCATTGACGAAGACTTCACACAGGCTTGAGGATTATAGATCTCGGACTAGGACTATACAGATTGCAATATGGAGTGTGGGCGTGAAGACGTACACTGGGGTTCCCGAACTTGGTAGTAAAATCATTCTGAGAGTTCTCATGCCCGCGTTCAGCTAGCTGCAACCTTCTCCTGCTTGCCTTCTAAGGAGATTAGAGCCAGACATTTTATTTTGTTTCCGTTTTAGTTTATTTGAAGGTTTTATGATGTCTTAGTTGAGTTGCTTGTGAGATTTCCAAATAAACAGGCTGCTTTTAAAAATGGCAAGTTGTTTTTATTTATTTCTTTTAGGTGCCCGGTGACCTCTGGGTATATTAGGCAGCTTTAAATTATAATTAAAATAATAACCGTGGTCCTAAAAAAATAATAGATGTTGAATTATACAAACTCCAAATTAGGATGTCCAAAAAATCTGTTTGAAGGAAACCAGAGTAAGCACGGAATTTAAAACGTTATCTTTGTGGTGATGTGACCAAAGGAAACTTCTTTCCAACAGCAGCCTTGTTATTATTTCTTGCTTTGTTTTACCTTCCTTGAGGCTACTCAAATTTTTATTTTTTATGTTTTCTGGACTTGGGGTGTGTGTGTGTGTGTGTGGGGGGGGGTAATCTCGTTCCTTAGTTGAACTTGTTATGACTTTATAGACAAGAAAAAATAATAAAACTTGCTTGTCATCTGAGCAAATCCCTCTATTTTAATGATTTCTTGAAAATTTCTCAAGTCCATGGACACAAGCAGTAAAAGCAGACATTGTGCTTCACTGGATGCCAAATCCTCAGAGTGCTTTTGAGTCCCTCTAAGGCGTACACATCTGCATTCCTCCATCTGTCATCTTAGCTCATCTTCTTCTCCCAACCGTTCTTAAATTAAATGACTACATTTAATGGGAGATTTTCTCAGGAAAGCTTATGAGAATTTATCCAAAGACAAATTAAAACATTGCAATGTAATCACGCAACTCAACTCACTGCTTGGCTGGCCTCAGTGCTGACTCTAACCCAAAGGAGTTAATCAACCGTTGGGCCCCATATGGAGAAAAGCCACCAGAAAGAAAACCCAGTAAAGAGAAAATGGAATCCACTGTGTCAGAGTGTCTGCGGATGAAGAGTACTGCAGAGTGGGTTGTACGGTGTGCAATGGATCCAAAGGCCAGGGCAAGAAGAATAGTTGAAAAAAAAAACACAACACAAAACAATATAAGTTTCTAGAACCTCATGGCATGACACTTAATCTCAGGGATATGGAAATTCACCTCTGTCACGCTCATTTCCCCATGGATGAATGGATAAGGATCACTAGGATAGACAAGACTCTTCAGCTTGGCTGGTCCTTTGCCCTTCTATTCCCTCATTGCTCCATGTGAATCCTTCTTAACAGTGGTTGAAGGGGGCAGTTTCCTTAGCAATTCCAACTTGTGGGAATTTATCCTCAGGAGACAACTGGATAGATTCACTAAGCATAGGGATGTTCATCAGAGTTTGTTTATAGTAACATTATTGCCCATCCATAGGGCATTAGTTAAGTAACTGATGGTACATCCAACAGTGGAATACAATGTAGTCGTTGAAAAGGAACATGCAAATCTATAATTCAATGACATGGTATATTGTTTTGGATAGCACGTATAATATGATGCCAATAACATAAAATAAGATACATGTATGCACATGTGTACAGAAAAGATGTCTGATAGGAGGTAGTCCAAGTTAACAGTTTGCTTCTGGGTAGTGGAATTTGGGGTGGTTTTAATTTTCTTTATACTTTGATAAATTTCTTGTATTTTTTTTTTTTAAGATTTTATTTATTTATTTGACAGAGAGAGACAGAGTGAGAGAGGGAACACAAGCAGGGGGAGTGGGAGAGGGAGAAGCAGGCTTCCTGCCGGGCAGGGAGCCTGATGCGGGGCTCGATCCCAGGACCCTGGGATCATGACCTGAGCCGAAGCCAGACGCTTAATGACTGAGCCACCCAGGCGCCCAAATTGCTTGTATTTTAAAGAGAGACTATATATTACCTCCATAATCAGAAAAAAGGCCTAAAGCTAGGTCCACATTTGAAAGAAAAAAGAAGGTAGCCTTGGTTAATGGTATACGAGCATTTGTGCTATTCTACTAGAGTCTCCAAACCCAGAGAGGTCCCCAGGAACTGAATCCTGAGGAAGACGTTTGTCTGGGTCATGACTGGCATAGGGGTTGGTGGCCCTGGTGATGCTCCAAGTCTTTATTCCCAGGCTGCTACAGCCTAATTTGATAATCACTTCCACTGGAACTTTATGTTCCCCACCAAACACTCAAAGTGCTTCCTCAGATCAATGCTTTCAGTTTATCCTCCTATCATCTTTGCAAGGTAGAGGTGGGCAGGGAATACAAAGGTGCTAATCTGGGGACCTGAGGCACCAGTGGCTGTGGGATGTGAGGGAAACCAGGGCACTGCTGAGCCCAGCATGCTGGTCCTCACTCTATCCATTCAGTGCTTCTTCCCCTAAACTAGAGACACTTCACTTTTAGAAGTAAGAGGGTAAAGCTTTGAAAGAATCTTTTTAATAACTCAGAAATGGAACTGAAGCCTTCTGCATCTTTGTGGGATTCAAGAGTTGGATTATAATCTGCTACAATGACAGTGCCAGTTAGGAGAAATGTTTCTGGATCTCAGATGGCCCTCAGTGGGCATAATTCATCCTGATGCTGCTGGGCAATCTCCCTTCTGAAAGCCTGGAGGCTGAGATAACAGTCTCAGTTCTACTATGAATGGCTGCAAACAAAAGCAAGGGTAACCTGCCTGGGTTTCAACTTTTCCTACATAAAATGAATGGGGAGAGCGACACCAGCCTTACCTGCCCCAAGGCATCATTTGAAGGACGAAGTGATAAAAGAGAAATGAATGTCCTCATCTCTCTGACTTCTCTCCGATCTCAAGAAGAGTCGGCTGTCCCCACCCCATGCTATATTCTTGAAATACACTACCACTTAGGCTCTAAGGCTTGATGTTCCTGTCTCCCCAGCGAGGTGGTGAAGAACAAAGTCAATTCAGCACCACCCAGGACCTAGCACCGTGCTCAGCACTCAGGAGTTCTCAATAAATGTTCATTGACCAGGTGAGTGGTTCAAAAGTTTGGAGTGCTCCTCCAATGGGAAACAGTAGAATTCCCACTGTGAAACTGGTGGAGCCATCTTGGTAGGCTGTAACACACAACTTATTAGCCATTTTTTTTAAAAAAATGACTCTATACCACGCACCATGCTATGCCCTTGACATGAATTTTCTCCTATAATTCTATGAACCTCGCTTTGTGGTAGGGACCATTTTCAGCTTTCCAGGTAATGATGCTGAAGCTTAGTGGGTAGTGCGCCCAAGAACACAGAGAGAATAGGTCTGGAATACATCTCTAAGCCCATGTTCTTGACCACCTTTCCTTACTGTGTGCCTGGGGCCAATATGAACCAAAGAGCAGGTGGGTTTAGTACCTGCTCATTTTCATCCTAACCTGGGATTTGTACAGAATTAGCTTCGCCCAAATGTTCTTTCAACTAGCTTGTATTCAGCAGGTAAAATTGAACAAGGCTATAATGAAGGCTCAGATGGGCTGCGTTTCATCATCCTGCGTTCTGACAACATCTGCTCACTTTTGGAGCACCAGCTCAAATGTGGTCCTTCTTTTTGTTTCTTAAATGCCCCCATTTTCTTTTACTTCCCTCTCAGTTTCCTCTTAACCAGCTGAGTGACAGAAACTCAATGCTGACCACTTCATTAGCTGATGACCTTGTCCCTCTGGCCTTCTGCCCCACTTGCTCTCCTGGGCAGGTTGCCTTACGTCATAAGTTCTTGTTAAAGGTCAGGACCTTGGAGCCATCAGCACTGGGCATGTTGTTTTAATATATATCTGGAGAAATCAGGCCTGTCGGATCACATTAGGCCCTATTTGTGGAGTGCACACCAATCCCCACGGTGGAGATGAACTGTTACCTTTGAAATACAATCATGGATAGTTACCAATGAGTACAGAGGGGGATTATATTCCATCAATGAGGCCCTTCTAATCTGTCTATCCCCTCATTGGTAGGGCTGCCCTTCTTCCTGTACAGAGAAAAATCCTCAGAAACACTAGTCTTGGAAAGGAGCGAGGTTGGGGGATACAGCATGTTTCTAAAGCTAGATGTGTTAATGAGCACACGAGGGTCGGTGTGGTATATGATAAGTCAGTGCTGCAGGAGCCCATGATAAATTGGCACATTGCCCCTGCTAGTCATTGGTGTGGTAATAAAATTATAAAGTTCGCAGCTACTGTTTGTTGAGTGATTACTCTGTGGCAGGCATAAGACTAAACATTTTGTATGCATTAGCCCATTTGTTCCTCATAATATCCCTGTGAGGTTGTTACTACCAGTAAACCCATTTTATGGATGGAAAAAATGAGGTTCATAAAAGTCCAGTGATTTGCCCAAATTCACAATGCAAGCAAGTGAGGGAGTAGGGCTGATTCCAAAACTGCTTCCAACCACCAGGCCACCATAATTCTGCCATGATACTATTTGGTCTCTTCTTTGGAGTGGGATTTAGATGGTTTTCAAGAGAACCATACTGTAATTTCTCTCCTAGGGAGGGGCCACAAATATATCACTTGACCCAACAGATTTGTTTAAAAACAGAGTCTGGGACTAAGCCAACCCTTCCTTTTCTTTTTTCTTCAGGATTGGTTTTAAACTCATTCCTACATCCCGTGGGAGTCTGGCTGGACAGATCCCTTGACAGCGGACAGAAATAGCTCTCCTAGCCTATTTTTAAGGAAAATGTGATGTTAGAAAATGAGGCAGGAATTGATACCAAGAGGAGAAAAGAACACACCAAACTTCCAGAGTGCTTACCCAAAAAATGCTTAGAGAAGGAGTGGGGATACTGACAGACGAATGTTGGCAAAGACAACCTAGAGTGGGTGGAACAGCTTCTCACCTGGCCAGCGTATTTCTGTCATATTCCTTGTGTTTTGCCCACAGCAAGCTCAGCCAGGGAAGGTAAGTGCTGTTGTCCCACAGCAAACCCTCTTTTCTGTGTAGAGAAACCGAGCCTGACAAAATGCACACAGAAATGCCCGCTCGCCTCTTTCCTGGAACCGCAAGGCACAATGCAGAACTGTCTAGTAACAATGCAACTTCCTTCGAACTGTTTGGTTTTGTTTGGTGCCCTTGTCTGGCAGGTTAGTCTTTTTGACTGAGTTAACTCACCTGGTATAACATTTTCTTTCATTGAGAAACAAGAAGGCTGGAACTCACCTCTCTGATTCCGGCGAAGCTGGACACCGTCCAGTTGCGCTCGGCTAGACTTCTGGAGGCTGTAAATTATATCTTCCGAGCTAAGGAAGAGAAGAAAGAACAAAAACACTGTTGGGAAGACAGTCAGTGAACCTTTGTAGGCCAAGTGGTTAATGAGCGAGATGATGCTCCCATTCCTCTTCACTTATTTTTCTTGGGTAAGATCTATATCTAGGGGTGAAGGTTTATTAAAGTCGTCCCCACCTAGGCCAGCATCACAAGCAAACAACTTAGCTGCCGGTATTCATCCATGTTGATGAGGCTATAGATCCTTTAACTGCAAAAGCTGTCTTTGAAAATGGAACTCAGGGCAGCCAACCTCGAGATAGCATCTGATATTAATTAGAAACTATATAAGGCTCTGAGTTGAACTGAAGAAATATTGGTAGAGGGATCAGGACAAGAATGAGGAAAATCGAAAGTGAAATCCTGTGCTGATTAAAAGTGACTGTGGCCCCCACATTTCTCCCGGGCCTGTCCATCCCAGAAAAAGCATTCCGACGGTGCTAACTACTGAATACTCGCCTGGCTTCCCATTCCCTTTTCCCTGGGTAGCTGCGGTGCATTGGCTGCCCAGATGGAGCCCTGAACCTATCCATCAAGTCTAGGGAAGAGAGAGTTAGAAAAGCAAACATTATCCGGGATCAATATCTTTACAAATCCAAAGGAAACCCCAGCTCCCGAAGGGTTAAGCCAGGGAAGGAAAAGCCATCAGGCTGTTTAGTGAGCTAATGTTTTTATTGATGGGGGAGGCCTGTAAGTCCCTAACAGGAAAAATGGGGAAAGTGGCAGGTTGTTTGGCTGGGAGAAAGGAGAAGGGAAGGAACATTATGTATTTCATACTCTCATTCCCCTGCATTCAAACCCCTGAAATCCACGTAATGCAGAAGACGTTCCATAAACTTGAATAATATTCAACACAAGGTGTTTTCCTCGCTCTTGTCCCCTCCCAAAGTGGAATCCACATCTTCCCCTAACAATTTTGCTATAATGCACATCTCGGGCTAATGCCTGCACTGAAGAGCACATCTTAATTTAACAACTGTGTTATAAAGCACATCTCAAGCTAACATTCCTAGGATAATCCATATTTCAACCTAACTACCCTGGCATAACACTTCAATCTAATTCCCCCACTGTAAAGTACATTGCAATCTAACACCCTCATATAATGTACATCTCGGTCCATTATTTTGTATTTTGTAAGCCATATTTTGATATGTCTTTTCCATTAAGGAGCAGAACTGTCTGGAGACAATGACTACCTCTGCGCTGAAAGCTTCCATAGTTCTTACATTGTCCTTTGGTGACAGGCTGCTGATGGATACGCTTCTGAATGTTCACCTTTGCCATCTTGGGTTCAACTCCGGCTTGTTTCTGTACTTTGAGCCTTAAGCCTCCGGCTGGGACCAGGGGTGACCAGCGAGGCCTGCTTGGTCCTGATGGGCCTTCTCTCATGCTAACCAGCAGGGTGGGCCACCTCAAATGATGAGACTCTACCTCAGGAGAAGGGCGTCTGAGGTCAATGTCAGGGTCAGGGGTCAGGGTGTAGCTGCTGGCTAATAGAGTGTAAGCTAACACTGTTGTCAAATTGCTTGGCTAAACGACAATGCCTGCCTCCTGCAGATGACCTTACCCTGGGGGAGGGGGCTATTGGCTTTATTGGAAACCTGCCAGTCTCAGAGGTGATGGAAGTGGCTGATCACAGCTAAAGACTGTTTGATTGTTGATGGAGAGCCCGTTCTGTGGTGGGTCCCCAACTGAAAGGTCTGCAGAGGTACTTATTGATGGCTAAGTTTTCCACGTGTGATGGATTTCTTTTCTGCTTCACACACAGCTGGCTTACAGTTAGTTGTGGAGACGGGCTGCCGTGGCTCATGGACCCAGAATTTTCTGGATCTGAGAGCCACCAGAAGCTCTGATGTCTTGACTTCCAGCACCAACCTCCTATTGCCAGGCGAATGGGGTTGATGGTTCTTAAAAGGAAACCGACCCAGAGTGAATTGAAAATAGACGCAAAGGGTCCTTCAATTCCAAGTCATTTTGGTGCCCATGGAAGAAAATAAATGTATGTCCTGGAAGAGATTCTGTATTCCAACCATCAATATCTCAGCCTCAGAATTTCAACCTATCCCATGCAGAAGGAAGAAACTAAATTTCTTTATTTACTGGTGGCATATAACCAAGCTAATAGTGCCAGTAAATATTTGAAGAAAAGGAGTTCACTGAAGATTTAGAATTCCAAAATTTCCCAGCACAGTATGAATTTAAGAGAGACAGGTACAAGAGGTAGAGAATAAAGTATAGACATGAAAAATGATCTTTATGGAAGACATATGGATTGTGGAGGATCACCACCTAATACACACCCGCAACACAACCTAGTAAGATACACAATACATGACTAAAAGCATAATTGGGAGAACAGCTTACTGAAATTGCAAGGTTATCCTCTTCCCCTGTTAAGCCTTGGGAAAACTCATATAGAAATCCCTAACTTAATAGAGATGGTGAAACATCTGGGGGGTGGCAAAGTGAGGTCATGACGTGAACTTGACTGCTTTTTCCTAGGGAAGAATCGCCAGTGGCTGACTAATCAATGACCTTCCAGTCTGTTACAAGGCAAGACAAGCAATGTGGCTTTAAGCCATGTCAATATGGTGTGATGGTGAATAGGGAGGGAGACTGTGGCCTGACTCTAGTTTAGTTACTCTTTTCACCTCTGTAAGCCTCAGTTTCCTTTTTTGTTAAAGGGGGTCCTGCCGTTCACCACACACAGTTTCAATGAAGATCAATTCACATGGAGAGCCATTAGTAGATTACCTGACACAAAGTCCACATTCAATACATGTTAATTTCCTTTCCCTTAAACTGTGGCAGGACTTTCTGACAGATGACAGGTGCTAACCAATATGGGGGTCTTGGACAGTGTACCTTCTCTTTGTGGGCAAGCAAGACAACCCCTATTCAGAAAGTTTGGCCAAACTCCACTTGACTATGGGGGACGGCCTAGACCCAAGGTCAGCAGACTATGGCTACTTTTATAAATGAGGTGTCATTGGGGCACAGCCACATTCACTCACGTACATACTATCCATGGCTGCTTTTATAAGACAACAATAGAGTTGGGTTGCCGTGACACAATGTGGCCTGCAAAGCCTAAAATATTTGCTATCTGGCCCTTTACAGCAAATGTTTGCCTGCCTGAGACCTATACCAATGGAATACTCTTTCTCTCTTTTGTTTGAAAACAAAATGTTACGTGGAAATCCAATAACCAAAGCAGGTTCAACTCATCGCTGTTTGGCACAAATACTTTATGGTGGGTAGGACTGGCTTCTGAAGCAAATCCCATGCTTCCATGGAGCAGTGTGAAGACTACGGACTGGATAATCTCTGGGTATTTCTCTCTCTAAGGTCTTGGAAACTCGTGATCTCTTAAGAGATTGGGAAGTGGCACAGTGAATATACTTCCACTTGGTCAAACTTGGGCGCTTTTCATTTACTTATTTATTTATTTATTTTTACTACTAACTGCGTGATATTGGGAAGGTTACTTAACTTCTTTGTGCCTCCATTATCTAATTTTACAAATGAGGATGATATTCGCTACACAACTTGTTACACAGATGAAATGAGATGCTATATTTAAAGCACTTGAAACAGGACCTGGTTCATAGCCGGTGCTCAGCAAATGTTAATTCCGGTCGTCACTGGGGTTCTTAATATTCTGGGCCTTCATTTGTGCTGGAGATCATCTCCACACTGTTCTAAGTATCTCTAGAGACGTTTTCTGCATATACATTAGCTCAGGTGGTCATTCACTCAACACGTCGCTTGTGTGCCGAAGTAACCAGTAAATGAGCAGAAGTTTGTTCGGCGCCGGCTGCACATCTAGCCTCCTGCTCAGTCACTTCCGGCAGTTTGCATTTGTGTTTATTGCCCCACATCTTACGCGGAGTTTCAGACTGACATCACTGCTCAAAACAACTTCCTACTGCTCCATCTCCGACGGCTCCACAATTAATTTCTCAACTAGCAGTTTGGTTTCAATGCCAACGAAGTAATTAGACCTTTAAGGTTCTTTCCTGGGAATTTATCCTGTCAGTGAATGTGAAGGAAACAATAATTATTATTTAATATTTATTGAGTGTCTTCATTGTGATATGTAGATTCACGGATGTAACCTGCCTTATTGTTGAAGATGACAGCACAGTACGGTCTGCGTGTCTCAGGCAGGTAGACGGACAGTTCTAGAGGTCCCAAACGGGAAGTCGGAGTTCCCCAATCCTGCCGTTTGTCATGCTCCTCTACCAAATGGTACATGGGGGGAGTTGACAGGATCCTACTTTGTTATCCCTAAGCACATCTTCTAAAGTTTGATTCCAAAATGGTACATTCCGAAGATGACATCCAGTGATTTCTTGTACCACACAGAGGGAGTTCTGTGGGGAGCTACATCTTCTATCACTGCCAAGAGAACAATGGAATGGACGCAATGGCCAATGCCACAGGATGAAGACTTGAGACACTCTGACTTTATCCTTCAGGTTGCCAAGGCCCAGGTGCAGAGCTGCCTACCGGAATGGCAGGTAGACGGTATCATCTACTGGCTGCTGAGGATGCCTTTCATGCAGCTGCGGGCTGATGTAGTCCAGTGACCACCCTTACCAGGTGAGTGACCTTCAGCTAGTTGCTTTATCAGACCGAGCCTCAGTTTCCCCATCAGCAAATGAAAATAACAACAGCTACCTCACAGGATTGTTTTCCAGATCAATAAATAATAGCTGACATAATTATAATTAATACTATTATTATAAAAGTAAGAAAATAGAGTGCGTAGTTCCTGTCTTGGGGTGGCTTACATAATAGCATCGTATAAACATAAAAACACATGAAAGAAACTGGAAAAACATTTACACATCTATATCAAAACAATGCAAATTCAAATAGTAGTTACGGGTGCCTGGCTGGCTCAGTCGGTAGAGCATACGACTCTTGATCTCAGGGTTGTGAGTTCGAGCCCCATGGTGGGTGTGGAGCCTACTTAAAAAAATATTAGTGAAAAGCTAATGGTCTCAGAATGACTCATGGACACGATTTGCTCTCATAATTTGATGTAAATAGATTGTAAACCCCTGAATGACAGAGGCAGTGTCCATTCATCTTTGTATCCCCAGCATTTTCTAGCAAAGAACCTTGCATATTTCAACACTCAATATGTATCTGATGAACTGAATGGAACTGGATTTCTTTGTACATTCAGTAGACTCCTACAAAAGAAATCAAGGAACAATTAAAGGGTGCACAGATGGGAGAAGCAAGGGCCACTCGATTCAGTCGAGTGCTGAAAGCAACATTATGAAAACAAAAACAGAACAGAAGCTCTCATATAGAACGGGCAAATAGAATGGAATATTATTTGGCAATAAAAAGGAATGAAGGAATGCTGTAATGGACAGACTAATTTTGAAAACATGCTAAGTGAAAGAAGTCAGTCACAAACACCCAAATACAGAATGATGCTTTTTATATGAAATGTCCACAACAAGGTAATTCAGAGACACAGGAAGTAGATGAGCAGTTGACTAGGGCTGAGGGGGTTTGGAGGGAAAGAGGAGTGGGAATGATTGCCAGCAGATGTGGGGTTTCTTTTTGGGGTGACGAAAATGTTCTAAAATGGAATGTGATGATGGTTGTCCAACCTTGTGAATATACCCCTATCCATGAAATTGTACAGTTTGGGTAAATTGCTTGGTATGTAAATTATATCTCAATAGAGCAGTTAAGAAATTTAAAAAAAGAATGGGCAAACATATTGAGATATCCTTGGAATACTGGAAATGTAGCTACATGCCCTAAGATTGTTCAACTCTGTGTTTTAGGGTCTAAAAGCTTCCAGATAATGAAGTTTCCAGACTTTTCAATAAATGTATAAAATAGGAAACCCATATTTTTATTTACAATGCATGTAAAGTTCAGATGCACTACATATACTCTTCTTTCTGTATAATATATAGATCAGCTTATGAAGGTACAATGTAAGAAATTATAAAATAATGTAAGAAATTATAAAACTCACCCACTTTTTCAGTATATACCTATTTTTTACAACAAAAACATTTTATAAAAAGAGAGGCATATACATCAATATGTATATGCTAATGGAATTATAAGTCATTTTAATTTTCTACTTTTTTGTATATCTGCATTTTCTAAAATTTGTACCATGAATTTACATGCCCTCGTATTGGACTTTCTGGAATTCCTCCTAATACCATGGACCCGTATTCTCTAGAACGGGAAGAGAACCAGCATCAGTGCACAAGATAGGCTGAAGGAGAATGCTAAAAGCCATGCTAAAATCAGCTCAGAGTCTCCTGAAGTAGTGCAGGGCCCAGCAGGAATGGCACAGAGCTTTCAACGTGTGTCCCAAAGCAGAACCACTGCAGGTGGCTCCCGAGGTATTGTGTTGAGAAGGGTACAAGGGCTGTCTCCTGGCTCAATGGAAAAGAACATTGGGACTGATAAGTGAGACCTGCCACGGGCATAGGAACAAGGAGTGATGGTGCCCACGCCACATTATCTTCCATCCCCAGAAAAGGGGCGCTTCTCGGAGTTAGCCTAGCCCCCTTCTGCACGTCACTAAGAAATCAAAAACACCATTAAGGTCTGCCTTAAGTGCTGAGATCTGACAAAGCAGCCTTGGAGGACTGATCAGAATTCCTTTAAATTCCTATGAAAATATTCCAATCCCTATGTGCTCCTTGAGTCAAATCCGGGATAAATTCCCTCGAAAACACCGGCCACTCTGGGGGTCTACCCAAAGAAAGAGGACGTTTCTATTTCCAGCATTGGACCAGTCAATAAACTGAAAAATGGAAGACTGGGAAGGATGGTGGATGGGGCATTGGAACCTGTTTGTTCCTGAGCAGCCCTGCTACCTCTGAGAGACAGCTTTCTCTCACGCCAACGGAAGGTATTTTTAGTTTATCCTGGGCACCAAGTAACTGTTCATGTGTTCTGGGTGATGATGAATTCATTCAAACAACAAGTCAAGACCCTGGATATCACTCAACTCCAGTCCAGTCATAACAGCTGACAAATATAAAATATAACCTACACCCTGTTAGACTTGCTTTTCCTTTTTCTTCAATATGCATATTCAATAATCTCATTCCATTCCTGGCTGTCAGAGATGCTGACAGTTGTGGGGGGTTTCTAGCTTTATCAAGGGAGATTATTTTTTAACCCAAATTATTTTCCATTGTAAATGTTTAAATCCATATTAAGTCCAGATTAATGCAGGAAGCAGCTTCAAAGGATATCGACTGGGGGGGGGGGGGTGGATAATAATAAATGAAATTGTTAAGGATGGGACCCATCTCAAGAAATATTTTCCAACTAGAAGAGAAAGTTGTTTGGATTTAAAAGATAGCTAAAGGAAATATGTTTCCCGGGGATTGCTGGCCCCTATCACAAACACCCAAACTTTGTATACAAACCAGGGCCCAGAACACTTTCTTTTTTTCATGATTGGAATTAATAATGCAGATAAATCCTAAATAAATCAGGATTAGTGTTAACCGCATCTTGAGGTTTAGGATGCTATAGGAAAATGAAAAGAGGACAAAAAATGGGTTGCTTTAAAAAAAAGAAAAACCTGCCTGGGCTACTGGACAAGGTGAAGGGGGCTGAGGGAGGGGAGAAGGGGATTACAGAGAAGGGTGGACCGGCTGAGCTGAGTAATCAAAGACCTTCTAATCGCGGCAGCTCTGGAGATGTGTTCAAAGGCTCTTTCCCCGACCACGGGCTGTACAAGGTCACAAGTGAAATGTGTCATTCTGGAGGGGGAAGGGTGTCTGGGATTTTTGGATGGCATTGATATCAGGCTTTGTTAGGGGGAGGGCAACTGGATTGTCAGATTTTAGCATCTCCTCAGGATGCAGGTTCAACTTGCTGGTTGTTCAGGAGTGATCGCTTCCCCCCCCATCCTCCCCAGGTCCCTCCTGCCAAACCAGTGAAGCAAAGGAAACTTCCAGCCTGGATGTTCCTTCCAACCTGGGGAAACAATCACCACAACAGTTTCTCCCAGCGCTTTGAACTCAGGCATAGGAATCATTTTTGGACAAATAATTGCACCTTCGGATGAATTTTAATGACGCCATTTAGAGTCTTTGATGTCTCTGTGTTCCCAACCCATTTATTCCAGACTCTGCTCCCTCCTTTTCCTGGCATGAGCCCTAAAGACTGCAGATGTGGAAGACTGAGTCCCTTTCCTCTGGCCACCATTGCAGGCTTAATTTTTTATTTTATTTTTTACTTTTAATTTTTTAAAGTTTATTTATTTATTTATTTTGGGGGTAACCTCTAGACCCAGCGTGGGCCCGAACCCACGGCCCTGAGATCAAGAGTCACATGCTCTTCCGACTGAGCCAGCCAGGTGCCCCTACATGCTTAATTTTTAGTAAATACCTCTTAATTCTTGGTAAAGAAAGAAGTGTTCTTAACTCCAAAGCACATGATTACAGAGATTTCAGCTGTCAACATGAAGCTAGGGTTGAGGCTATCCTTGCAAGAGTGTAAGGCTCCTCCCCACCTCTTGGCCCAAATTAACTCAGTAATGGTGGAGCTTTCTCACTTCCCCTTGGCAGGCTGAACTGCAGCCAGTTGGATTTGGGGTCCTTGTGACAGGACTCCCTACTGTGCCCGCTTCTGCTGGCCTCTCTCTGGTAAATGCACAGATCCCACTTTTGTCCTAATCTTCAAGCAACCAGGCTGGTCTGAGGTTTTTCAGAATTTGGGGAGCTTGGAGAGATCACATCTCCCATCTGTTTCCTGTTCCGTTTTTCAACGTTTCCTCTTCTCTGGCCTGCAGACCACTGGACAGTCAGTGGCTCCCTGTCTGCGAAACAACGAGAAGAGTCTGTACTGACAATTTTATTATCCTCCTAGTCTGCCATTCGATTTCCCCGAAGACACACTAAAATGGAAAGAAATTAGTGATGTGAGGGTGGGTGGCTTTTTTTCTCAGCCGTCGATGGCATTCTTTTGTCATCTCTGTGGCCATTTGCGGTGACTCTGCCCTAGGTTGAGTACAGAAAAGGCAACGTACATTTTAGGGACTCCTGATAGTTACCATGGTAATCTGAGATTTTGGTAAACAGAAATACATTCTGGGCAAAGAACGTGAGTCAGATCTGAAATGCTTAACCTTCAGAAAACCTCATAATACTAAAGGTGGGTGAAGAATGGGGGAGCTGTGTGTATTGAAGTCCATTAAAAAAAAAGAGAAACTGAAAAGTAAGATTATGGAAATAAAGAAGCATGAATACAATTCCAGCATAAAGTAGGATTTTTTTCAGTTGGCGTGTATACACCCTTAAAAACCGTTCAGGTTGCTCCAGAGCCGAAATAGCACACGTTTAAAGGTAAATAATCCTTAGAGCTTTAGGTTTTAGTGGTTAATAGAAAGGATGTTGTTCCTGCATGAAACTGGGAGCATCTCCGAGACACAAGGACTCTTGTTTCAAAGAGAAAGCTGAGTGGAAAGAAAGCCTTCCCCCGATCCCTCAACCTTCCACGTAAAGAGAATCGCCCCGTGGTGACAAGATGCAGCTCACTTCAAAGGGATGCTAGCAATATAACAACACACACACACTTCAGATGTATTTATACACACACACATTCATGGACATGAGTCCGTATACGTGTGTACACACACGTATACGAGGCTTGTTTTTCTGGTTATGCGAAAGTCAGGTTTATGATAAGAACTATTTGATAGGTGGGTAGTTCCCATTTAAAGAAGCGATTTTGGGATTTGGGGTACTAAAAGAAAACTGGGGGTGGTTCTTTTTAAAAGATGATCATTAGAGACAATGGACTAGATTGCAAAGCACACTGAAATGGGTTTACAGAGAACTGCTACCGTGAACCCATCATTACTTCAAGAAGACAGTCCCCAGATAGGTAGGGCTGTCTCAAGGGACGCTTCTGCTTCTTAGCCCTGCATTCTCAGAGGCCACGTTTCTGAAGCTTGGCCAGAAGGGCCTGACTCTAAAGTCTCGCCTTGCACAGGAAGGAGGAGAAGTCATGAGTGGGACCATTCAGAAGCCCCAAACGTGCTATGTGGCCCCCCTCACTACCCATCCAGTTTCCTTGCCTCACCCAACAGATGGTGCAGAGTAGCTCCAAGGTTGTTTGGGCTGACAGTGACCGTTAGATCCTGGGTTTTCCATGACAGTTCTTACTTAAAATGCCCTCTGCCATTGTCAAACCTTGCACTGGCTCAGCTCTCAGACATGGGCTTTTGTTCTGGAAACTACAGTCTCTTAGGCCAACTCAGACATTAAGGCTCATCACAGTTTTTATTCGGGGTTGATGATAAATGTGGAGAAACTGGCCTGGGGGATTTAGGGAAGTTTGGTAAAGAAATGGCCAGTCAACAAGAAAAATTTTATCAGGAAGAGATAACAATTATGCCATTTTCCTGCTCCCCCTTAAAAAAAGGAGTCGAATCACCATCTTTTAGCGGTAGTTCATGATTTCCAATTATACATAATTGAAAACGAGAAAGTTCTTAAAGTTTGAACACTGGTAATTAAATTTGAATTGGATGGGATATTTGTAATTTTAAATGCTTGAATTCTGAGAGGAAAAAACTGTGTAATGTTGTTGGCCAAATAACCCTAGTCATTAAGATTCCTATGGCATTATTTAGTGAGTTGGCTTTTTATAACACCATGAGGTTTGCTGTGGGACGTAGAGGAAGCCTCTGGCCTCACAAGGGGGAGAAGCGCCTTGGAGAAGAGCTCTGAGTGAGAGAAGCAGCTCTTGAACAATTTCTACTGATAGTTGGCTTTAGCATGTCTGCACTCCTTAAGATCAAGGAACTGAGACAAGTTGAGGAAAACGAACAGAAACGACTGTTTTTGTGAGGCCAATGGAAACCATGTTCAGATCCAGGAAAAGAAAAATGAGACAGGAAAGGGAGGGTCACATTTTTGAAGGAAATCATGTGGTATTTCGGTAATCCTTTGCTGATGAAAAAAAAATTAACGGTGCATTAATTATGTCCTAAGAACGGGGCGTTGCTGGTCTGCATCTTCGGTCTTCCTGAGGCTGCGCCAGCTGCTGAAGCCCTACCGCTCTGGGGAAATGGAAACGTGGGCTTCTGTTCCTTGAGAGGGTCCCGGACACACATGGCCCAGCGCCTCCACCGTGGCCGACACCTGACCCATGCACAAGTGCAGGAGATAGGAGGCTATTTTACAAGACAAGTAATGACAACCACAGAGTTTAGGATCTTTATAGGGTTGCTAGTGTTCTGCCCGTGCAGAGGAATGCAACTGGATAGGCCAAGAAAGATATCTTCCTCTCTCCTTCCTTTCTTCCTTCCTTCCTTCCTCCCGTCTTCATTCCCTCCTTCTCTCCCTCCTTCCCTCCTTCCCTCCCTCCTTCCTTCCTTCTCTACCCTTGCCTTCCTCTCTCTCTCTCCTCCTCTTTAAAACTTTGTAAAAATCAGTCATATATGCAGTCAAATGCTCTACCACTGAGCTATACCCCCAAAATCAGTCATATATATTTATGAATTTCTTTCACAGTAGTTCACATATATACATTCAGACAAGGATAGCGTAAGCCCAATTTGACCCTTATCCTTCCAGATCCTTCAAGCAAGATTAAGTAGACAGTTGCCACTTCCTTTGGAGGAGCAGGATATATCAGACAAACATTGCTATGGTAGTAAAAATGGCCAGCCATTCCCCCTTCCTTTTTCTCTGTGCTCTTGGGCAGTGCCTTCCCAGACTGTGGTCTAGCTGTGTGACTTTCCTTGGCCAACAGGGCAACAGCAAACGAGGCTTCAGAAATGCTTGAGCACTGAGGCTGGTTCTCTTGCCGCCCTCTGAAACCCTGAGGACACCATGGGAAGAAGCCCAGGTTAGTCTGTTGTGGGGTGAGAGAGTCACTTCAGCTGACCCTGAGCCCAGCACCAGGAATCCAAGGCCACTCTTGTTTCTCCCTTGTAGTCAAACCAACTCAGCCCAGGTGCATTGTCCTGCCTACCCACAGAACTGTGAGAAATGATTTCCTGTTTTAAAGCAACTAAGTTTTGGGGTCATTTGTTACCTGGCAAAAGCTGACTAACAGACCATAACCAAGTGCCTTGTTATTTTTCTCCTTTAAACTTTATTATGAGGGACACAGTTCCTTAAACATAAGGCATTGTTTGGACTTATGATTATTAACTATTACACAATGAGAGCTCTCCCTCTCTGATTAAGAGTCTTACCAAGTTTTCCTGAGGAGTCATTGTGGTCATTTGCAAAGGCTGCTTCCCATGTGTTTGTGGACTGGTTTCCTAGGAAGCAATGGTGCCCCTCCCAGCTCTCAGGAGCAGGGTGCTAAGGATGAGAGCTCCAAGCAGGGCTTGGCAGACGTGGCTTTGCATGCCCTTCCCTCCCTCACTTTCCAGGCATTGTTTTCTATCTCTGAGGCCGGTTAGACCCCTTCTTCCATCTTCACATCCCTTCTTCCTGCTTTTTTCATCTCACTCCCTAATTGCCTCTTTCAAGTTAGCTTCTCTCTCATTGTGAGGGTAAGAAAGGAACAATATCGGTATTGCTTTTCCCTTTTAAGTATAATAGGAATTCTGGCTGTTTGGGGGGGCTAATCCTAGACCTTCCAAATGGTTCTCTCATCTCTGGTCTTCTCTCGTTCTAGTCCCTTCTGGACTCTACTTCTGTTGTGCTATTGCTTCATTATTTATGTGTCATTTCATTACGAAAATGCTCACAGTAACTTATTATTGGATTAATCCTTTTATAGCACTGATCTCAGCTTGCCACTCTCCTGTTTGAAAGTGGGTCCCCACCCTCTACGGGTAAAATCCCAGTCCCTCAGCAAGGCATTCAGGGCCTTCCAGAATTTGACCTCACGCTGCTTTACCACTGGGCCTCTTCTCATTCCTCGTGTAAACATACTATAGCCAACTTTTCTGAGACAAATTTCCCTCATTGTCTGCGTGAGATTCTTCCATTTACCTCTTTACAATCACAGTCACCTTTTAAGGTTAGGCCTAAGTAACCTCTCTCCTCCATGAAGTTCTCCAACCACCTGGGCCCATGGAGCTCTTGTGCTCTTTTGAATTCTTACACCCCTGAGGGTCTCAGTCACTCCTTGGTTATCGATCATGTCCAGCGTGCAGTCAGTTATCATGCTTGTCCCCTTCAGGTCTTCCAGACTTGACTGTGTGCTCCGTGGGGGAAACTGTATGTCTTCCTGTCGCCCAAAGTGCCTAGCCAGTGCGTGTGTAAGGTTGGTATACAATAAACATCTGGCAGGGTGTTGGTTCCCAACCTTTGCGTGTAGCATTTCTTAAAGTGTGATTCACGCATTCTTGCATCAGAGTGACTTGGGTGTTTGTTAAATATTCTGTCTCCTGGGCTCTTCCTCAAACCTACTGAATTTGCCTTTCTGCTTCTAAGGCCCAGGAATCGGCATGGCATACAAGCTTCCTGGGGAATTCTTATGTTCTTAGAAGTCTGAGAACCCCTCTTTTACTGCAGGTCCTCGAGTGAAAAAATACAATCCACATGTGGCCTAGACTCCTTACTTGTTTATGTAAAACTTAGGGATCCTGAACTTACTGAAACTTCTAGAATCCAGAATGATGATTTTCAACTGGGGATGGGGGTGGTCTGTCCCTGGGAGAAGGGTTTGAAAAGGCAGAGTTAAGATGATAATATGATTGATATTTAGAGAAAATGCAATTGTTCTTATGATACAAACTACAGAAAAGTGGAGTGAGATGAAATCATCTTGCTTAGCGTAATGTGCAAAGAACTACTGAACCATAAGCTTCATGATCCTAGGATCTGATTCTCTCCTATGTCCCTATGTCCAAGGTCATGTGCAGCGCACAGTAGGTCCTCAACACATAGTTATAGGCTCTGAGTGATTCTTTTTTTTTTTTTAAGATTTTATTTATTTATTTGAGAGAGAGAGAGAGAGAGCATGAGCAGCAGAGGGGGAGCAGAGGGAGAGGGCGAAGCAGATGCCTCACTGAGCAGGGAGACTAATGTGGGGCTCTATCCCAGGACCCTGAGATCATGACCCAAGCAAGGCAGACGCTTAACCAACTGAGGCACCCAGGTGCCCCAACTCTGAGTGATTCTTAAAACTAACTGGAGTTTATAAATGAAGATTATATATACACATCCTTGATAAGTACATTTAAACACCATGGGTGTACGAACTTAACTAATAACTATTCCGCTTTTTTTTAAGATATATTTATTTGAGAGAGAGAGAGAGAGCATGAGCACAAGCAGGGGGAGTGGCAGAGGGAGAGAAACTCAAGCAGACTCTGTGCTGAGTGCAGAGCCCTATGCGGGGCTCGATGTCACCACCCTGAGATCATGACTTGAGCTGAAACCAAGAGTTGGACACTCAACCGACTGCGCCACCCAGATGCCCCATAACTAATCTGCTTTTAAAATATATCTGCACATGACACATATTTTTTGTGTGTAGAATTTTTAAACTATAAACTCCTAGCTCATATGAAGGGAAAAAAAGTTATATATTACCGATTAATTTTTGATGAGCCTAGCTAAGTTAATTTACTTTTTAAAAAGTCTTTAAAAAATAGCTTCATTGAGATATAATTTACATACCATAAAATTTGCCCTTTTAAAGTAGTTTTAATATTTCACAGAGTTGTGCAACAATAACCATTATTTATTTTTAGAGCATTTTCATCATCCCAAAAGAAACTCCATTCCTATCAATAGTCACGCTTTATTCTCCCCTGCACTGCATCTCCTGGCAACCACTGATCTACTTCCTGTCTCTATGTATTTGCCTATTCTAGGCACTTCACATAAATACAATGTGTGACTTGCTTCTTTCACTTAGCATGATGTTTTCAAAGTTCATCCATGTTGTAGTGTGTATCAGTACTCCACTGTTTTTTTTTTTTTAATGGCCAAATAATATTTCATTGTATGGATATACCACATTTTGTTTATCCATTTGACAGTTGTTGCACATTTAGGTTGTTTCCACTCTTTGGCTATTATGAATAATGCTGCTATGAACATTCATGTACAAGTTTCTGTGTATATGGATTTTTCGCTGTGGATCTAGGTTTTCATTTCCCTTGGGTGTATTTAGGAGTGGAATTCCTAGGCCATATGTTTATGTTTAAAGAATTATCTTTTACTTCTGTGATTTTGACTGCTACTACTACCACTATTACTAGATGCTAATCATTACCGAGTATTTACTCTATCCTGAGCCCTATACTAAGTTCTTCATATACGTGGTCCCATTTAACCCTCCTAAAACTCCCATTTCACAGAAGGGAACACTAAAGCTAAGAGAGGTTAAGTGACTTACTCAAAGGCCCATAGATTTGAGTTAGGTGTAACTCCAGGCCCTGATCTTCTTAACCACTCTTCTACCTGCCCCTGGAGTATCACATTGCCACAAATAAAAATATTTATTTTCGGATGAATCTAAATTGGAAAAACAGTGAAATTATTCTAAGTTCATGGATAATAATAGAAGAGTTACCTCTAAAGAATGGTGGTTGTCTGTGAATTCAGAGTTAGAACTATATCCTTAGGAAAGAGGCAGGCTACCTATATTCTGGGTCTTCTATGGCATTATTCATGCACAGAGCTCAAATACCAGGAACATGTGGTCTTCAGGTGTTTTCCATAGCTTTTCCCTGGGGATATGACAGTGATCAGTGGGCAACGTTTCTCTTCCACTCATGTGTTTGACATGCAGATGGCTGTCTCTCATTCCATAGGGACACTACCTCTCTTTTCCCTGATTTAACCCTTCAGGGCATTCGGCATGGCTTGGTTGCCTGAGTTAATTTACTCACAATAAATATAAAGTTTTCCCATGAGATAGTTTAACCCAACAAGTATGTACCGAACCAGGTGCTGGGCTCAGGAGACGAAGGAAGTAGGGTATTATGAACACCTAATAAAGACTCTTGTCCTTGAGGTCCTGACAATCCAGTTGGGTAGACTAAAAAGGCACAAGTAAAGGTGTTCAACAACAAACTCAACTAATTAGGAGTTGCAAACCACGGTTCATGGGTTGCACCTGTTTTTGTAAATAAAGTTTTATTGGAACACAGCCATGCCCATTCATTTACATATTGTTTATGGTGCTGCTGTACTACAAGAGCAGAGTTAAGTGGTTGTGACGGAGACAGGATGGACCACAAAGCCTAAAGTATTTACTATCTGGGTCTTTGTAGAAAAGCCTGCTGACTCCTGGAATAGATAAAGTACCAAAGCAAGTGAAAAGGACAGTAGTGCGCTAATAGTTCAAAAGAGTGAAAATTTAGTTGTGTTTGTGTGCCTATGTGCAGGGTGACTTTTTAGAGGAGGTGAGGCTTAATTTGGGCATTAGAAAAGGACAGTGAGATGGGAGAAATGGGAGTACTCCGAGGATATGTTGTAATAGTCTATATAAATATAGACAAATAAATTTTAAAAAATGTTATTATTGATTTTAAGATAGGTCATTTAAGAGAAACTATGTGTCTCATAGTAACAATAATTATATTTCCAAATGCTTTTACTCTCTTGCTTGCAACAGTCTTGTGAGGTAGGCCTTGGCGGTGAATCACCCCAGTTTGGCAGCTGAGGGTCAAGAGGCTGGCTGAAGGTCTTGCTGGAGGTTGCAGAGCTGCTGGTTCGCCCTGAAACTCTGGCAAGGTTCTGGCTTTTATGGGGAACCCACGTGAGGACTGTTCAATTTGTATCTCTGTGCAGCAGAGGAAACAATAAGAATTTTGAAATGAAATTCTTATATTGATTTCTACACCAATGTTCCAATTTCCTGAGTCCCCATGTCCTTAAATAATACTAGGCTGTGAGAGGTTGAGTCATGGATTGACTGTTAGTTTTGACGTAAGGTTATGTTTAAATGCTGTCAAGTGAAGTACAACCTGAAGACAGGGCTGTGCTCATCATTCATCCCCTTGAGAGCTTGAGCATCTTAGATCTTTGAAGGACCAGTTCATCTCAAACCAAAAACAACGTAGCTGATACTCCTTAGAATATTTGGAAGATAGCCAACACCTACTGAAGGCTTGCCATGGGCCAAGCTCTCTCATTAACCCTTCATGTGCTTAATCCTCACAAAGACCCCAAGAGGAACGTTCTATTATTCCCTACGATACGCATAAGGCAAATGAGTCATGAGGGTTAAGTTAACACGCTTGAGGTCAGACAGCTAATAAATGTCAGAGCTGGGATTTGACCCCAGGTGGTCAGGCTTCAGAGCTTGTATTCTTATTCACTGCACCATTACATTCTGCTACTCCTTGACAAGCATGGGGGATGTAATTTCGAATCATACTCAAGAAGAATGGAACCGAAAAAATGCTATGCATAAACTGCAGGGAAAATGACCACCCTCTTCAGTGGGGTAGGAATCGGACTTAGAAAGCTGTGAGCACAGACCTCAAAAATTCCTAACAGGTTCTCAGTCCCGTGGGTATGTCAGAGGGAAGACAGGGAGCGCAGGAGGAATACACAGTCCATGCTGGAAGCAAGACATGATAGCATCCGAGAGGAAAAATGGAAATAGATTCTTATTTGGGGACAAAGATGAGAAAGGTGCAAGTGCAGAAGGTTTTCAACAGGCTGCTGAGAAAAACCGCATGGCTCTGCTGGGGCTCCTGGATTCTTAACATACCACACGTGTCCCACTGGAGTCAGCTACTTGCAACCCCAGCCACGCTCCGCCTGGCACCTTGTCTTGCATCCTTGCCTGGCTTTCCCTTCTTTCTGGAGTTGTTATGGAGGACTAAGACACTGACAGAAGAAAATCGCAGACTTGGGTCCGTGGAAAATGCAACCAGACATGGTTAGAAGGTGGAATGCACCCACCTCTCTCAGAATGCCCTGGTCCGTCCCATTAATTTCAAGCCACTGGACCAGACTCAGGGAGTGGCGATCCACTATGTCTTTCCTCCTCAGCCCTCAGGGCCAAAGCAGCCGAGCTCTGGCACACGGGTACGCATTTCATCAGCTCTCGTGCACAAGCCTTGTGAACGGGCTCCTCTAGAGAGTAAGGTTTGAGAATAGAAAGAACTTCCTAAGATATCAAAGAAAAAGTGAAAGCCATTTAAGAGAACCAAACAATTTCCAACAATAACATGGATAGTAGAGTCGAAGGTAATTCTATTTTGTACCAGATCGGGGGATAATACAGAAGAGTACAGTACAATTCAGAATGCCTGGAATACATTAAGGCCGTGGGCCTAGTAACAGGCTTATGTAATTTGATGAGCAGAAATATAAGTTATAAAATGAGGAAGATAAACTAAGAAACAAGAACATCCCTGAAGGGCTTGGGATGGGCTTTTGAATGACGCGGTAGATATTCCTTCAAATTACAGGGAATGCAGAGGGTTGTACTGAACCTAAGTAAATTATTCTCACTCCTGTGTAGCAACTATCGAGGCTTTATCTCAACACTGTTCTCAGTTTGAGCCACCTATTATAAAATAAAAATGGACACGCTGACATGGTCAGAAGCCCACTCTAGAAGTGAGCACAACGTGGGGATTTATGGAGCTTCCAATGTTGTGAGCAGCTTAGACTGTGGCCCTCCAAAAGGAAAGGTTCAGGGCTGAGTTATGGAGACAGAGCAGAGGATAACTGGGAATGGTTACAATGAGCATTTTCAGAGCGATGGCAAAGTATAAAGAACTTGAGCATGGCAATGATTTGGGTAATGTGTTTTGATGTGTTAAAGACATTATAGCAGGATGAAGCCACCAAGACGGTAGTGAACTCAGTTAAACCAATGAAGGGAGAGATCCAGCATTGGGCAAGAGCACTGGGGTGAATCCAACGGGAGGGAAAATGGGAGGTAGCCTGCTGCCTAATTCCTTTTTAGGGTTAATCTCCTGTGGGCTCCCTCTGATTTGGGGGAAATTCAAGGAGGATGTTTTTTCTTTCAAACATTTGAAAAAGCTATTTTCAGCTGTTTTTAGGAAAGGAGGAACAAGAGCATTCCTCTCTCAAACCACAAGAAACCTTCATGAATATGGCCAGAAATTGAAAGTAAATTTGTTATTATGCTGCTTAAGCGATTCAGGTCTTTTCAGAGTCACCTGAGGACCCGAGACGGGGAGAATCTGGCCATGATAAAAATCCCCTTAGAATGAAGTGCATTTGAATGTTGCACGCCTTTCCATAATTGACAAAGTGATGCGATGCATAGCACCCTCATCGTGGTCTCAGCATTTAAAATATATCCTTGAATTAGATCAGTCTGATAAATTAGCTCCAAACTCCAGCCGCAGTGGCTTGCCCATCAGAGGATGTTTTGAGGAGCTGTTCTGTTGTCTGCCTTATCAAGACTCTACCATGAGGGCCGGGGGCTGTTTTAAGAATACTATTGTGTTGTTCTTATTGCTAAATCGGGGAAAAGAAAAACTGGTTTTGTAAGTGCATTGGCCTGGTGACTTACCTGATAAACAACACTGAGTAATAAGATTGGAAATTCTCTTAAAAATTTTTGCACGTTATTTGGTTACAGTCTCCATATGGCAAGACGGCGAGGGGAGAAAACCTTCCATTCCTCGCCCCCTGCCCCAACCACATATTTAATCCATGCGCTTATGTCAAACTTAATTACAGGACTTTTGGCATAAAATAACAGCCCACATCCTCGGAGAGAAGAACTTAAGCAGTTAATATGTGCGATTGAGTGAAATTGCTTTGCTGAATGTTTATGAGTAACCCAAGACCAGTGAAATGTGCTGATATTTTAACCATTTCAATGCTGACCTTGGGCCAAGATGCTGCGAAATAAGAAAAAAAAAATATTAATTTCCTCTGATCTGCTGTGTATCGTTATTTCTTGAAACTGAGAGCTTTGGGTAAGACGATTTTATGGCACTTTCACAAATAGGTTTGTGGAGGAAAAACAATAAAGCTGGGACAATTATGGAACTTGTCACCATCTCGGAGAACTGTAGGGATTCAGCCGAACACAGCACCAAGTTTAAACCTAAGTCCATTTCTGCAGAAAATCCTCTGGAAAAGCAGAGCTCCCTACGAGGGGCAATCATTTCGGCCTTTGGGTTTTTTCCAACCCCCTTGAACCTTTTCAGACATTTCCTTTTTCCATTCATCCCCAATTTAATGTGGATGGTTTTTAAATGTAGAGATTTCTGAGCCCAAATTCCCTTCTCTCCCTTCTCTACAAACGCAGTCCCCTGCCCAGACTTTTGGGGGCGTATGTATTTACTGTTTGTCCCAAGGAAGACACACTCTAATTGCATCATCTCTCCCAACAAAACATTCCACGGACTGTTTCAGGGGCTCAGACTGTTCTGGGGGTTTTAGTATCGCTGCCCATCCTGACTCACATCCTCGCGTGAGAGCCTTCTCATCTCCCTTCCGTGACCCTTTGGAGCATTTGTACCTCTTCATTTCCCTGGCTTGCATCTTCCCTTGCTATTTCCAAATGCTCCTGAAAAGCACTGTCTCCCTCATCTGCTTCTCCAAACCTCATCAGGGTCATATTTTATCATTATTTTCAGAGCTATTGTTTAGTTCAGCACTTTAGAATCCTAGCCTCGAGAAAGGTGCAATCATGTTATGGTGTTGAGATTAGAAAATATTTGTGAAAATATCTGGCCCAATGCCTGGTCCACAGAAGACATCCTATAAAAGTTAATTCATTTGTTCATGGATTCCTTCCTTCATTCAATGTATATTGAGCACTTATTACATAAATCTACTTTGAATCATGCTACATGTTGGGGATTCAGATATGAGAGACCCTACATTTGCTAAAACGGTTCCAGAGAGATGAATGCCATGCTCTGAGCACTTTCTACATTTCAAATACCATACCAGTAGCTTTACAAACAATTAACTAATAACCTAGAAGTGAGCTATTATTATTTCCTCATCTTATTTGTGATGCAGGTTATAAATCGGTAGGTTTGAAAGACATACCCAAGAAACACTTCTGATCCTTTTTTTTTTTTTAAGATTTATCTTATTTATTTTAGAGAGAGGGCGAGAGAGAGCTGGGGGAGGGGGTGAAGGAGAGGGAGACAAGCAGGCTCTCCACTGAGTGGGGAGCCCGAGGAATGGCGGGCTCAATCCCAGGAGCCTGAGATCATGACCTGAAATCAAGAGTCGGATGCTCAACCGACTGAGCACCCAGGCGCCCCGAAGCTCTTCTGATCTTGAAGTGACATATTTCAGTAAGCTGTGAAGGTTAGGCTCAATACTGTGGTGACTCATGAGCTCTTGATATAAATGGACTTCCTTGCCTATGTCCTATTCATCATTCAGGTCCTAGATTAAATTTGCCTTATTAGGGAGGCTTTCCCTGATTCACTCAAATGTAAGCTGGGTCCCCTTATACTTTCTCTTATGCTCTGTATTTTTCCTTTGTTGTCCTTACTACAATCTGTAGTTAGCGTTTATTGTGGGATTATCCCTTTAATGTCTGTCTCCCTCAAGATACTCTAAGCTCCATGATGGCAGGGACCATGCCCGTTTTGGTCAATACCCTACACCCAATCTCTAGCACCAGGCCTGGCACATAGTAGACGCCCAATAACATGAGTTGAATGATTATTATATGTCATAACATCGATTACAAAAGTGCAGATTGTCCATAATTTTTTGATTTCGAATCAGCTGTGTAACTTTCTGAAGCATCTAGTTACTTCTATATAGCTTGTTATTGAACGATTTAGGAGGTTCCACTGGCTGGTGGCAAAGAAAGGGACAGAAGCAGTGGGTTGCCTTCACCCCAAGGATAGCTTTGCTGATAGGAATGGGAGAAGAAAGACTGAGCTAGAAAAGGTCAAATATCAGACAAGCCTGGGAGGTGGGAGCTCTGGACATGGGAAGAGAGTGACCTCGGTGTCTTCCTGTCCTTACTTCCTGTCTCCCCAGGAAGTGTCAGTCAGAGATTTTCAGGAAGGAGCGTTGTCCTGGTAACCTGAATGGCTCTTCCTTTCTGGGCTGTACAGGGACAAGTGCCCTCATGTGCCCCAACTGTCCCCATGCGTGGTGGCACTCCCTTTGAGGTTTCAGATGCAACATGGAAAATCCAGAGCAGGCAACGTCTCTAAGGACAGAACCAACTTCAGCATGTGGCAAGGACTCAAGCCCAGAGTGCAGTGGAGCCTGTTCTTGAACTAATTAAAATTTAATCTGCTAAAGCCATTTTCTTGATCATTTGGGAACCCTCTCTTGACTTTTGCAAGTTTCAAAGAGCCTCGAAAATAGAGGATGCTATATTTTTGCACTTCTCTCTCTGTGTATTAGATTTCATACCAAAAAAAGCACTTTTAAAAAAGGGACTGTAGATAGAGTAACCATATGATTTATCATCCAAACTGGGACACTTGGAGAGTGAAAAGAAGCGCTATTAATAATTACACGGGGACAACAGATATAAACTGGGCTGTCCTGAGCAAAGTGGGGTGCGCAGTTAAGAAAACTAGGGTTGGGGACAGATCAGACGCATCCACGAGGCTGTGTGACCCCATGCCTCTGACAGTGCTTGGCATACAGCAGGTGCTCAATCTTATTAAATCAACCAGAAAATCCAAAGTTGTCCTGGGTCTGCTTTCTGAACAGAAATGGATAGGGGGTCCGTTAAAATAAGGAAGGTACAGCAGGCCCACCAGTGGGACCCATGTTCCCCAAAAGTGGGCAGGTACACAGTGCAGAAATATATGTGCATTCTGTGTCTACTCATTCCTAACTGTTCGCAGTTAATTGCCATCTGTTGACACACCCGAGGGGAATGGGAAGCAGCTCTCCATATTTGCATATGCATTCTCTGCCTGCATATTTTGCTAACACTCATGTGTGGGTCTCCATTTCCTAAAATCCACACAACTCTGCCTTAATTTCATAATGTAGATGTACCGGGTGCCACACTTTGGGGGCTGACCCACAAAAAATGGCCTCCTCAGGACTCCCCTGTGGTCAGCCAGAGATGCTGGGTGCAGCCAGGGGCCTGCGCAGACTAGCTAGGCTGCTCCCGTTCCCACCCCTCCTCCTCTCGCTTGCCCGGTCTTTCAGGAAGAGTGAAATGGTCCATTGACCTCTGAGGAGCAAAAGGGCATGTCCAGCTTTTTTAGAGGTTATGGACACTCTGAGTGACACCAGAGCCCAAACCTCCAATGGCAAGGCCGGTGGGGCTGGAGAACAGGGGCGGGGGCTGGAGAACGGGGGTGAGGCCTGGACGTGTCTCCTCATCCACTGCTAACCTTGCCCTGGAACTGACCAGAGCCGATGCCCTCCTTCCTCTGGGTCTGCTGAGCGCTTCGTCTTCTTCCCATGTCTTGGGAGAGATCCGTCTCCTCTGACAAACTCAAGATTCCAGGCGGAACTTTCCCATGCCACCATCCCTCAAAATAGCCCGAGCCGAGCTGTATTTATAGCCGTGTGAGACTCTGATGGGCCAATTTGTTTGAATTTCCACTGCTTTTGTGTTGAACATACCCCTCACCCGTGGGCAGTCTCTTCAGGCCTTTACGATGGGGTGTGTTAGGGTAGAGGGGGCCATGTTCAGGATGGTAGCTGTACAGAGCGTGGGGGCTGTTTTGCATATTTACTGTTCTTTAAGGCCGGTTTTTTGAGAGAGAGAAAGAGACAGAGAAAGAGGTTTCTGTAAGTAGCCCGGACAATGAGAACAAGACCGGCTGTATGCCAAGCACGGGATCCCGGCCAAAACACATATCATTAGCTCGGACCAGCTATAAGCAAGGAAATGAGAAACATATGTTGGAGAGCAAGGTTAGGAGTGAGAGACTATGGGTCAGTGACAGTCACCCTAAAACTTTTCCCTTGTTCTTCAGCTGTGGCCTGGCCGTGTCAAATGTCATTTCAACTGCCTTGATTTCTCATGGTGGGGCTGCCTGTGTGTTTTTGGGTTTTTTTTTTTTTTTTTTTTTTTTTTCTTCCTCCCCCTGCTGTTTCCTGATGGGAGCTTTTTGGGGAGGGGAAAAAAGGGGCAGGGAAAGGTTTGTGTGATAGTTTTTCTCAGTTCTGGGAAAATCACAACCTTGTTTCCCGTGATGCTCTCGGAAATTCCTCACTTTCTCCGAAATAACGGAGTCTCTCCGTTTGGGATTTGGACTCGTTCAGGAGGGAAGAAAGAGGGGGAAGGCTTTGAAAGCGTTTCTTGCTGTTTCTTTTCTTAAATATAATTAGACGCGCCTCATTACCTCACACTGAAGGACTTTTGTACTTTTTCCGAGCTGTGTTTCCTGAGATCTTCGATGGGCCATGGCCTGTCGTATCCACTCACACTTTATCATATTAGCAGTTATTTTTCCCGACACCTTTGTCCTCTCCTCCCGCTCTCCCTGAGGTATCCAGAGTTGGTTTTCTGGTCTGGAGCCATACCCGGGGAGCCGGCCGGAGCCGAGCACTCACGGAAGGGCCTCCACTCCTTCAGCTGGTCCAGCTCCCTGCCCTGGCTCCTCACCACATTCGTCCTTCAAATTCTCCCTGGACAGTTTGCTAACAAGGCTGTGCTCTCTCCCATTCCGGGGTCGAGACCCCTGTTCTCTATAAAACCCAGATGAAGAACTGTATCACATGAAACTCAGAGGCAGTCCCTGGAGAACCGACTGTGGCTACTGTTCTGAGGCCCAGGACCCTTCCAGATGGCCGCCCAGAAAACTCACCAGGCTGCGACGCCCGGCTCTGGCCCAAGTCACAGACCTGCCACCAGGTATCTCCAGCCATTGCCAGTCAAGAAATGTCACGGCAGGGAGAGCGTGGGGGCTGCTGCAGCCGGAGTGACAGAGAGCTGAAGAGAAGTGCTCCCCAGCGGTCCTCCCCTACCTTTGTTCTTCTAAGATTTGGGGAACGGTGTTGGGGTGGAAACCATTTCACATAATTAAAACATTTGGTCTCTGTTTATCCTTTGCTTCCTTCTTCAGGCCTTGTTCTGAAAATAAACTTTGCTCTTAGTTTCCAGGCTCCTAAAATTCCCCCAGCGTGTGAGCGTCCTGCCGGCCTTGGGCAGGGTTAATGATTGGCTTGAGGTTAGCGCGACCTGTTTTCCCCAGGTGAGCTGTCTGCATGGTTTAGTCTTCATTTCCCCCCCCCCCCCTGTCTTTTTTTCTAACTGCAGTTTCTGGAGAGCAGGTCTTGCTTCTCTGCATGGAGACTTCTCTGGTCCCAGAAGGAAACCTTACTTGTTGACTCCTCCTCAGTGCTCAGTGGATCAGGAGGGCTGTGCGTGTGTGTATGTGTGTGTATCCATTTAACAAAGAAACATGAGAGAAATTAGGGCAGCCAAACCACAACATGCAGGCGATGGGTATTTAAGTCTTATACTGACAGCAAGGCAGGATCCTGGTTCGGGGCCTGAACATCTTCCAATTTCAGGGAGTCTATTTCTCAACACTCTCTCAGTTCCCTCTCTTTCATAGTAGAAGGCAGCTGGGATTAGGTTGGAGTCCATGTGTTTTCTTTCTGTGTCCTCATTGTTTGGCTGCCTCTCAAATCTCAATGCGGCCAAAACATGCCTCGAATGCACCGCTTCCCGCCATCCCCTCTGCCACTCTCCTGGCGCGGCCACATCTACTCTTGCCTGGAGCCTGAAACGCCTTCCAAGTGGGCCCTCCATGTCCTGTCTTGCCCTCTTTTGGTCCACGCATCAATGAGAGGCCAGAGGGGTGGTTTAAAAACCCAAATTAAAGGAATTGCACGTCTCTGCTGGAAACCCTGCGGATCCCTGCCCTCCTTCTCCGACTTGCTGTTGAGCCATCCCTCCTCGGTCCTTTACGCTGCAGACACATCCTCACCTTCCTCACCAGTACAGCAGGGGTTACAACAACGCCGACGGCTAGGACTGGGAAGAGGAGACGCTTTCACACACATAAAGCACCTAGACTAGGGTCTGACCACCATAGGTGCTTAATAAATGGCAGGGCCATTTACGGTTTGCTTCCTTGAATTTGCTCAGGACTTCCCTTCACAAAAGCCTCTGTCACTCACCTTGTTCTCTCTGGTTGGGCTGGTTCTTTCTTATCCTTCAAATTTGAGTTTAAACATGAACTCCTTAGAGATCTCTGACCAGTCTATTCAAATAGGGTCCCATTCCTTCCACCCAATCCCATTATTTGGTCCTGTAACATTCTATTTGTTTCCTTCCTAGCACTTTTTCCAACTGGCAATCACGTGTTATTTGTTTACCTGAGGGCAGGGTTATGACCGCCTATCCTTATCTAGCACGAGAAACATTTGCAGAATGAATGCGTAAATGAATGATTCGAGCTCCTCTCCTTTCCTCTTCCAATACCAGAACCACTCCCAACCCACCGTGTCTCCTGGGCCACCCTCTCCTCTCCAAATCCTGTATTTATTTATTTATCCTCTCATCCTCTTGCCACTATTGACCCTGGTCTCCTGGCATTGGAAGTTCTCTGAATCATCCAGGGGCTGCTCCATCCTTCCTCTCCTACTCAACTCTTTTCTCTTGCTGGTAAGCCAGGTTCTCCTGTGAAAGGTTCATGCTTTCATTTATATGTAAATGATAAATAATAGAATATATAATGCCCAGAGTGAGTGTGATGACTAATAACTCCTTATCTGCCAAGTGAGAAGGGTTTGGGATGAATTAACTCATCGTCTACCATTAAGAGATCAATGTCTGTGCAATTATTCCACAAATATCCAGGATCAGGTATCTTACGGCCCTACCTGAAAGCCCAGAATGATGGTAGGAAACCAGGTGGAGGTGAAATTATAGTTCCCATTTTTGATCCTTATCACCACTCATTATGTGTATACACTATATTATATGGAAGCTGTGGAACATGAGCTAAGAAGAGGTAACCTGACCTGTCCTCATGAATCTCTCTCTCTCTCGCTCTCTCTCATAACCAAGAACACCAAGATGGAAAATGCCCTCGACTGAATTTTTTATTATTTATTGATTGATAGCCTGTCCTTTTTTTTTCCCCTTAAGCTTCTGTGCACTTTGCTAATTACTTTTCTGGAAATCATTTTACTTTACCATTCACCAGAATGCTGCCACCTTTGGGAAAGAATGTGGCAGTGTGATGGAGTGTAGGATTGGTAAGGGCTACGTTTCAAGAAAGGTCTTCTCATTGAAGTGCTGGTCTAGTCGTACCCTGGAAGCTAATACAATATGAAGGCAATGATGTAATCATGAGAAATAACCCAGGGCTTGCATCAGAGCCTTTCTTTTCATCCAACAGAAGCAGCATAAAGATAACTGCCTTCATCATTTCACTCTTAGCCCCACCTGGATCTGTACCACCACTGTGACTCAGTAATGAAAGCAAGTCTATCAGCACGTTTGAGGCACTCTGTTCCATTAACGTGATCTGAAGGTGAAATCTGCATATCCCCCAGACTAAACCATTCAGTTATTTGAGTTATTAGGAAAAGACTGAATAGCTAGTAACTGCTTTGAGAAGAAGAAAGTAAAGATCTCTTCCATTATATGCAAAAGACTTTACTGGTTTGTATATGTTTGGATGGGTAAATGGGTTTGGTCAAAATAAATAAATGGGTTTGATCGAAATGAATTTTCTAGAATTTACAGGTCTCCTTACCTTAAAGATGGGAAAAGTAGATTCACAGAGGAGCTCTTCCCCCAAATACACAGAACCCTGGAGGAGAGCCAACATTGCTATATTACCATTCCAGAGTCTCTGTGCTTCCACAGATCTCAGACTAAACCAAACGAATTTTTTGGTATCAGTCTTGAATCAAAGAGGCTGCCAAGTTCTATTTAACTTGACAAATGAAGTAAATGTTGATTGAGTGTCTATTACGTATAAAGAATATGAAAGGCAACAGCCTTGTTCTCAAGGAATTTATAACTTAGTGAAGGAGACAGACATAGAAACTAAATTTAATACCAAGCACTACTAAATAAAGTGTTGAGAAAGGACTATTGACAATTAGTTGTGGAGGCATCTTAGCGGAGGAGCTGCTCCGGGTGGGGGCTGTGTATGATAGTCAGCCTTAAGTGAGAAAGAGAAAGACCCATCAGTAGAATTAGACCATTTCTCTGTAGGTACCAAAACCCCTTTTAACTGGTAAAGATTTCTTCCTTGTTCTAAGCTGAAATCTACCTCTCTATGGCTTCCACTCTGTGCTTCTAGCTTTATTCTCTGAGGCAATGTGTATTATCTTAATCCCTCTCATACATACCAGCTTTTAAAATTCTAAATCTGGATGATTTTTCTCTCCCTTTCCCAGTGCTTCTTCCCCCAAAGATTCCTTTGCCTTCTCCTATTTCAGATTAAATGTACCGATTTCTTTAACTCTTTCACCTATGTCATGATTCTCAAATCCTTCACTATCCGGACACTTTTCTTTTGACATATTCCACTTTATTCATGTCCATCCTTAAACATGGCATTGAAAACTGGACACAATTTTAAGACAGGTGTTGACCAATGAGTCAGGTTCTTCCCTTGTTACCCATCCGTCTATCCACCCATCCATCCATATGATACTTATATAAGCTTCTGTGATATGAGGCACTGTTCTAGTTATTATGGGGAATAAAAAGATGAAAAACTTCAATGAGAGTCAAGTCTAATGAGATGAGGATTAGAGGGAACCATTCTCATACTAACACAACCTAAAGTTGGTACTTTTGGCAGCCAAGGGACACACAGTACTTACTGTGGACCCCAAGACTTGTAACATAGTTTCACAAAATTTATGCTTAAACAAATTGCCCTTGTTTGGTGCACTGGCATTTGATTTTTAGAACCAAAGTTCAAAACTTTACATTGATTCTATCTTTCAAATTTCAGTGCATCAATCCAGTTCATGGAGATCTTTTGGAAATCTAGACCCTGTTCTCCAACATCGAGCCCTTCTTTGTAGTTCTGGGCCTCCTGCAAACACAAGCAGCTTAGCACAGAACCTTGGAGCATATTAAGCCAGCTTTGAATCCACCTAGCTCTATAATTATCAAGTCCTCATTTCTTTATCTTGGCCATCAAGGAGATCATTTTTGGTCAAGTGTGATACTGAAATCAGAATATGGGTGCCCAAAGAATTTTATCACTTCACCGGGATAAATACTAAGTAAATAAACACTTCAATAAATAGTAGAACTGAGTACCAGGCCTTACCCAACGCCATATTTACAGAGGGATCAATCAGCTAATGTGGAAAACTGGCAGCTCCAAAAGGTTTGGGAAGGAGGATCTCCCTGCTCAACTCAGAGATACTAAATCAGCGGATTAAGTCTCCAAACTGTTTCTGGAGCTGGAGAGAATAACAGTGTTCTTTATAAGCATCTTGGATTTCTACTTTTCAAATGAAATCCACCGGGTCCTATCAGTCTGTGGTTTGTCTGCTCGGGTTTTAGCAAACTCAAGATGGGGCTGTATCGTGATTGGTTAGAACATTCTGCTCTTCGGAAGGGGGAGCCCACTGACCCCTGACCACAGCCGGTCATACAGAGAGTGTCAGAGGCGGACCAATTACCTAAGAGGACTGAGAAAAATCAAACAGAGGCCGGGCACAATGAGGGGGAAAAAACACACAGCAGGCCCAGCTTTAGTTCCACTGCTTGAATTACCACTATGTCAATAGAAGGTGATAAATCAAGGGAGATATTTACTGATTAAAATTACAGACTCCTACGGGAAACTGTATAAACAGATTGAAGAACAAAGCCTTCAGGGACTGAGCCCAGCTGAATTCATCCAGGCTTTGGCCAGTCATTTCTGTTTCCAGCCAACTCTTGGACCCAGGGGTCATCGAGAGAGCAAGTTTCTCTACGAAATCAGGCTTGCTCTGCACAGATCCAAATATTTGCAGGGAAAATTTAAAGGCATGTTGGGAAGAGATTCAGGACTTAGATCCATTCACAATGGATCCGCTTATTTCATTCTTACTTCTTCTTCTCCTTATTTTTCACTTTTGCTCTCAAGTCTGGTCTAGACTCACTAGAAGGATCCAGAACACCTGGTCTGAGTGCCCTGCCTGCCAGCAGAGGTCCTGAGGTCACAGATGCTGAAGGGAGGACATAGGAGACATGAGTGGGTGAGTGGGCATGAAGCCCACCTCCACAGGGAGGTTGGGGGGCTGGTAACTGTTGCCAGGGAGCTTTCTATGCCAGCCCACCTTGCCTGCCCCTTCTGGCATGCCAATGTTGGTGTTCCCAGGGGGAACCAAGCTTTGCTCTGCCATCCTGGTCTCTTCAGGTGTATTGCATGGTCTATGTCCCTGTGCTTCTTGATATGGTGACCTTCTTGAGTAAGAGAAATACCTTTGGGGATGCCTGGAACAGTTTGTATAAGGAGGGCTTTAGAGCAAGGTTGCAGTTTAGTTTCCAGAGCCCTGTGAATTTCTTTTCACCAGCTCTGCCTGTGGGAGTGTGACCAGCTCCCCAAACCACTCTGCTCAGTAAGTGGCAGCACAAGTTTGTGGATGATGGATTGGGGGCACCTGCGTGAGAGCTCTTCAACAACACCGCTGGCTCTGTTATCTATGAATGGTCTTGGAGTTAAATTTTGTCCTTCTAATCCAATTTACATTTCTTTTCCTTTTGTACCCTTGGCTGTGAATATGCAGTCATCACTCAAAGGGAATGGGGCAAAACATGATCTGGGATAAAGAGGCTTTGATGATTGGGAGGAGAGTCATGATCATCTCTGCAATGTCAATTAATGATGGGAGCGTGTTGGGGGTATAATTCCCATTCGGGCCAGCGTTGAGTGGTTGGGTGTTTGGGGTTTTTTTCCTATTACAGGGGGGTGTCGACCTGGAGGGAGACGGAGAGCTTTTTCTTCATACACAGGAGAAGTTGGTCACTGAAGCATGCAGCCCATGGCCTTTTGTCTATCAAGTGGGGCACTCTTTTCTAATGGTCCCTGCAGAGGGAGTAGCTTTTTCTAAATGGCACAAACGTCCAGAACAGGCTGGACGAGGCCCTGATTCTTCTGGCCTTTTCCTTGGAGCTGGGAGGAAGAAAGGTGGAGAAGATCCCAACAGAGCATTTAGAAGTGCATGCTTTGCCTTTTAAAAGGCAGCAGTGGATAATAAAATGCCTGTATAATTATCCTGGCTCGCTCTCCCGTTCTTTCGCAACTGGGTTACTGTAAAGTGAGGTGAGTGTTCCTTTGTTTTTTCCTCCCTGAAGGGATTTGTCAAGTATTCCCTGCCTGAGTGAACTCCTTGTCCGGGGGTGTCACCGAGCCCATCTCTTTCCATCAGCCTCCAGAGATGGTTGATGTTACAGTTCAGACGTCACACACTGTCTTAAGTTCTGCAAGACTCTGAGACGTCCTTTTTATTTTATTTTTTCTTCCTTAAAGGAAGTTATGTTTATAGCTGCTGCGCTTGACTGCTCTGCCCCGGTGAGCCTCCTCTGAATGGCTTCCAGCGTGCGTGCTTATCTCCAAATGGAAGTACGTTTTGGACACAGAGAGAAATTAACTAAGATTTCCTAAGCTTGAGGAGGTGAAGTCAGCTGTCGCAAACCGTGGGGGCGCTCTGATCTCGTTCTTCTGCTCTGCTTGCCGAAAAATCTCTCTTTGCCCTGGAATATCATGGCCTGGAGGCCTTTAAATTAAAAACAGTTGTGAAACTGGCAGCAATTTAGAACTTATGCCAGTGCATGAATCCGTAAAGAGCAGGGCCTCAGGGATGCAGGTCATGTGTCTATAAAGAGGCCTGTTTTGTATCCTTGGTTTTCACTAAGGCAAGCCTTTGGCCTACTGCTTCTTTTCTCTCGAAGGGGAAGGTCGGCTCTTTCGGGTTGTTTTCCACCCTCCTTTCCGACTTAACCTCCCACCTGGTCCCACGTCCTAGGGTTCGAGGTTTTGCCGTGGGCACAGCGGGGCCACCGGGGACTGGGTATTTCTCGGTGTCCCCCAGGTCGGCGAGGGAAGTGGCCAGACAGGGGCTGACAACTCCTGTTTCAGAGTGACAAGAACACGGCGGGGGGCGGGGGGGTTACCGAGAGACAACACCAAGGGCCAGAGGAGATAATGGAAGGCTTCACAGACAACGTAAATCTGAGCCTGGAAGACCGAATGCGGGTTTTGTAAAAGATACTTTTGTCAATTTCAAGAGACGGTAGAGGAAATGCCAGACAATAAAAGAGCAAGCTGGGGATGGGCCAGTAAAATTCCTCCTTGGTGTTTATGGCCTGGTTACTTCTAAGCCAGGAGGCGATGTGACTCAAGTAGGGATTCATCTCAAATGGGCTTGGTCAGAGGGAGGGGCTGGTGGTGAGCCTGGAGGGTGCTGGAGAGCAAAACCTGGAGTCTCTTCTGGACAGAAATCTTCCTACAGGCACCTTCTCTAGTGTCCTGGCCAGTCCAGGGGGGCCTTCCTGCTCGGAGTATCCTAGAATATCCTAAGCTATCCAGCATCTTTAATTCAAAACTGAAATCCACCGATACGGACAAGGAGGACCGAGGATTCAATGCATTGAATCCTATTTGGCAGGAAAAGAATTCACACTTAAACCTGAAAATGTAATTGTCTCCTTAATCAAATTCAGAGTTACATTCAACAAGTTATCCTGACAAACACTGACTCTCTCCTATGTGTGGAAGTCGGAAATAGGACCAGCAAGTTTGGAGGGGCCCGTACACGTGAAATTATATTACAAAGTTAAGGAATTTATACTGTCTATATGAGTGAATGTTTTGAAGCAAGGGGGTGAACAGAGCTCTGCTTTGGAAGGGCCATGGTATAAGACTTTGAAGGCATAGGTAATAGCTAATATTTCTCGAACGCCTACCATGTGCCAAGAACTGAGTTAATTATTTTATGACACAAATTCTCTTTTTAAATCTCCATACAACCTCATGAGGTTGACCCTATTCTTGTCCTCATTTTCCCCACAGGCAACCTGAGGCTCAGGGAGGTTGAGAAACTTGCCAAGGTCACACAGCTTTCAAGTGGCAGAGCAAGGATTTGAACCTAATCTGACTGACTCAAGAGTCCACACTCTTAACTATTTTACATCAAACTTACTGTATATATTGCTTGTTTCATCAAGTATCCAGAGAAAAAAAAGCATTCCTTTCATGTGAAAGAAGGGGCAAACCTCTGGGTTTGTGATCATGAGACCCAGATGTTAGGGGTGCCAGATTTAGCAAATAAAACTACAGAACGCCAGTTAAATTTGAAAAATTGTCCTAATGAACGTTTGTAACTTATTAAAAATAGCTGGATACAGGACATGTAAGGTGTCCTGACAAAATGAATAAAGACACAGGACAAAAGCAGTAAATACAGGACCCATCCCGTACGTAGAGGTATGCACCTTGAGTCTATCACACCGTTTCCGTGTGATCTTGGGCAAACCCACTCTCACTTAGTCTCATTCTCCTCAACTGGAAAGTGCGGACAGTAAAGTCTCCCTCATAGAGTTATTATGGGATTAGCTGAGATGATACAAAATGCCCCGTAGAATGCCAGAGAAAGAGTAAGGTAGTCAATGAATGCTTCGTTGGTAAACTAGGCAACTCCTTGGTTTCCAGAAAACTTTTCTTTTTTCATTCAGAAGAACACTTAACTCCTACTGAGTGTTTTATTCTTCAAAGACTTGGCCTTTTCTTCATGAAAAATATGTCTTTTAATGGGGGTCACTTCTTGATGTTTCATGTAGCCTGTATTTAAAAACACCCGCCATTTCCTCTAATAATAAAGTTACTACACAAGTAAAAAAAAGGGGGGGGGGCATCAGAAACAATGCCCATTATATTATCTTCAAGCCTTTATTATGTAGGTATTAAATTTGAACTCAGAGGTCGTCACACTTGGAAAGTGTTTCCATCTGCAGCTCCACTCTGCTTTCTGTCAGTTCAATTAAGCTTGAGAATTTAAATTATCTCTCTAACTCTAAAAATATGTATGGTTACTTCTGAAAGTGGAAACTATCCCAGGGCTTTAGAAGAAATTCTGTGGGAGTGAATGTGCTCACAGCTTTCAGGCCAGAAAGGTTGACCCTTCCAGATCTTTGAAAGGTTGTGGAAAGACCGTAAAAATCAAATCAAATCAAGTCAAAATAGACAGCTTTTCTCTCCAGAAGAGCATTTGGAAAAGAGGTGGAGGGATGGAAGAGTTGTGTGTGAAAAACACACACACACACTCAGCAGGGAACATATTTGTCTAAAAACATTAAATTAAAAACTTCTTAGAGTGACAGCATTTCTTCCATTCTTTCTCTCATTTCCAGTTCATTCTTATCAGAATTCTGTCAGCTCTCAAACTGACATTTTCCTGTTCTGATCTTTTCTCAGATAGTAAAGAGGGATTTTTTTTTTTCTTTTCTTTCTTTCTTTTTTTTTTTACTGGGCTGATGCAAACAGCAGATCAGTCTACAGAGAAACGTCAAGGACGGTTCGGAGTCCTAAGCCCTGACCTGCCTGCCCTCTCCTAACTAGCTATTGACATTGAACTTAAAAAAGCTGCAAAGCTGAGATGAGATAATGTTTTAGAGGGAAAAGGGCTGAGGGGGAAGGGCGGGGGGTGGGGCACTCCAGAAGTGAATGGGCTGCTGGCCTTATGAGTCAAACTTCAGGCTTGTAGAAGTTCAGTTTTGCTTCAAGTATCCGGTAAAGAAAATGGAGCTCTTTCTTTAGAGCAGAAATGGGGCAGGAGAGTCTCTTTGGATGATCCTATTCCCAGAAATGTGAAGTGGTGACAATTTTATGATCTTTGGGTGTAGAAGAACTGTCACGGGGTTGCCGCGCCGGGCCCGTGAATGACTCACTGTTCATTTCACTCATGTCACAGGACAGAGGTGGACTCGACAATGCACAGATTTAGAATTTTTAATATGAACATCTATAGGGACTTTCTCCATCATTTCAAAACGGAGAAGTAAAAAGAACACTGTTGGCATTTGGTTTTGATCCCTTTGTTCTCTGGATTCTATTAGCTTAGGCTTCTGTTTACCGCCGTTTAAAGATGCTCCCACCTGAAACTGTGAGTTTCACTGGCTTCCTCTCTGTCTGGGAACAGAGACAAGGAGAGAAATGGTTTTCTCAGAAAACCCTTGACTGTACATTGTGGAGCCATCTGCTCTTATTTTCATATCACTTGGTCCGATATGTTCTAGAATAAAGTCCTGGCATCCCTAAAAATATTTCCTCCGTTTTGCCACCAGTTGGAGAGGTGATTTAGTTGACTGTTGACCAACCCGGAATAAAACTTGTGAGAGGGAAGGTTGGATTCCTTAGAGGTAGGATTTATTTCATTAAAAAAAAAAAAAAAAAAATTGACTCCTGGTACACCTGGATTCTCTGTTCTTCCTTTGTGGCAATTTATTTGCAGAGAGGCACCGTGTTACTCTGCTTATAGACAAAGAGGTAGAGAAGTTCTCTAAATGTCTCTACTTTCTAGAAGCTTTCTTCTGGGCCCAGCCCTGGGGAATCCAAACCCTTTCTGGGCATGCCAAAGGCCAGCAAGCAGCTGGGAGAACTCTAATCACATGATCATTGTTCACTGTGGTGGGCAGACACCTCTGTCTCTGCCTCCTTCATGTTCATTGCTTGAGACACTTGAAATTAGGCCTGACGTAGCGCTAACAAATATACCACAGGGAATGATCCTGTACTGGGCCCTAGGGAATGATCTAGAAGACTTAATAGGTCTTTTCCATCTTTAATTTCCATGGTTCTAAATATGCTGGCTGCTTATAAAGCGGCAGATTGATTTTCAGGCAGATTGGTTAGTTTTGAAAGCACTTAGTGGAGAGGATTTGGCTTCGTGCAGCCATACCCCTTGACCCTCACGTTAGTAGGTACCTGGTTTCTGAAGGCAGCCCTCACATATCTCCTTTTGCCTCCCCCTGGCAGAGAGCAAAGGGGTAAGGGGTGTTCTTGGGTTCCCCCACTGAGCTCCCTAACCAGCTACTATTGTCTCCGTGCACCGGGGGACTGATTCTTGTCTACCCGGCAATGTGTAAAAACAAGCAATCGGGGCATGAAAGTGATGTTAGTTTGGCTCACCACTCTCTTACACCCCCTCTGAAATACGCCAAGTGCTCCAACTCCGTGGTGAGCCTTGCTGGGAAGAAGTCTTTTCGTTTCTTCTGGAGATGCGGTAATTGCCGTGATCAACCCTTATCATGAGGTCCGGAGAATAAATGTCACCTGAAAGAAGGCACGTTTGAAAGAACCAAGTGGCTAAAATGTTGTGGGGTGGTGCGATTTCATATTATGCAGCTGGTGAATTCATTTTGGAAATGGCTGTTTGGGGGAAAACTTGCTATTTTTCTTTTGGTAATTGTTCCCATTGGCTTACTCCACCCCCCATCCCTCGACATGATGCAAGGAAGCAATTATAGGCAATAAAATAGACACAGCTAAGTTTGGGGAGAGGGAAGGGCCCTAGGAGTTTCCATATTTTCTTTAAGCTCACACATAGATTGTTTTTTTTTCTGGCCATGGGAAATAGGAACAATCTCAGTTTTTCCATCCATCAAACAGGGATCTAAATGATTGCTTGCATCCCAGGAAATGTTTTAAGGACTAACTAGCTAACATTTTTACACTGGTCTGGAGATAAACTACATATATGAAGTGCACAGAATTTTTCATGATGGTCGAAGGTGCTCTTAAGAAGGGGATCCAGGCATTCGCTCACTTTGCGTTCCATTTCCAGGGTGAAATCTTACAGCCGGAAAAGCTACTCGTGGCTGATGAAATGCCAGGACTGATATCGGGCTTTGAACTACTTTATCTGGATTTGAGGAGCCAGTTCCCAATTATTCAAACTTCAAGGTCACTCGTTGACCCAGTACTCCAGGTAGGGAAGAATTCCATGGGGACGAGAGAGGACAGGAGGTGTGAGGACTTCAGGGCAAAGGAAGCAGAGGGAGAAATACAAAGACCCGAAGAGCCAAGAGAGCTGCGGTTATTTTCCCTGTCAATTGCCCGAATTTGAAAGAATCATCGGTCGGCCTTGGCCGTGTGGAAACGTGCCAACTTCTAGAGTCCCCTTTCCATATGCCACCCCCTAGGAAGGAGGCAGATCCACTCCTAGAAAGGATCTTGCCTTCCTTATGTCTGCTCGGTGGCTCTGTCTGGCCTGAATGTCATTTTCAGAGGCGTGAAAGAGGCGGTGTCTCCTCCTCCTGGAGCTGTTTTATCAGGATTCTCTAAGCTTCCTATGTAACCCCTCTTAAAAATCTGAAAATGAAACAAGACATATTTCTGAGGTTGTCAGCAGGTAGATCCACTGGTTTGTGGTAAGTAATCTCTCTGGGAGGAAGTCTTGGCTCTGATGTCTGTGTTGAACGTTCCGTGGCTCCCCCCGGCCGCCCCAGCGCAGGTCTGTGCGCTGGGCGAGGAGGCGGTGATGATATTGCTTCTAACAACCAGACTGAAGCGTAGCCTCAGGCTGTCTTGCAAAGCCCCCTCCAAACAGCCTCTAATTAATTTTTATCCTGCCATCCCAATGAGTCCCAGGAGTGCAGCAACCCAACAACAAAAAACCCTCATCAAGTCATTTGGAGAAAGCTTTGACGTAACACTTGCAGATTTTAGATCTCCAAAAGAGACACTGCTGCAGGAGAAAAAAAGAAAAAAAGAAAGGAAAAAACATAAAAAACCCTCCCCTTCACTCCCCCCCACTCTACCTGTTTTTTGTTGCCTTTTTTTTTCCTCCCCTCTTCCCCTAGTTTCTCTCGGCTTTTCTTCTACAGTGGCCATAAGTCAGTCTGTGTTCTGGCTCCCTCCTACCCATAGCTCTTTCAGGGAAAACCCTCAAGATACATATTTTTTTTTACTGCTCGAGGCCAAATCCAAATTCTCTGGGGGCCGGAACCAGGTACCTGAGCCGTGCCGCCCTGGGGATCCCAACCACTTCGGAGGGAGCCTTATGGCCTCTCTGGCTTGTGGCCATGGTAGAGCCAGGCCTCCTTTGCACTGTGGGAACGCTCTTTAGTAGACATAATGCTGGAAGCCGAGGGAAGGTTCCACAAAGAGGAATTTTACCCACTGAGCACATCAAAGATGCGGCCTTCTGGGCCTTCCCTTTGGAAGCGTTCCTGGCAGGAGCTCAGTCCCACCGGCAGTCTGTCTGTGACAGGGGGCCCTCGCAAACTCCTGAGGGCCCCCGTTTAGGACATTCTCCTTAATTCCAAGGGGATCCGGAGACAAAAGGGCCCCTTCCGCCCTGGCAACTGGCACAGAAGCCTCACTCGTTGCTTTTCCCTCCAGCCCAGGGGCTGGCTCCCCGACACTTTGTCCCACCGGCCTTTCAAAGACCTGCCCACCCCTCTGTGTCCATTCAGGAGGCTTCTCTTGGGACCTCAGAATGAATTCAAATTTAGGAAGAACGGCCGTTTGAAATGATGCCTTCAGAGGTGCTGAAACCCAAACCACTGGCTGCCCCGGGCTTCCTGGGTTTTCAGAACAAAAAGGTTGAGTGACTGCTCTCTTCCTGAGGTCTCAACAGAGGGGAGTGATCCAGTGCCAGCGCCTCTGGTGTTAATTTCATGATCCCTGGGTGCCAAAGAACTTTCCTCAGGACCTGCTTGACTCGACAGCCCCTGAGAAATGGGGCCATTGTTTCGAGCGAGCTTCAGCAGCCTGGCTCCTTTAAAAGAGTTAATCACAGAATCACAGCCTAGCAAAGACTTCTCTGACAGCTTCTCTGTGCCAGGTCCAAGTGAGTGAGAGCTGATCCTATTTCTGAAGACGCCCATGGAGCCCCACTCCAGTGACTAATCGCTCGTAATTGTCCTCTTTAATTTTAACCTCATGTGCTAGTGCTTGAAACAGATTTCCGTTTGCTCCGTCCTCAGAGAAGGTAGAAAGCATTGCTCATCATACAAAACAGGCTGTTCATTTCCTCCTCCTCTGCTTTTTCCTGTCTCCTTGGACAGTAGCATGGCCCAGAGGTGAAAGAGCAAACGATGGGGAATGGGCCATGTCTGGGTCTGAAGTCCAGGTTCTGTAATTTACTAGCTGTGCTACCATGCCTCAGTTTCCCTGCCTGCGAAATAACAGTCACCTCACTGGGTTGTTTTGAGGATTAAATGAGATAATGGAAGTAATGGGCTTTGCCTTGGTTCAGGGCCTACTGTGTGCCCACAAATAAAAAGATATCCACTATAAAAACTTGAAAAAAAGGTGTCCACTGCGTGGAGTTGGGTGCACATGGAATTCTTGCCTGTTGGGGTGTTTCATTCTCCAATGCCAAGGGACACTGACAGTCCAGGCAGCAAAAGCAGTGGAAAGAGAACCAGACCAAAGGTCCAGACACCCAGGTCCTAGACACAACTCTGCTATAACCTAGTCCCATGGTCCTAGGGAAGGTACAACCTTTTGGGGCTTTTGTTTCCTGGTCTATTAAAAACCTCCACCCTGTCTTCCTTGCAGGGGGTCAGGGAACATTAAAAGAAAGGAGAGAAGGGGCTGTGAATTGCCAAGGGGAAAGTGCTATTCGAATGGGAGCCACTATGGATCCTGAAGGTTGAGAACCAACCAATTCCCTTCGGCCCCCAGATCCTGCCCACTACCCCTGGAGCCCTCTCTAGCACTGATGAGTACCTTGGCATTTTGCTGTATTCCCCTGAATTGCTAACATCCTGGGAATGAGGAGTGGGGTGAGGTGAGTTAAGCTTTATTTTCTTACTAATTTTTGGTGGTCACATTTCCTTTAACTCTCAGTTTGATTTTGTTTTGAAAGGGACAACCCCTCGCTTGGAGGGCCCCTCAGCCAAGAGGCTCATAGAGCATAGTTAAAGCACTCGGTTAAGCCCATGCACTGTGGGGCCAGACTCTGGTTATGTCTTAACTCTGCTACTTTCCCACCTTGTATCCTTGGGCCAGCTGCCTACCTCTCTGTATTTCAGCATTCTCAACTATAAAATGGGGATCCTAATAGTTCCCTTGTGAAAAGATTAAATGTATATGCATAATGTCCTTAGAACAATGCTCTGACACATGATCAGCAAATATTAAGAGCATTATTATTATTGAGAACTTCACTTCTGGGGAAGATGGTGGAGTAGGAGGATACAAAGCTCATATTGTCCCGCGGATACAACTAGACAACACCCACATCACTGTCAAGAGCATTATTATTATCACTAGAATTTTCTTCATTCGTGTGGTAATGAAGCCTGACCACGAGGTTCCTGACTCAGTTATGAAAGACCTCTTTGAGTCTAGACACTTATGTCCAGTGGGTTCTGAAGCTCCTGGGGGGTATAGCTCGATTGAGAAAATGACAAACGTTATAGACTCTCTGCAGAGAAGTTAATGCATGCCCCAAATTTCACATATATTTTTCACGGGGCTTCAACACATCCATGGAATTACTGGGGCCCATAGACCTCTGGTTAGGAACTTCTGTTTTAATGCCTTCTCATTTATTGTATTATCAGGACCATCTAGGTATAGCTTTGGATGTAGTAAAGAATACGAATCCCTGATCAAAAAATTGTATTATGGTTACCATCAACAAGAGATTCCAAAAGAAAACAAAACGTATGATGTAACGGAACCCGAACTAGAATTTACACAATCTCTTCCTCGCATACCATGCCTATGCCCTTGATGCATACCTTTGCAATTTTCGTCTAAGCCCAACATACACTGCTTGGAGAGAGAGCCTTGGAGAAATTCTCTCTCTCCCTCTATTCCTACTATTTGGCAGCTGCGAATAACCAAGGGTCCATTTGTTAAGAATTTCCAATTCTAGAGAAATGGAAGGTAAAAGTCATGAACCTCGGAGTTAACACTGAACGCTTCCTTATTTCTAGTTAAAGAAGTCTCTTATATATGGTGTTTATAGGCTAGAATTTGGAAGAACTTAAATTAAAAAACAAATAATGGCAAATACACCCTTCGATATGATTATACCCTGGACGACTCCATTGTCATTTCATAGGAATTATGGGTTGGACCCACAAGAGTTTAATTTTCAGGTTAGACAGAAGCATATTTCAAGTCTCCCAAAATACCTACTTAACAAACACCTTTTGTGTGCTTTTGATTTATTTCTCTACTTCTGTACCATTGACTTTGCAAAATTGGCTACACAGAAATATCTGAAACCACTTTCCCACTAAACCATGGTTGTTCTAGGGGAAGAAAGGGGGTACCCCTTGTTTTTTCTACCAAGGACTGATAACCCAAAGTAAAGAACTGGGTGAAGGCTACATGCAAAAATCAAAGTAACATCAATATTTTCTTTTCTCAGAGAAAGAAATGCCTGTCTTAAAAATGAAGTCTAAGGAAGGCAAGTACATACTACAAAATACATTTCAGTTTCTCTACAGTTATGTCCAATCAAACGGGCTAGAGAGAAAAAAGGAAGGGTGAAGATAGGTGACAGGGATTCCAGAAGAGTAGGGAATGCAGAGGAAGCAAGAAACCATGACCGAATGGGGTAGGGGACAAGTGGCGGGTGCAGAAGGGATATATTTGGGTAAGGCATTTGCCTCAAATGGTGAGGACAAGGAAAAGGAACCAGTAACCCCTAGTTACCTTCTTTGCACATATATATATTTGTGTCTCCCCTACTACTTCACGCATGCCTCCACCTGTTAGGTACTCAGTAAATAAATGAAAGAGAAACAAAGAGAACGTGTAAAAATCCAGAAGCTTTGAAATTAATTTTGACTTTGAAAGTGCACTTTAGCTAGGCTATGATCTTACAATTATTATCACCTGCCATCTACTTCCCTTGCAGTACTATTATTGTGGTTTAAATGCTGTTCACAGATCTTCAACTGCTTTAATCCTAGCCTTCAGAAGCGTTACCCCAAATGAGATAACTACAGCTTCCTGATTATGGTGGTGGGGTGGGTAGGATTATTCTTAAAACTGAAATAGGAGTAAGCAGAATCATGTCACTAGGAGGTTGGGGCCCCCTATGGACCTGGGCCACCAGTTCCCATTCAGAGCTGTGGTAGAGCCTGGCAATTACCTATCTGTAGACAACTGCTGAAATTTCTTCTTTGGAAAATAATTTCCCAATTGGGGATTGAAAGCATCAAGAGATGTGGAACAAAGGAAGAGAGAGACATTCATTTTTTAGTCAACCCACAACAGAAGCCCCAATCCTGGCAAGTGAAAAAGTGTCATCTTGGTTTGAGAGACTCAGACTTTAGCAGAACATCTGAATTGGCATACTGTGTAGCTCTTGAATGAAAATGTTCTATATTTGGTTAATTGGCCTGCACACCCCTTATAATTACATCTAGCCCAAAATAATGGATTGATGCTCTTAGGTGGCCCTTAAAAAAATGTCATTCACCAGAAAGAGGCTTAGAGAGGACTCTACCCCATTATTTTAGTGGTGCTTAAAATAACTGCAAATGGTCACACGTCATGAAGATAGGCACTGAGCAACATTCCTTGAATAAACAGGGAGCCTACTGCTCTGAGATGGTAGGCTCTCTGGAGGGCAATGGAGCCAGGACACTGGTATTAATATGGTGACCCCTAGTGTTTTGTGGTGGTAGCACGGCTTGGAATCACACCAGCACCCTGGCCTATGTAGGGCTTTTTCACAATCTTCTGATTGAAGGAGATATTGCCCATCATAACTGTTTACGTCTTTCAAACCATCATGTTAAACAAAACCGTCCTCAACTTTAATGCATTTTCCTGCGCAATATCCATTTCCAATCCCTGCCGAATAGAGTTGTCATGACATTGTTTTTTTCTTATAATGTGTGGCCTCCTGTCTGAGCATTTCAAAGATCAAGACATATCAATTCATTACTGCAGTTGCAATGTCATAAACAATGGATAATGGCATCAACAGATGAAATGTCGGAGGAGATGGGTATTGCTGTGTCCATGGTATGGAGCATGACTAGCAGGGATTTACTAGGAGTACCTCAACTAGAGGACAGGCAAGCACAATGGTTATGGTGAGCGACACAAATACCTGTCTTTTGTCTGTTGGATTGGTCATCTTGGTGCCCTCACCTAGAAATGGGAGTAGATGATGGGTACAAAGAATGCAATTTGATTCTATATGTTCATGTAAGTGGACGGGGTAAGTCAAATCACCAGATAACTCAAGCTACCCAACCACTTACTCACTATCTGGATATTTCAGAGAGAAAGTGGTTTTCTGGGTCCTGCATCGTACATAGTTCTATTAAATGTGATGTACGTCTCATTTCCAATGCTACATAATAAAGGTAGCCATAGCCTTAGAATAAAAAATAATAATTAAAAGCAGTTCACTACTTACTAGAAAATATACTCAACATATTGTAAAAGGGCTGGGAAGAGACTGGCAGTTGGTTCACATCTCAATGCTTTTCACTTTATGGTTATTGCCCTGCTTTATCAGATATAAAAGATTCTGCTTGTCAGTGGTCATATGTGTTTGGGTGTCCGTAAAGGGAAAATAAATAAGTAGAATATTTTATTCAGTATTTTAAGACTCTAATCACAGTATCACCAAGACTACAAGTCTTTTAATTATTCAAACATGATGGTTATTCGTGGTTCTTCCATACTGGTTATCTTTTTTTTTTTTTTTTTTAAGTTTCAACTCCTATTGCTGGAGCAACACCAACTGACCCAAAAGAGAGCTTGGGGACATTTTTCAGTTTTCATTGGTCTATTGATAAACAAAGGCCAGAAGCTACATGTATATAAAAAAGGAGAGACAAAAAGCAAGGGTAATTCGATCATTTCAACTAGTTCTTGGGTGACGTGTTTATGGTTCCCCTTTCCTTAACTAGACCTCCAGATTCAATTGGTGGCTGGCTGATCCTTCTCTGTAGATAGCTTCGTTTATATACCAGATGAACACATAAAGAGTGAATGGCATTATCACCACTGGGAAGGGCAGAGACAAAAGGAGACCTTCACCCAGAAGCAGGAGGGAAGCAGGTTCTCCCAAACAAACTTGGACTGAATTAGATCTCTCTCCCCCACCTACTTCTTTCTTATATTCAAATACCCCATGATCTTCTTTTTGTAAAAAATCAGCTCTACTACCTCAAAACAGATCATCAACACAAAAAACACAGATACACGTCATTTCAAATTAAAAAAAGAAAAAGAAACCAGGAGATTTAAATATCAGCTCAGGGATTCTCAACTATATGAATGTTTCATTCAAAACAAAGCCTTTTGGCTACCAGGCTTAGAAGAGACTTTCAGCCTCCAGGCTGTACGTATCTAGAGCCGTCTGTGAACAGTTGGGCAACCACACTATCATGTTCTGAGGGAACTTGCTAACGCAGGATCAGAAAGGACGAAGGTGATTTGTGAAGGCAATATGGATGGTCCCTTGTAGAACAGAAGAAATGGGGTACACTTGAGTATCGAGGGGACAGAAGACCTGTGACAGGGCAAACACCCCAAAGTGATGAAGAAAATGCCATATTTATTGCTCCACTAGAATAAAATGCATGGTTGTCTAAAATCAAACTGTCGTACCAAGAAGTCCACAGTCCACTGTGTTTTGTGGCATGTTGGAGTGACTCTCCCACCATCTATGCCAATAGCCTCTCATTTCCAAGGAAGCCTGTTTTATCGAAACACATAAGAACATTTTCTTTTACCTTTTGACAAAATGAAACTGCATCCTCGGGAGTTTCCCACCCATTGCTCTCTTGGCTACTTCACTCCAGTACTATTTCATTACTTATTGATTTTTCAACACCTCTCTGCATGGCTGTAATTTACACAAGTCCTTATAGCCCTTAGTGATTCTTAACACCTCAAGGTAAGATCACCGAGTCCACTAGAGAGAGACAGCCGGCTACTATCTTTTCTGGAATAATGAAAGATTGGTGAATCTCATCGCTAAAACAAGTACCTCTGGGAGGCCATGGTGGATGGAAAGATAGCCTCACAATAGTTCAAATGCTACAATGAGAGGATGAACAATGCTAACTCCACAATGAATGTTGTTGCCTTCTTGATGAGCTACTAAATTCCACGCAACTTTTATTTCAGAAATGAAATAGTGTTTTGTAGATTGGCAGTACTTAGTTTAAAAAAAAGGCTTATGAAATAACTGTAAAGCTGACAAAGCTGGGTTTATTACGATCTTTTTTTAAAAGAGTCACCACTCTTGTCAATTTTTGAAATATATTTTTGCCTTTTATTGTGACCAAGTTTCCACATGGAAAAAATGCAAGTAAAGGAAAATGTGAGCAGGGTGGAAAATATAGAATAAAATGGTAAGTATCTTCTGGAGAGTTTTTGTTTGGGTAAGACACATCAGTGTCATAAAGAAGGAAAAAAACTAAAAACTATTTTTTTTTTCATGAAAGTATCATTTTGATCCATAGAGTATAGTAAATCAAATCAAGTTGGTAGAATTTCTAGTCTCAGAGTTGAACCTTATTATTTTGCTTTTAAAAGTCTATCATTAAAAAATTATTCAGCTATTTTATATTTCTAGGGAATACTTTCCACTTTACCCATAAAATTCCTTCATGAATTTCTATTTTATATATTTAGAGTCATGGTGAGAAAGTGCTTATACAGTTAAAGAAAACATAAAATATTATTAAATAATCATATAAAAAATGACATAGTTTGATCCGAATATAGGCCTGAATTCCATCTTCGCTTCTTCTACAAAGTGATATTAAATAAAGAATCCCTTGAAGGAGTGTATCTTAGATCGGCCTTGTGGGGAAAACACAGCCTGAAAAAACCTGATGAGTGTCAGACTGTTTACACAGTATTATGTAGTTTACCTAACTTTATGACCCAAAAGCCTTCCCTAGATGGTTCCAAAACAGTGAACTAATCAACCTAACCAATTCATAGAATTGTGGGATTTTTTTTTAAGATTTTATTTTTGAGTAATCTCTACTTCCAACATGGGGCTTGAACTCAAGACCCTGAGATCAAGAGTCACATGTTCTCATGACTGCGCCAGCCAGGCCTTCCTCTATCTGCTCTACCTTTTTTAGCTTAAAACAAGTTTAGGACTCATCTAGGCTGTTTCAGTGTCATCTGTTTAAGTCAGTGAGGATAATCCAATCAAATTATCAAATCAAAGGCATTAGAAGAAGATAAAGAAAAAAAACCCAAAAGTTTTGAGGGCATATTTTACTTTTTAATTGCCTATTGCCAATTACATTGTTATTGCTGTCTTTTCTTTTAGTTGTATGTCCTTTACCTGACTGTACCACCTGATTTTCCAATATGCTAGGATGTATTGAGGTGACTGTAGTGGACAGCGGTTATTGCTTGCTCTGTCTCTCTTCCTTTTCTTTTGGAACATTCACTCTAAATTTCTTTGTCAGGAGATACCTTACTCTGCTCTCAGTCTGTTTCATTACGTAGGGTTGACCCAACCTCCTGACTCCAGGCTGACCTGAGTCTGGCCTGCTGGATGCCACACCACCCCGTCCATAGTCAATGGACCCACGCTGAGACAATGAGAGCCAAAACCAGGACTTCTGCTAGAACCATTGGCCCTTGGGGTACTTATATGAGTAGGATATGAGCCTGGAGCTGCAAGGGGCTACCACATGCAAACAGCCTGCTGGGAAACAAGGCAAACAGAACCAAAGCAGATGTGAAGAGAGTAGGGAGTAAGACAGGTGTTACTGGTTGAGCTGTTGAAGTCAGCTAAGCCTTAAGCCACCTACCTCAGGCATTTTAGCCTATGAAGTAATACAATCCCATTTTTACTTAAGCTAATATGAGTTTGGTTCCAGTTAGTTTCAACTGAAAAAGCTTGATTAATCAGGGCAATTTTGTCTATGAAAGACCTATATGTTCCAAATGGATTTCTTTTTGGTTCTGAAATTCTGAAATTCTGAAATAAACCTGGAATGTTTAAGCAGGTTCACTGAATTCAAAGGAATTGAATGATTTTGTTGTCCAGCTGAAAGGAAAATGCTACTAAATAAAGCATCTTAGACTTGATCCTGCAACTTGGTCTGAGAAAGGCTCTTCTAGAGCAAGAGGAGAGATGCTGAAAGACCCTTAAATATAATAAAGAAGAGGAAGATTTTTGTTTTGTTTTGTTTTGTTTTAGGTAATCCTGAATTACATGAAATCTCCTTGAGGAAAGGCACAGGGTTTCACTGGCATCTACAATATCAAACAAAGATCTGGGGGCACAGTATGCATTTATTGGACTAAATTTATTAGGAAAAAAATTGCCATCAGCTATTAATACTGACAATATATTAAAAAAAGGAAAGGCGCTTTGGGCATGCTAGTATTTTTAAGGAATTCAATGCAATCCAAAAATGATCAGACTCTTCTCTATAGATGGACAAAATTCCCAGAAAACAATGAGAGCATAAATCAGTGGGAGGGGCCTTCTTTTTCTGTGGCTCATATAATCATTTTCTAAAAAAAGACATTTGAATGCAAAGATTTACGTTTACTATTTTTCACTCTACAGCTGCTGCAGCCTAACACCCGCTCTTCACCTCAGGCCGATGGGTAAGAATACCAGCCTTGTTAGAAGTCATAGATGTGGCCAAAATCTGGGCTACATCCAACACTGCTGAGCCTTCGAGATTCTCTAGAATGAACACTGTTAAAAGAATGCCTTCATTTTGAACCAAATATCACGTAGGTATTTATTTCCTAAACCATCTTTTTCTGACACTAACTGTTGGCCAAAATGTGAGGCCAATCAAAAGCCACATGGAAGAGAAATCTGAAGTCTGAAAAGAAAATATGAACGATACCCAGGGCACATGGCTCAAAGAGTTTCTGTACTAAGGCAGCTCAGCCATATGGCCAGTTTGGCCCAGAATCAAAATCGAAGTCATAAAACCATCAGTAAGGCAGGGGAAGATGTTCAAGTTGCTGGAGGCAGAATGACTACACTGTATCACTGCGAACTACACCGACCAGATGGTGCTGAGAGAGCCAGACAGGAATTCCACAGAAGGAAGATGGACTTTGCCCCATTTTACCTTTTCAGATTCATCTCTCTTCCAGCCATGCTACACCACTTGTTGCCTTTCACGTAGTTCACTCTTACCTCTTTGTGCCTTTAATTATGCTGGTCCCTCTCCCTCCTTTGCTCTTCCTTGGCCCCATCAGAGTCCTGGCCATCCTGCCTACCTTACTCTGCTTTTATTTCCCACCCTTGACTTAGCTTGTTTTTTCTTTCTTCCTCATCTACTCTCTTATTGATCTCCCCAAGCTATTCTAAATTTGGCTTAAGCATCACCCCCTCCTGAAAGCCTTATCTGATCTCTCATTCAATTTAGAAGACCCTTCTTGGGGTTCCTATAGCCCCTTTGTGCCTACTTTATGAGCATCCACCCCACTCTCCCGTAGCTACTGATCTACATGTATATCTCTTCCTTATGCCTGGAATGGCCTTGACGATGGAGATCGTACATGCATTGATCTTGTATTCCTATCACTTAGTGCCTGGTGTTGGGTAGGAAGGGTGGATAGATGGCTGGAAGGAAGGAAGGGGGACTTAAGTCCTCAGGGCTCTGCTCTCATGCCACTTCCTTATAGGATCCCTCCCATCCTATTGCACTTTATGTATATACATTATTTTAAAAAGTTCCCACAGTTTGACTTGCATTATGGACAGCCTCCCCACTTCTCCTTCAACAGAGTGTAAGCTCTTTGAGGTCAAGATTCACGTCTTCTGCATCTTTCTGTCTCTAAAGATGCCTCGCCCATAGTGCACGCACATCTGTTTCTGTTCCATAAACATCTATGGAAAGTTATATGGTATCATTAGGCCATAAAAAAGTAAAAGTCAGTCAAATAAATCTCAAACTGGGTAGGGGAATCTTCCTAGCTTTGGCTATTTAAAAAAAGCTGATCCATCAAACCTAACTGGTGGGGTGGGATAGGGGTAGGGAAATGCTCACAGTAATAATACTAGCTAACACTAACTGAACTCTTACTGTAGGACACACCCTATTCTAAGAGCCTTGTGTGTATAAAACCACCATTCGACAATGCTTGATAGTCATGAGTTTGACTCGCACTGGAGGCAAGGACAACTGTGAAGCTGTAACTCGGGAGAGAGAGCTGCATCTGCTGAGTTTCATGCTTGTATATGAAAGCTGAGATTATATGGATTTGTTCTGAGAGTTAGCAGAGAGCTTCATCAATTGCTCTCTGCCCACATTTGAGTATTTTAAGCCAAAATTACTTTAAATTCCATTAACCTGTGATTTTGCAACTTGAATTTAAAAAATTCCTTTCTGGATTCCAAGATGTTTTCAGTAAATAAACAGCAGGTTTTCAGACAGGATAGAAAGACAACCAAGGTGGTGTTCTTAACCATATAGTATCCTAATAACAGGGAGTATAGATCCTGTATCTGGAGCTCTATGCAGAGACACCCCTCCATGCCTTGCAAGGCTGGGATGCAGATGAAACACAGTAGAAAATATAAATAACCTAGCCTGGAAACACTCAGATGGGGGAGCTGTTATTACTTCAACCTTCACAATAACCCCTACAGGGTAGGCACTGTTTTTCTCATTTTATGTATGTATGTATGTATGTATGTATGTATCAAGATTTATTTATTTATTTGAGAGAGAGAGAGAGCGTGGTGGGGAGGGGCAGAGGGAGAGAGAGAATCTCAAGCAGACTCTCCACTGAGTGTGGAGCCCAATGTGGAGCTCGATCCCATGACCTTAAGATCATGACCTGAGCTGAAACCAAGAGTTGGACGCTCAAGTGCCACCCAGGCACCCCAGTTTTCCTCTTTTAAAAAAAACTGATGGTGTTGCAAGAGAAGCTAGGCAAACTGTCCAAAGTCACCCCATTAGTAAGTGGCTGAGTAGTCAGGATTCGAATCCAGATCTGTCTGAGTCTGTGTTAATCATTAACTTAAAAGGGAGCCTAATCTTACTATTACTAAGTTATTTTATGACCCTGGGAAAGTGACTTCCTCTCTGGGAGGCAGTGTTTATTGTAGGGGAAGAAATGAATAAGCAGAATAATGAATTTGGGCCTGGCAAGCATTCTGAGTCCTAGGACTCTAGGTTACCCTGATCTATGGTCTGGATCATACTCTTGACTTGAGGGCTGAGTCTCAAGATGTGGGCATCTAATGCAATTTCAGGGGCCTCTTAAGAAAGGGTGTATCTAACCTACCTTGTGGTCTCACTGGGCGTGGTCTCACTTGGCTGTTACCAGGAATAACTAATAAAAAAGCCTAAGACGTGTCCAAGTGCCACAGTGACAGATGTGACTACACATAAATTAGTCTTGCAGAAAGCTACTTGCCTGGGGTCATCATAAATTTCTGATGGTGCAACACAAGACTGATTGTATTTACTTTTGCTCTCTGTCAGGTTGAGAAGTGTGATAGGCCAGTAAAACGATTTAGTTGGCTGGTAAATTATCTGCAAGATTGATTAAAAATAGGAAGCAAGCAATTGGCAAATTGTCAATGCACAGAAAAGAATACTCAATAACTAGATCCAGAGATTAAATTAATTTAACATGGGGGCATCATTTGAGGAGGATGTTTCATTGAACTCTTGTGATTTTATTTGGACTGAAATGACTGTGTGTGTGTGTGTGTGTGTGTGTGTGTGTGTGTGTGAATGAAGCAGACATGTAACATGGTGCTCATCTTGGCTCTCAATTCAAGATTAGGAAAGCAGTAAAGATAATACACAAGGGACAGCCATCCTTAGTGCTCATCATTCTAAAAGAGATCATTTGGTGGAAATTAGAAAGAAAACATCAGCCATGTAATAAATTACTCTGAGTATCCCAAGAATTGGAAGCTGGCTGCTATTGTTCCCTCTTCCCGTAAATGATGTGCCCAGATTATACCATCACTCTAACACGATTATGTATGCAAATGATGCAGACAGTTATACAATTTACAATTTGGCTGAAATTGTTAAAGAACCAGCAAATGGACTTTGACAAATTGCAATTGGGGGGTTTTAAAAATGAACTTTTATCACAAAGCAAGAAAACAAGGGATACTCAGCTGGGCTCATGTAAATTCCTGGAGCAAAATGTACAAGAGAGATGCAACTGATTTGCGCTCAGCTCCATCTTAAAAACTAGCATCAACTCTTCACTGTTGTGGGGAGATGGATTACTCAAATAGCGCTCTGGTTAAATAAAACATTAATATGGAATTATCATACACACCACACATGGATTACCAATTTCGAAAGAATTAGACCACAACAAAATACATTTAATTTAGTATTTCTTGCTCTTCCCCCTAGGTCATCACTACGAACCATTATTCAGACTGGTGAGGCCTGGGGGATAATTAATAAAGAGATCTGGTCAACAGAACCCATGAAAACAGGGACTCTGCTGTTTCCAGACATTTATTTTAGGGTGTTTCCTCTTCAATTTTGATTTCTTTAGATCCCTAGGGAAGCTTATAGTTCACAATTGCCTTTCCTATCTAGACCATAGTTAAGGTTACAACTTAGTAGGATTTCTCAAGGTTTACTGGTCGAAGATTCGTACTGGCATCTGGGGTCCTCTCTCACATCATCGTGTATTCAGTATTTTTTCTATCAAATATATTTATAACAATTCTCCCACCTTCCTTTTTAAACCCTACACATGGCCACCATCTCAATATACAACCAGACAGAATGCTTAGAAAGGATCTATTTGTGCAAAATTTTAAAAAGACACTTAGACATACCCCGGTCTTGTCAGACTTACTATCTCAAATATGTTGATCCATAGATACAGAGAAAGACTCTAGAGATCATTCAGGAAACTTCAACCCCAAAGAAAGAGACAGGGAGGTATTAGATGAGACGCAGGGCTTCCTAACCACTTGTTTCCCAGTTAAATAAGGCCAGTTTCAAGTTTATTCTTCTGTTACTGCTCTTTTTTTGAAGTATAAGTTATTCACTTTCTTTTTAAATTACAGGGCTCTAAATTAGACTGCAGTGGGATGTTGACCAGTGTAGGGTATAATGAGAAGGTTACTTGTGGTTTCAACGTTTTGTATTTCTAGCCAGGGATATTTCCAACAGTGGCTGGTTAGTTCGTTTGGTTAGTAACTAGGTAATAATGAAGCCAAAAGAATGAGTTCAGCGCCCCGTAGGCCAGTTGGCTTCACTCATTTTATAACTATAGACTAGAGCTATTAAGGTTTGACTCCAGTGCTAGTTATCCACCTTGAAAACAAAAGTGACTTACTAGAGAGAGAGAGTCAAAGTCAGTGGACAACAAATAATATTTGGGAAAACAATTTCTACATCAAAGAAGATCAAAGTCATGCAAACTAAAATAAGATAACATTTTTCCTGTTAATTTCCTTTGGAAGACAGAGGAGAGGGTAGGTGAAAGGAGCAGAGCGGAGGGGAGGGGAAAGAGACACAGAGAAAACCCACTTCTGGCATGGATCAGTAAAAACAGCCACTCCAACATGGCAGATGGAAATGCAAATCAGGACAACTTTTTAGAAAGCAATTCGGCAAGAAAAGAACCAAATGTATTTCATGCCCTCTGACTCAATAGTTCAACTTCGAGGAATCTGTCCTATGGAATTAGAGAACTGGTTCTTTTCCTCCAGAATACTGTCTCCTCTATGTCCTGTGGTTTTTTTTTAAAAGATTTTATTTATTTATTTGACAGAGAGAGAGAGAGCACAAGCAGGGGGAGCAGCAGAGGAGAGGGAGAAACAGGCTCTCCGCTGAGCAGGGAGCCTGACACGGGGCTCGATCCCAGGACCTTGGGATCATGACCTGAGCAGACGCTTAACCACCTGAGCCACCCAGGCGCCCCTGTCCTGTGCTTTAATACCATCTGTCAGCTTGTGTGACAGAAACCTCCGAGTTGGGATGATTCCATTTTTGAGGAACCAGGTAAAAAAATCTCCAGTAGAGAAAAAGATTTATGTCTGCCCAAGAATGTTCACAGCAGCCTTATTTATGTTTGTGAAAGAGTGCCAACAATATAAAAAATAGTGGGATAGTTAATAGATAATGTTACATCATATGATAAAAATTATCCCATAAAGAAACTGTTTATGATGAGTTTTCCACTGACACAAAAACTGTTCACGTATGAAAAACAGAATATAAAACCATGTAAACAATAGACTATAAAGAGTGTAAAACAATATGTGTAGACAGAGAAAAATACAACAAAATCATAAGCATGATTATTCTGGATGGTGATATTTAGAGTGATTTAATTCTTCACAATTTTCTATACTTTGAAAGATCACACATTTTTTAGTGATGAGATTTAAACAAAATGGAGACTGTTAAAATAATAGTGTTAAATGATAAACATAGGATTCATGATTGGAAGAAATACAGTATGGTCTTACTTAGGTGAAATATGCCTTGATAACTGAGTGAAAGTAATATATTGGTAAGAATGCTCCACAGGAAGCTATTTCTGGATGGTGGATGAGGGATGTCCCTTCTAGTACTTTTCTGTACTTCTCCTAAGTCATATATTACTTTCATAATCAAAGTTTGAAGAAAGTACTTAGAAAAGAAAATGTTAGCTTACAAAAGGAACCAGATAAGGATGTGCAGACAAAGCAGTGAAACTTACCAGCATTGCCCAGACAAATCCGAAAAGCCAAAGTCACAATAAATAACAATATCATCTTTTCATTAGGCTTACCAAATGAAATAACCATTTTTTGTAAGCAAATAATGGTCAAACATTGGCAATTTCATGTGGTTCAACCCAATATTTAAGGAACAGCACACACTGTCTGCTTGTAAAATTAATTCTCAGACTGGTTATTTTTACTTTGGCCTGTTAGTTTTGCTCCCCAAATCTTCTAAAGCAGTGATTCTCAAACTTTTTTTGGCCTCAGGGCCTATTTACAATCTGAAAAGTTATTAAGGATGCCAAAGAGCTTTGGTTTGTCTGGATATAGGAAAGATGGAAATGGAAACAGTTTTTAAACAATTGACTCACTTAGAAATAAAATAATACCCCTATTACATGTTAACACAAATCACATACTTTCATAAAAACAATTACATTTCCCAAACCAAAATAATTTGGTGAGAGGAGTGGCATTGCAGCCCATTTTGTAAATATCTAGCGTCTAGTCTTAAGAGAAGACAGCTAGATTCTCAGATCTGCTTCTGAGTTCAATCTATGGCAATATAATATGTTAGGTAGCTTCTGGAAAGCTCCAAGGTACATGTGTGAGAGAATGAGTGAAAAAGACAATGTCTTTCTATTAATATGTAAATAATTTGACCTCAGAGACCACAGGAAGCCCAGCAGTTCCCAGACCATACTTCGAGAACCGCTGTTCTAGAGCAACAATTCATGGCCATTTCAGGGTCACGGTTCCCCCAGGAACCATGCATATTCTCCCTTCTCCAAGAAAGGAGCATGCACACGCACGCACGTACACACATTCACACACACACACACGCACATGTTTGTGAGTAACTTTGCGAGTTTACCAACACTCTGATGTCTACGGACACCCAGATTAAGAATACTTAGCCTGGAAAGAAGGAAAGAAATGTTCTAGCTCCATATGCTTTTTGAAGTGCCCCAGGTCAAGACCATGCCTGGTTAAGGTGCTTCATAAATATTGGTGCATGAGAAGAAATGAAATTTTCTCAGCAAAATTCGAGAAATACCTAAAATCGCCAAAAGACTGAATGAAATTAAATGGTAAATAGCTGTTGGATCTGGTGAGCTGCGCTCTAACACTGAGTCAGCAAAATGCCTCCCCGTACAAACGGGAAGGAATAAATGCAAGCTCCATCTTTCATGTCTGTCCCAAACTTATCCTTTTCAAAGAACCTAACTGGCCGCAATTCAAAGGCATGTTGAAAAATATATAAATATATATTTGGGGGGTAAAAAAAAATCCATTAAATTTTTTGATTGCATTGAGTTGCTTATCAAGGGTGTGTGAATAATGCCAGGAAAAGATACTTTTCTAAAAATCAATAAGTTGAAAGTGCTGTTTTAGGGTTGCTGTAGTTGTTGGTTGTGTTTCAGAGTTATTCCTATTGACCTGAATTCAAAAACAAGGTATTGATTTATAAAGTACCTTCAGTAAATAAATGCACATTCTTTCAGCTAACCCTAATAACCTGTAGCATACAGAACAAGATTTCAACTCAGCTCAGTAGAGTTGAGCTTATAGTGTCACAATTAATCCTTTCTAAGAGTCACGAGGCTACTCTTATGTTGAGGAATAACAGAGATGGCAGACAAGAAAACCATGGAAAGAGGAAAGAGGTAGGAACATCTAGGCTTTTTTTTTTCAGAAAGATTTTTTTCAAATATTATTTTGGTTTTCTGAACAGTTGGGAGGCAAAGTTAACAAGACTATAGCTCTCCAATGAGTGGATGATCATGGACCCAATTCTTCTACATTATGGATCTATTTAGCTTTCTTCTTGAGAATGAATAATAAATATAAGCAGAAAGTTGTCTCTTTGGTTGACCATTGGGTCCTTTCTAGAGAAACACAAGATGAGGACAACAGCCCCAGATTTATATTCAAAGTCTACATCAGGGCAATGTTGTGGCTCGGTTCCATTCTGTCATACCCTGCCATTATTTGTCAGTCACAGATGTTGGTTGTTGGGGACCATATTGTATTAAAAAAAAACAACAACCCAGTTTCCTTTAAAATCAATTTCTACCAACTACAAGTGATTTGCCCCTTGAAGAGGCAGGTAAACATCATGAAAGCAAGCTTAAAAAAGGTGTGAGAAAGCAGAGTTTCTGGGCATTGGGCTTCTTTCTGGACTCTTCTTGAGGTTCAGTGACACTTAAGGACAACATAGAAATGAAGAGAGATCAAGCAGTAGAAGTGAAAATACAAAGCAGGGCAAGTTTACCTGTACTCACGATGGAGGCATTGTGCTAGATACAAGGAAGCTGCCATGTGGATAAACTCCTTGGTTGTCCCTATTTAGTAACCACACAGCAGGGTTTGGCAACAGCCTATGCATTTAAATTTAAGTCCCAAACAATCTTCTTTTTTAATAATCAAGTTTTCTATTATTTCTCTCAGTTACAATGATTCTGATGATCGAGATAGACTTATTCCTTCCAAGCATGTTTTTTGGGCTACCAGGATTCTCCTGTAGTGGTCCAGGGGGGCATTTTGTGGACCAGGCCCAGCTGGAAATGGGGTGGTGGGGAAGGAGGGTGGTAAGTGGGCACTGGGCTCTGGGCCTCACACCTGGCTTCAATCAGAGAAGCTCTATTTGGTCTGTTTTTATATATTGAGGCTGCCAGTAAGATTTTATTAGAAAAAGAATTCTGCTGCTAGAAACGACAATGGAAGTTTGAAAGTCACTGGTCTGGGGAAACTACGTTTAGACTAAAGTGGAACCTACATGTTAATAATTCATCTATAGGAATTAAGCAGGTGAGTTCCCTTTAAAAAAAAAAACAACTTTCTGGTTATCCATGTTCATTATGGAAAAAGAATAGGGTAAAAAGATATAAGGATATGGATATCTATAGAGACGTATGTCCTTTTTTAGAAAATGAAAATGAGATCAAACTCTACTTACTATTTTGTCACTTGATTTTCTTTTCACCATAAGGGCTATTATGAACATCTCTCCGTGCCAACAAATATACCACTATATCAAACTTTATGAAGTCTCCCTAGCATGTTAGCATATGGACTTTACCCATTTCCAACAGGCAGCAAGTCTATTGAATGCCTTGTTTGGAGGCATTTGTCTGCTGCTAAAAATAACCCTGCTGTGAACATCCTAGATAACTATACAGGGCAGAACTTCCTAACTGGTACGCTGTGGCACGTGGGTATAGTGCAAGAGGGTTCCAGTGTGGGAGATGGGGCCACTCGGCCCACTTACTGCTCTGGCCCCAACCCTATGCCTGGGTCTGTGAGTGGTTAGTATTTACTTCAATACACTCTACAGAAGGACATTTTCTATGTGACCCATGACTCAAAAATTCTTAGAAAGTGCTGTTACAGGGTAGGAGGGACAAATATGCCCTCCCTAGCCAAACCAGCTGGCTTAGACCCTCCAGTGCCACCACTTACCAGCTAGGAGATCTTAGGGAAGTGACCTTCATTGTGTGTCCCATAATTTCCTCACTTCTTAAGTGGAGGTAATGATAATCACCAGCTCATAGTTATTGTGTTGTTTAAGTTAGTAAATGTAAACACTTAGAACAATGTCAAATACATGGGAAGCAATACAAATGTTAATTATTGTTACCCTTGTATATACATCTGCACACTTTCTGACTGCTTCAAATCTGGGGCGGCTTCTGATCCGAAAGACAGAATGTTACACTCGGTATCTGGAAGCTCTAGTGTTTCTGTATGGTTTAGGACATAGCTTCCCAAACTGTGTTGAGAAAACGATTCATGTTGCCCTCAAGATGGTATGGCAAGGCCTGAGGGATCAGAGCCCCTGGCTGATAGCACACAACCTTTGATTATTCCAGTCTGCTGAACAAAAAGAATCATTTTTGTTGTGTGCAAAGACTTGAGAAAGGTTGGGAAGCGTGGCCCTGAGCTTTGTGTTTATTTCAGAATCCACTCTGAGACACCCAGCTTCTGCACATTTCGCTGTCCCCTTCTTTTCCCTCCACTCAAAGCACCAATTATTTGGCAAACAATCACGGTCATCCAGGCTCTTAGCCTGACCCGTGTGTGCAAGGAGAAAGAGATTGGTTTTCAATAGTAGTTTGCTGATGTAACTTCAATAGCATATTGCAATATAATATGATAATTACCACTTTTTAGAGAAAGAAAAACAAGTTAATAATCCTTTACCTACATATCATGTGACTCTTTTGTTTTCTAATACTTGGTGAGGCCCTGCAGTCTGGGGATATTTGAGGGGTGAATGTGTGATACTGAGAATCGTGTGCTGCTAAAACCTGAGGGTATATTTCAAACATTGGTGACATTTTTGTGAGCAGTCATTTCTCTGTCTTTAATTTTAGTTGCTATTTCTCCTAGTCTTTAGGTTTCAAAGTTGATAGTCTCCTCCTTAATGGGCCTGGGTCCCATTTTTGCTCTAGCTGAGCACAGATACCTGTATCAAATTCTGGCTGAAAATCAGCTGTCTTCTTAGTTTTCAGAAGATGGCTCTCCTATTCCTTCCATAAGCTCCTTTAGTCTTTGTTCTTCGGTCCAATCTGCAAGCCATCTGCACCCTTTATTATTAAGAACATATTTACGGAGATTTCACAACTGTTTAATAGATATGTATCTTATTACATGTTTGATACACCTCATTAAACATACGATTCAATTGGTATTTATTTAACATTCAGTAAACACTGAGACCCCGCAGCCTAGATGGGAGCAGGGGTAGGGGGAGGACCCCAGCTCAGCATCAATGCCTCCATTGTCCTGTAGGAGCTGGTCCTGCTGCAGTCTGCTTCTTCACCTTTAACCCTTCAACACTCCAGCCCAAATGGGCTTGGGCAAAGGATCAAAGTCAGGATCCAAGCCTAAACTATAGCTTACAGCTCAAGCTACTATGGGGGCTACCATCTGGAAAAGGTCCATGTTTCCCCAGTGCCATCTCAACAACCATGCTAAGTGTGAGCTATGGGGGATCCGGTCTTTCCAGATCCATAAGTGTGACCACGATTTTTTTTTTTTTTAAGTGATTTACGGTGTGGCCATCAATACAACTCAACAGGAGGAAGACGCCAAAACCTCCCAGCTGCTCTTCCAAACCAGATCAGAGGTACCTGGAGCCCTGGTAAATGAACCAGAGGTAGATCAGGATGCTTTCTGAGTCTACCAGGCTGCTCTGTCCTTCACTCGCCTAAATCTCCAAGACCCTTGGCTAACGGCAGATTTCTTCCCACACCCCCCAGCTCTTTGAGTTCGCTTCTCAGAGGCTCAACATTCTTTTGTCGTTTCAGAAAGATCATGATACACCTGAGGACTGCATAGGGGGCGGCCAAAATGAAGCAGCGCTTTAGAGAAACATTACTCCATTTAAACATTTGAGGCTTGTTTTCTCAGGGCTTCCAGGACTCGAACATGTAAAAATGCAAAGAAGCCACAGCAACTCCTCTGTGAAAAAAGTTTTCCTTTAAGGAGGCCACATGTCTTAGCCAAACAACTGATACCAAATTGTGGGATTGAAATGCTTTCTGTGAGGGGGGCAGAAGGCAATTTAGTTCTTAGTTCTTTGCCATAAATAACGGATTAAAAAGCTTAGCTGATGCTATAAATTAAAAATGTGAAACTAATTATACCAGCCCCATAAAAGCGAAACAATCAATTCATAACCCAAGTATGTGATATGACAGCATCTACTGGGTATGACAGCTCCGGAGAAGTAGAGAGGACCCAGTAATCCTACAAGAATCCGTCCTCCAGTCCAGAACCACAGGCCCACTTGCATGCTGCGGAGCAAAACAGTAGTAGCTCTGTTGTTCTCTCTACCCATTTTTCATGACAACAGCCTCATCCTTCTCTTCCCTTTCTCCACCCTTTCCATGCAGGCCCATTACTCAAAAGAAAGGCTTACCCATACCAACAAGCACAGCTGCAGTTTTGCCAATTCAAACCAGATGGATCTGGAAGGCAGCTGCTGCCAAGACTATAATTCAACCGGGAATTCCTAAATGTTTCAACCAACCATTTAATAATGTTCTAGCTAGAGTTTTCTCCCTGTTCTAAATATATGGGTGAGGCCAACTTGGTTGGACTCTAGTTTCAGAAAAGTTCTCTGTGTCACTCAGTGAATTGCTTCCGTCTGTTTTACATGGACCATACTCAACATATCATAAGCCGCCGATGGTTCTCCACCCCCAGCTTGTCCTCTTCCTGGTATGGTGGAATGAATCACTGTTTGCAATTCTTCCTGACCTCTGTGTATTAGAACTGTACATCTCTACCCTTTGCCTTGTGACTTTGCAGTTCCTCCCACTAAAAGTGGAGTATATTTCCTCATTGTGTCGCTGGGCGACTCAACCACATGTTTCGATTTGGCTCAAGAGGCACTGCATCTTTCTGTTCCTGCTCTTAGGCTCTGTTAGTCTGCATGAGAATAATATGCGCTGGATAACACGTGGTCTCAGAAGAATGACAAGGCCCTTGGAGCTGACTTGAACCCATCTCACACCCTGGAGCCAAGCTCAGCTGATCCCACACAAGCATAGCAGAGCCAAAGCCAGCTTACACAAGGGAAAAAAAAAAATGAATGTTTACTGTTTTAAGATGCTATGTTTTGGAAAGGTTTGTTACACAGCTGTTTTGTGCCAATAGCTGACTGGTACAACTGCCCCCTGAATTATCTTTCCAAAACTGTCATGTGATTACATTAGTCCCTTGCTTCATGGCTCCTTACTGCTTATAAGGCAAGTCCAAATTCTCTACCATGGCACTCAAGGCCTCCCCAAGTCGAGCTCTACCCTGAGTGTCAGTCTCTCTGCAAAACCTTCCTGACCTGATTGGTTCCCCTCCTTTGGATTTCTAGAGCACTTTCATGATCTGCTACAACAGTACTCTTCCTACTGGATATCACTAGTATTGTATCTATCTCCCTGGGAAGACTGAACTCCAGAGTCAAGAGTTAGTCTGTTCATCTTCGTAGTGCGAGCCCTAGCCTATAGTAAACAAACTGGATTTACTTAGTAATGATTACAACCTGCCTGGTTTTGATCGGAAACATCAATAGACCATTTGCTTACAACAGACTCAAATATTGTCTGAACATTTTTAAGAAAGTAACTTAGACTCCCCAGTTTCCCAGTTCAGGAGTCTAGGTTTACACAGTGATCTGGGTTTCAGTAGGAGACAGACTGGTACAACTGGTGCAAATATCATTGAAGGTCATAAAGATATGTTCTGAAAGCAAGGCCATGGCCCACTTAAGTTCTCCCTTGGGATTTCAACCTGATCCTTGCTCTAATGTTGACCCATGGCCACTGCCCAAATAGAGGGAGCCGAAAGCAGGCTGGAGTTTGATTTTCCCAGTTGATTTGGTCACAGTTTTGCCCATAATAATGTTGCTGTTTTCCTTGGACTGACTGTTGCAGACGAGTCAGATGGAACAGGGCTGTAGCCCTAGGAGAGATCGATGCTATCGATCCTCAAGGCTCTGTGTCATTTCCAGGGGATTTGCTAAAGAAGCTACTTATGTTCCTTTTTCATTTTCACCAACTCATTACCAGCTGCCGCTGCCTTCATACGTCTCAGCAACACCTGGATGAGTGGAACATGACCATCCGGTTGGGGTTCGGACACCAGACAACGTGCAACCCACCAAAACCTGAGCCACACGAGGAAGGCAGGTCACACTGGTCCACAGGGGTTTGGTATTTTTTGTTTTGTTTTAAAAAGGGCAGCCTGGTCCTACACTAAGCAATTGATCCCCTGGCTTAACTTTTAAATTAAGACCATTGTAAATTTGGGAACTTGAGAGGACATAGAGAGGACACCCATAATACTTTGCAAATGTCAAGTGCCTCTCGATGTTGGTTACTTTTCAAAGGTAGCTAGGTTACAATGTACCGTGGTAATGAAAAAACCCTGTCAGGCCCACTCTACAGGGTTTTAGTCAATATACATAATATTATTGGGCTTTGCAAGGATTAAAGGTTGTTTCTCTCACAGCCTCACAATAGGGCTATTTTTTTCTACTGAAGGCACAAAAGAAACCCCCCTGTTTACAGAGGAGCCCAGGACATTTTGGGGCCCCAAGGCAGTCCTAACATCCCTTTGTGTACTTCCCCCTGCTGGTGGCTTTGTAGTTAACCTAAAAAAAAAAAAAATCCAATTTCTTTTAACCTGTAGATGCCAAGAGTAAAAAAAAAAAAAAAAAAAAGATTGGTGATTTATATTTATATATATTTATATTATGGGACTTATATTGTCCACGAGCCTTTTCTAGAGTACAGATGTTATGGTTTCCTTCAGTTTGATTCTGAGAGGGAAAGCTTTTATGTCACTCCATCCTTCCCCTGCCCCCCCCAACTCTCACATCCCCTCAGTTCAGCCATATTTAGCGCAATTTTAGAATCACTCATCCCGCAGAATGGGGTACCCAAAATGGAGCCTAATACAACGCGGTCCCACCTAGATTTATACACTTTAGGAGGCTAGAGATAGCACACCAGAAAATTCTGTAATGTGTCATAACCATGCCTAAATAAATAGGAAACTACTCAGTATGTTTGGCCTACACAATTAAAAGGAATTCTAATCTGAAAATCTCACAATAGAGAAGCAGCGATTAATCTGTTCAGTGAAACTTTATAGGTGGGGGTTATGGAGAAGAATCCTGAGCTGGCTCCAGGGAATGACCAACTAATTCTTGTAAGCATCTTTACAGTGTTTTATTGTGGTAAAGACACACAAAAGTTATCATCTTAACCATTTTAAAGTGTACAATGGAGCAGCAGTTCACAAGGTTGTGCAACCATCACTACTCTCTAGTTCCAAAACCTTTTCCTCACCCCAAATGAAAGCCCTGTACCTATTAGCAGTCTCTGCCCATTTCCTCTTCCCCCCTAGCTCCTGGCAACCACAAGTCTGCTTTCTGTATTTATGGATTTGCCTTTTCTGGCTATTTCATAAAAAAAAATGTTATCACATAATATGTGGCCCTTTGTGTCTGGCTTATTTTACCTAACCTAATAATGTCTCCAAGGTTCCATCCATGTTGTAGCATACATCGGTATTCCATTCTTTTTTATAGCTGAATAATATTCCATGGCATGGATGTATACAGCCTTTTGTTTATGCATTCATCTGTTGATGGACATTTGGGTTCTTGGACCTGATTTGAGTTACTTTTCTTTTCTTTTTTTAAGATTTATTTATTTATTTTAGAGAGAGAGTGAGAGAGAACACGAGCAGGAGGGGCAGAGGGAGAAGAGAGAATCTCAAGCAGACTCCGTGCTAAGCTCGGAGCCCGATGCAGAGCTCGATCTCACGACCCTGAGATCATGACCTGAGCTGAAACCAGGACTCCGACGCTTAACTGACTGCACCACCCGGGTGCCCCTGAGTTTCTTTTCATGATAACAGAAATTCATATCAACAACATACAACTCTAATGTTGTTGTTGTTGCAGTTTTTAACGAGTCATGTTATTAACATATTTTACTCTCAGTAGACTGTCAACATGTACTGATACTAGAGGCACTCAATCAATATTGCTTGATAAGTTCATGTCCTTGCCTCTAAGGGCTCTGTTTGGGTAGACTAGAAGTGATGAAAGAATTATATGAAATAATTAGGGGATAATGTAGGTGGTCCATGGCTATGTCATACTGTGGAACTAAGAGGGAGTTAAGCCTGGGTGAAATCTGTTGACAGGGACAGAACAGGCACCCAAGACATGCCCAGTTGACAGCTAAGACCCTGTTGGACCTGTGAAGTCATTTGTCTGAGGGATATTACAATTTTCTATCACTGTTTCAACAAATGGTTAGTGAGAAGAGAGCCTGAAATGAAGGGAATGGCCCATAAGACACAGAGTAGGGAGTACTGTGATGGCTGCTTCTGGACTGGCCCTACCCAGGAGTCCAGATTGGTGAGAGCTTGAAGGCTGCTTTCTTTGGTTAGTAGGGTCCCAGGAAAATGGGTCAGGATTTCCTTTGGAAAATTTATTTGGGGGAAAGCTAGGTGAATTGTAAATAATTAAAACAAAAAGGAGTGGGCTTCACTGACAATTAAGTCTGAGATGCAGTCAAAGGTTAGGTTCAAGGACATTGAATAGGTCTTGGTATACAGGTCTTTGCAGAGCCTTTTAACATAACCATGTGCATCCTGAACCTCCAAGAGGCCAGCACTCTATATAGTATTTTCTGAAGTTCTTTGACTGTGGAATCCCTCATTGTTGCTGTTTATTGTGTGGTGTTCGTGCTACACAAAAAGTACTTACCTGCAGGAGCTGCTGGGAGCTGAAATGTATATGCCCTGTGCTCTGCTTGCCACATGAAGGGACTGTGCAGCTGTGTTTAGCCAGAGGGGTTTGGTTTTGTATGTTTGTCTGTCTTCTAAGGATGGTCTCCACCTTCTAATTTTCATAAGGATGCTCTGTAGGTAGCAAAGTCCCTGGACCCTTTTTGGTGGAACACTGTGAATGAATGTGTTTGTGTGTGAGAAGGAGAATGTGTGTATGGAACAAGAATGTTCTAGGGAATTTCTGGCCAAATCCTAAATGGAGCAAGGCTGTAGTCCAGAAGCATTGTTCCAACAGCAAGATAATTGCTATAGACTAATGTTTGTGTCTCCCCCAAATTTATATGTTGAAACCTAATCCCCAATGTGATGGTATTAGAGCCTTTGGAAACTGTTAGGTCATGAGGGTAGAACCCTCCAGAGAGGGATTAGTGTCCCCTTATAAAAAAGATCTCAGAGTGAGGACAGAGTGAGAAGAGGACCATCTGTGAGCCAGGAGGCAGGCCCCAACCACATGCTGAATCTGCTGATGCCCTTATCTTAGAATTCCCAGCCTCCAGAACTATGAAAAATAAATCACTCAGTCTATGGTATTTTTGTTATAGCCACCCAAATGGACTAATATAGGAATTCAAAGGTTGATCCTGGGGCCACTGCACCTTGGAATTCATTAGGGACAAGGAAGCATAGCAGAACCCCATTGTTGTAACTGAGCCACCATATCTGAGGTCCTGGATATGACTTAATTCTGACCTTCCTAGAAGATTGAGCTTGAGGCTATGCTTTCCTTCTTGGTCAGGATATGGGGCCTTGGGGAGTTCAGGATGAGGGTCTGGGAGACCAGAGGCAGGCAAAGAGCTGACAGAATGCCATAGGATGAGGTATACACTAAAAAACCCAAGACCTCAGAGAGAGATGGGATGACATCACCTCAGTGTGATGGACGGGCCAGTAAGTCTTTAGGGAGATGCTGAGCTGGGCACTGAACTGGACACATTAACTCTCACCTCTGTGCTTCCTCCGCTCAGAGGTCACTGATGTTCCAAGTGAAAAGAATATTGGAGCATGAAGGGATTATGAGATTCCTTCTGAATCAACTCAAAATGAATAAATTATTTTTGATATTGCCTAGTTTCAGCGTATTTATATTTGAATTCTCTGAAAACTGGTACTCCATGTGGGATACTTCTAAGAAGATTTGACTAATCACAACATCCCAACTCATGGCTATGATCATAATGGAAAACAGGGTTTACTAAGTAAACATGCTTCTAGGATTACAAAATTGGTGGCATTAAAGCCAAATGCCTCATAAATAAAAGTAATTCTGTATGTCAGGTTGCTATCTGTGTCTTGCCTTGTAATATATATTTATGACTATATAGCTATATCTGTGATTTTTTTCACATAAAAGATATGTGACCTTCATAGACAATCTGGAAAATACAAAAAAAGAGAAGAAAATAAAAAACCCTGTAATACTTTTGATCATAGTTACAATCTTGATGTCTATACTCTATACACTTTTAGATATAAGTATTTATTTTCTTTTTACAGATTGTTCACATATGAGTATACATTTTATACATTTTACTTTTGGGATGCTTCTTTTTATAGATTGAAAAATAAAACTGGGATCTCCTATCTATACTGTTTTTTGACTTTTTAAAAAAAATCACTTATTCATGTATTGTATATATTTTCCATGTCTTTAAATATCACTTCACAACATGGCTGTGCAGTATATCATTGTATGGACAGACTATATTTTATTTAATAGAACTCTTATTTTCAGATTTTCAGGTTGTTCTAAATTTTTCTCTCTTATACAGAACTCAGTGATAAACCTTTTTCTCCCCAACATGTCTGATTGTCTCCCAGAAAACTTTCATATGTTTTTCTTATGCTCCTCAATACCAAACACATTGAAGTTATCACTGATGGTTGTAATTATTTCCTACAGATGAACTAGATACTTACCAGGTGTGAATAATCCCTCCTCATAGGAGTGTCATACACTAAGATTGACAATACAAAAAGGCATGTTGAAAATAAATGGCTTTAAAGTATTACTTTCCCTTACACTGTAAGAAAATGCAAAATAAAATGTGGATTTAGCCGCACAACATGTACACAAAATGCTCAGAAATTTTTCTTGCTCAAAAAAAAAAGAAAAAGAAATTTTTCTTGCTCAAATCAGCCACATATTGAGCTTGGAGGTCGCTTCTCTGTGTTGTATCAATTTTCTTGACATGGAAATTTCCAAGGACAGAGTCATGGAGAGCAGGTCGACCTCACCTAAGCAAGACAAGTCAACTCAAATAAGCAATATTCCTCGAGTGTTGTTTCTAAGTGCCTTGCATTGTATCTCTAGGTGTGGCCTGTGAAGAAAGAGGAGCTTTTGTAGAACTGCGGCCAACAGAGTCTTGTTTGTAAGAAAAAGGACTCCATGTTGGCAGACTAATGAAAGTCTGCACCAACCACCCAGAATTTTTTGCTAAAAAGAGGTCTCTTTGGTGTTTTTAAAATGCAAGCCTGAGAGTGCAAGCCCCAATGTTTCAATCAGATGGATACAGATAGTAAGGCACGGAACATAGGCACGAAATCAAGGTGAGTTGCTTTACATGAACACAGACTACCCATGACTTCCAGAGCCTTCTGCTGGAGAAGTCTGAATGGTGGAAGGGCTGAATTGTAATACTCGAACTTAGAGATCTCTCTTAAAGCTTCAGCTGGCTTTCCTAAACTTCAATCATTTGACTGTCACTTTCATGATTCTGTCCTATTCTGTACGACCTTCACTGTGACTTCATACTTTTCTTTCAATAGACTCACAATTTTACTGAAGTGGATTTAGCCTCATCCTGAGACACTATCCATGAAAACATGAAATTATGTGGTTATATTTTTATGTATGCATAAATGTTAAATTTTTGACATGGTGTTAGCGTACTTTCAAATGTGGTCTTTCAAATCACCGTGGATATGCATTCGGTACTTGAAGAAGTACTGGTTTAAGGAAAGCTCTTTCAGGACAAATATAGAAAATATGACTATTTACAGTAGAGAGTAAACATTTGAGACTTGTTTTTCTGAATATCCTTATAGGCTAAATGAAGTCAGGTTTAAGGAGATTTGAATACAGAGTCCCAACGAGCTATTCAATTATGGGTATTTGGAATACTAACTTGGCTCCCTGATGTCAGATGGACCCATTAACACTGTGTTATACATCATACAACCCTAGCACAGGTTGACTATTGGCCATGTGGATCTGTGTTCTGACCCAACATTGCATTGTCTCTGGGCTCACCTTTCTGTTTATGGAGTAGAAACTCCTGAAGCAACACCCACTTCACTGACTACTTGAACACAAAGTCACTCTCCATTCCCTTGGGAAGCCCCACTGACAGATGCCCACAGCACTCCATGTGGTCCCAGACAATCATCTATTCCCTGGAGCACTGAGCAGTCCTGGCCCCACCAGCTGAGCTGTATCCTTCCTAAGAGTCAGTTATGTGTGTCCCCAACCTTTTAATGGAAGTCATTCTTGCTAATGAAATTCATAATTAAATAAAATATAAACCAGAGGTAGATGGCTGCAAAAAAAGTTGTTTCTATGACAGCTAAACTAACTCTGTGAAAACACTCAGGTGAGTTGCTAAAAACTGCCATGTAGGTAGGACAACTGTAATGGAGGGATTCTGCACTCTGACAGCCTCTTGGATGCCTTAAATTCTCCCTTCACTTCAAAGACTGGAAACTATAGATGCGCAATATGGCAGTGGTTCGTGCAAAAAGATCTATGTTGTCTTAAGTTTAAAATGCTTAAAGTACTATATACATACATATATATATATATCCCTGCTTTAGCCAACTTTTACAATTTACAAACCAACTGTTGGTTCATCAGAGCCTTCCTACGGACATACACGATAGTTGTTTTCAGAGCTGGGCCTGAAATACTGTTGTGTTGTATGTGTCTTGGCCTTGGCCTGTCTCATGAGATGTGAGCTCCTCAAGGACAGGGCTTCTATCTTAGCCATCTTTGCTGATTACATGGAGCTAAGGCCTTGCAGCTGCTGATCAATATTCTTAGAATTGAACCAAAATGTCTTTGTTCTCATTAATTTGAATTCCTTCAAGTCGACTGTACTTCCCACCCTAATCCAGAGTCATTTTTCCCGATGGCCAAATAACTCAGCGTGTCTGGGATAAAGAAATGTCTGTCACTGAGCTGTCCATTCTGCCAGGATTGGCTAGTAAGAGGAAAGGCAGAGGAGGGGACTTCTGGCGGCCTTAGCATGACTGAGGTATGGCTTGGCCAATTAAGTACTTCATACTAGAATATTCCACGAATGCTATAGGATGGAGAAGTAATTCATCACATATATTTAAAGTTGAATTTACCGATATTTTATGGTATTGGATATTATTTCTATTAACATTTTATGCTGAAATTACAGAATGATTCGTGAGTACTGAATTTTTGATTGCTTTTACACTTTCTGGGACACTATTAAACTTGATTTACGTTAATAGCACTGTAAGAAGATATTAACAATGAAATTTCCAAAAGCACTTAGCATCTCATAATTGGAGTTAAATGACAAAAAAAATGAGGGGATAATAAAGTAAAGAGAAAAAAGGAGAGAGAAAGTTTTGACAATATTCTTTTTAACCTGTGGTTCTTAATAAGATTTTTGTAGGAATTGTTTTAGGTTAGGAAAGAATCAAATCTCCGATCAAGAGAGATGACGCTGATTTATTAGAGGAATTTTATAATACAGAATAAAGACCTGGCTCCAGGTAGAGAGTACAGAATTTACTACTTCTAAGAGAGAAAATTTCCTGATTTCCAGAGTAGGGAGGAAACTTTAATTAACAACTTTTTCCTCTGTCCACAGTGACTAGAAGATAATCTATTTTTTTTTTTAAGAAAAGGAACTGATTTAGTCATAGCTGCTGGATTACAGAGAGGCAGACAATGAAAGCAAAGACATCAGAGCTAGAACAATAACAATAATAACAATTATTATAACGAATTTTGTTGAGCCCTTACTATGCACAGGCTCTGTGCTAAGCAATTTACACGTACAATCTCATTAATTCTTCTTAGCATCCCTATGCATTAGGTACTATCATTGTCCCCATGTCACAGCTAAGGAGAGATTCAGAGAAGCTGAATGACTCTAGCAAAGCGACAGCACCAGGATTTGAACCGAGGCAGTCTGGCTCCTGAGCAGGTCCTTAACCACCACACTAACTTAAGCGTAACTAAGTTAAAAGTAATCTGGTGAATGTCAAAGCCACATCATGCATACCTTTTGTTAGCCCTGGGTGTTTTTGCTTTTGTGGGCTCCTTCCTCCCTAAAAAATTATTCAAACTTCTGTTTTATGATTGCACTGATAAACATATTAACATTAGATATTAAAGCATTTTCTTTGAGTGGGGCACCTCGCTGGCTCAGTAGGTAGAACATGCGACTCTTGATCTCAGGGTTGTTAGTTCCAGCCCCACGCTGGGTGTAGAGATTACTTCAAAATAAAAAAACTTGAAAAAAATATTTTTTTTTACCAAAAATTTTACCATTTTAATGATTTTAAAAGAAATTAAAATACTTCTGTGGGCCCCTAAAAGTGTCACGGGCCCTAGGTGCTGTGTCTCCTGAGCCCTAATGGAGAAGTTGGCCCTGGTTAGCCTGGCAAAGAAGCTAAGACTCGAACATGAGATCATGTAACTTCATTTCTGATTACAAAGGAATCCAGAAAGCGACGGTAATGGAACACATGGAAATAACATGATAAGAAGAATGAAGTGGTTTCCATCCCCCTCGTTTTTTCAGAGGACACATGGCTTGGGTCCTTGCCTGCTCTTTGAGGAGTGCAACTTCAGAAGTGTTGAGGTCTTTATTGGCTTTATCTTTATTAATACACTTCAATTTAGTTAAACACACACACGCAAACAAACAGCCAAACTTGGATCTTCAACTGATCATACTGGCTACAAACTAACAGAATATTAGAGATGACTAGGGTCAGAGACATTAAGATTGACTACTCTTAGGATTCTGGCCTGGGCTGTTGTTTGGGAAATGATTCCCTGGAAACACAGAGAAAAGCCCACCACATACCTCAGTCCTCACTCATAGCAACAGACACTAGTTTCTGTCCCAAACAGAAATGAGATTCATCCATTAACGTTCCTCCCCAACCCAATAATGCCTCACTGACCCATTTTCTTGGATACTAACAAACTAGGGGTCATTCTGAGAAGATGCTGAATCTCAAGTCTTGGTCCAGACCTGAATGTATTCTGAATAAAAGTAATGAGGAAAAAAAAATCTATTTTTAGTTCCGAAATTGCTACACCACCGCCAAACTGGATACAAGATAAATCCAATTACCATGTTAGGGTTTAGTATCTGCTTTGCTTTATGATAAAGATAATCTCAAGGTAACTCTGGTTGAATTGGATCACTTGCATGAAGTTCTCTCAGTGGTAGGCAAAACATCCTGAATGAGATTTATGTGTAAGACATTATCTGAGATTTCCCTCTTTTAAAGCCATGGTTTAAAAGGGAGTAGAAATGCATACTTTTATTAAGCAAAGAAACTATCCCAGGAATCCAGGATAAAATATTTTCCTTGCAATTTTTTAACTCATTTAAAATCATGTGATTTTACTGACTTCTTTAGTTTATAAGACTTTTAAACCAAAGAACAGATAATGAAGTGGATGGCATTTATAGACTTCATTAGGAAATTGGGCGTTACTTACCTTAAAAATGATTGAGAATGTGAACCTGGGACTTTGTTAAGATCATAGCCAACAAAAGGCACAAAGTAAAAGGTAACTGATAAGCAAATGATAGATGATTGAATGGATAGATACACGGATAGATTAATGAATAGATAGAAAAACAGATGGATAATACAGATGAATGAATTAATAGAGACACAAAGGATAGGCAAGTAGATGACAGATAATAGAAAGATATTCATAGATCAATACCTGGTTAGAAAATGGATAGCTAGATGCACATGGATGAACAGATGACTGCGAAGCAGAATAAAGAGTTGATATATAAATGAATATAGTTAGATGAATGGAGAGATAGATGCTCAAGATTGATGAATGCACCGATAAATTTGGAATGAAGTTGCAGATAGATATAAGGGTACAACAATATCACGATTGTACCCAACTGGAATGGAATACCAATGAAGATAATGACATTTTTCTTCATGGAGCCATTTTTAAAAATTTAACTATTTTGGGGGAAGTATGGGCTGGAAGCAGGAAATCAGTCAGTCTCTAGGAGCCCTGAAGTTTCACAATAAATGTCTCAAAGATAGGAAGAAAATACATGGATGTGTCATGATTTAGCCACTGCTGCATAATGCTCCATCCTGGCCCACTCGCCCTCTTTGATACACACTAGAACAACGAGGGATGCACGGAGTGGAGGGTGCATGGGGCAGCCTTCATGCATCCTTGGTGATGCATAAAAGTCCTGCCTTTTTGCCTCTTTTTCAATTCTGATATTCACATATACCTTCATTGGCCGACCTACTCAGGAAGGTCTGATGTTGTAATTAATCCGTGTCACAGAAGGATGTAGTACCCGCAGAATTTATGAGTGGGTTTGGGCTGCTGTGATGAGTAGGGGCACCTCAGCCCGTGTGATATAAATTCCTCTGCTAATTGGATTGCTGGAGCTAATCAGAAACCAGGAAGGGGATAAAAAAAAAAAAAAACACAAAAACTCGTATGCTTCCTCCTGCTGCTGCTGCTGGCTGATAAAGCTCACAGCTCCTCTCAGGACAGGGGGTGCTGGAATTGAATCCTCTTGCGGAGGTCTCCCTGGAGATGGCTATCTCAAAGGTGACGCATCCCCTCTGTCACCAGGCCAGCAGGAGATAGAGCAATGGGAGAAAAGAGTAGAATGATCCCAAAGAGATTTTACTACCGAACCACAAAAACAGAGTGAGTGGGGGAGAGATGAAAGAGTAGGAAATCAAAGGGGGACATCCAATGGCCTGAGAGAGCTAGAAGCTTTCTCTGCAATGAAGTGCCACTCCCCGGGACACGTGAGCATGCCTGGCATTCACTTGGGGGTATAACTTCAGGAGGCCTCATGTCCACGGCCAAAGCCAAGGGGAGGGTGCAAATTCCATTCAATACTAGGGCTAGTGCAATTCAGGGAGCTCAGTTGAACTGATGAAGCTGTAGGGAAGGTGAGGATAAAAGCCCAAGGTCCAAAACTCCTCGCCTGCTGGAAAACCATCGGCGTAGAGCAGTGAGAGAGAAGGCTTCCTCTGCTCCCACTCTTTCTCGGTTTTGGATGAGGGCAGGAAAAAGCAAGTTTGTGTTCAATGGCCTGTGTACATTTCCCACCAAGAATAAATAGTCCGTTCCAGCTGACAGGGTGAAGCATGGGTTCTGCAGGGCACTGGTTAGACCTTGGCGATCTTTCTCTCTTCTTTGCTTGTCTAAGGCTCTACCCCTTCTCCACAGAGGAAAACGTATCCCTCATATTTGGGTCCACCAAGCTGAGTGCCCTGCAGTTCTCTTTAATCTCCTCTTTTTGTCTCTCCTGCATTCTTTTCTCTCTGTGATTTCTACTTCTTTGGCCGTATTTCTTCTGGAGCCCTGTACGTACACAAAATCCTTAGCCATGATGAGTAGGCAGCAAGCCCCTCTTGCACACAACAAAGACTTCTATTTTTTTTTTTCTATCTTTTGGGCGACACGATAAAAAATAACCCTGTATTTATGCAAATTGCAAAGTAGCGTGTGATAATGAAAACAAAACAGTGCTGGCCCGCAGCCAAGACATGGCACTGACGGGGGCTCCCGACCATTTGGCTCTTGATTCTTTGGGGAAAGCAGCTGTAGAGAAAGGAGAATGCACAACATCCTCGTCACACGCGCACTCACACGCGCACACCCTCGTTCGCACGCATTCCGGTACCGTCACCTCGGAGCTGGCAAGACTTGGGATCCAAATGAAGTTCTGCTTCCTACTGCCACGAGCACTTCAGCGTCGTCCCCCACGAGCCTCCCTGCCCCCTGCTCCTGATTCCCTTTCAGGAATTTACAAACATTTTCCACAGATCAATATCTGTATTGATTATTCATTGTGAGTGAGTCGTGTGTCTTTGGTGATCCAGCTCACAGAGGTAGCAGCCAAAGCCTGCTGCAGGGGAAAAAAAAAAAAAATAACAGAAGGCGAGAGGGACCCAGCTCTTGCTGGGTCTGTGGCTGTCGGCAACACAGAACGGAAGAGAAAAAGAGGAAGGCACTTGAAAAACGAAGGAATGGACCAGGGTGGAAGAGAAAGAGGGAGCAATAGCAAGAAAGACCAAGTGACGATGGACATCTGGTTCCAGGGATCTCGGTGGCTTGGAGGAAACCCCCATCTTGGTCTGCTGCTCCGTGCAACATGCAGCGGACTCACTCCGCTCTGGGAGTGAGAAGTGACTCACAGTTTTGGTATCTCCTACGTAAGAGCTTTGGGGGGATTCCTTGGCTTGCTGACAAGGGAAGCAAGAAAGCAGCAGCAGTGAGGTAAAACACGATTACTTCCAACTGCCTTGCGGAGGATATGCAGTCGCTTGGTTTGACTGGAACAGCTTGCTGCTCTCTGATGGCATGCGGAGGGAGAATAATTAAAAAGGCCAGCATCACTTACTAAGTGAGTAAACACAAAGCCGTTCCAAACGTGCTCTCCAGCTAATGAGAAGCTGTAATTTCTTATACTTCAAGGCAAAACAAGACAGTGATGGGGCTTAGTGGAGTGTGTGTTTGCGTGGATATGGAGGTGGGGGGTGGTGGTGGTGGAGATAAATCGACTAATTGTTGGCAATGTTTAAAAAAGGGATTACTGGAAAAGACAGTGAAATGATGACAGGAAAACATCTTGGACCAGAGCCAAAAAAAAAAAAAAAAAAAAAAATTCGAGGCAAATCAAGTCTGCAGCTCAGAGGAAACACCCCTTACTCCTGTCGGAGCCTCCGACAGGAATTGCCCGGTGTTCCTCAGCCAAATATGGAATATCGTGTGGGCACCAGGGGAAGGACCAGGGACCACCAGAGTGTCCAGAGGAAGGAACCACGGCATGCCAGGTTACACGGTTATGTCATACTTTAAGAAAACAAAACAGTAAAAACCAACCTGTCCTTTCCTTTTAATTGGAGCTCCTGCTTGCTCAAAATTGCTTCATTTTATTAAAAGCAACCCCTAAATGAGCCGTCCGATAAGAGGAGCTGCTGATTCTCGGTTTGTCTCCAGGAAGCTGCTGCAAGGTTACAGAAGCATCCTGCAAAAAGGAGGTTGAGGAAACGCAGTCTTCCGTAGACTGGGCTGCTGGCCATCGTGCCAGGCGACTGTCTTTGCCATTTGAACCGCCATTTGAATGCGGGAGATAGTTTGGGATTCCTCTTCTGTTGTCACCCAGCTGTGGCTTGGTGAGTCCAAAACCAGTGAATAGGACTCTTTTAATACAGGGTTCCAAACACACATGACAAAGTGGAGACCCCACGGAATAAAATGAGCTGGATCTTCTTTCTTTCTGGGTGTTCAGTTAACTGAGCTATCTGGTTCTTTTTCACATGAATGGAGTTGGGGCTTTTTTTTTTTTTTTTAAGGATTTCTGGGACTGGAAGGTCAATAGATAAGATGTCCTCCTTCTGATTGGGGTTTTATTCTTCTTGCTGCTCTTTAAATTCGGACTCCCCAGTACACTGCAAGTTTCTTGAGCAGGAGAAATATATCCTGCAGAAGTATGCCTTGGATACCCAGAGGAGGAGGAATTAAGCCAGTCGTGGATGACTCGGGCACCTTACATTGCATTTCTTTAGCATTCATAGAGACCTGTGTCTACAGTGTCTGTGTGTGTGTGTGTGTGTGTGAGATGGCATTACGTGTAGTGTGTGCTTGCGTATGTGTGGCTCTGTGTGTCGTTGTGTCTCTCTGAGAGGGAGGAAAAGAGAATGAAGTCGGAGCAGACAGAATGGGCATTTATGTAATTCATGCCGAGAATGCTCAATGCTGCAAGGCAGACAGCCACCCATCCCTGTTCTCTGCTGCTCTGGAGGGCCTGTACAGACCTGATCTGAATGTTAAATGCAAGAGACGAAATTAGCATACTAACCAAGGATGTCAACCCCTCCTTGCAATCAGTAAATGGCCGTCTACTCTCTTTAAAGCCGGCATTGCCAATGTGCGCCAGCCACTTAACCATGTCCTCTGTCAGGTCCTTTTTTTGTGTTTGTTTTTTTGTTTTTGTTTTTTGATGAAAGACTGGAAATTCATTAATGAGGAGGGAAGGAAGGGCTTCAAGGGGCTGTAATGAAAACAAATGATCCTCTTTAAACCTCATGACGGCCAAAGCCGGGGTGGCGGGGGTTGCTTTCTGCTCTAGGGCTGGAGAATAGGAAATTCCACAGACAACAGACCACTTGATGAGAGCCCAAGAATGCATTGCTTGGGAATTTCTTCTATGTGGCAAAAACCAGCCGTGGCCAGGATGTCTGTATTAATAAAACTTAGAAATGAGCTTTATCTTCCTAACTCTAAGTGTGGTCTACCAGATGTCTTTCCATTCCATCAGCAGTTATCAAATTTTCTTGACCTTGTGAGGGTAGGAAGAGCCTTTGGGATCTTTCGGCAAATTGCCTCAGCTTCTGAAGTAATACAAATTTTTCTTTTGGGCTATGCATTAGATTTTCCCAAAGGAAATAGTTGCTTTTTTTTTTTTTTAAATCTCTATCATATAGAAAAGCTCACGAGGAAGATTTGACTTGTACTTCTGCAGAGCCTCACAGTAAAGTAGACAGAATGCTGTTTAAGAGCTAAGAATTGGGCACTCCTCACCAAGTATTTGGGCTGGGAAAATTTTGTTTCCTTTTTCTTTCTTTTAGCCACTTTATCCTTAGAAACAAGCTTCTTCTCTTCCTTTGTATTGTACTGGTTTGCCTTATACCAGAGGTCATACCGTCTGACAGACTTCAGGGAAGTGTGGGCACCAGCCTGAGGAGGCAATAGGGAGCAGTGGAGCTTGGGATGAACTGGAGACTGAACCACTCACTTCTATTTAAGGGGAACAAAAGCTGTGCTTTGTGTTGCCTAGTCTTCCAGTGTTTTAAGAGGTGGTAGATATTGGTATGTTTAAATATAACTATATTGATTTTGAAATACTGGCTCAAAGTATGCTTTGTTTTTTAACAATCTATGAGTCAAATAAAAAAGTATTTTTGAGAATGGTCTTGGTCCACAGCATGCCACTTTGCCATCTTTGCTTTAGTTCAAAATACCTAGCACCTAAGAATTTTTATTTGATGGTTTCCTAATGCCCACTCTTTCTGTGAAATATTTTATTTTGTTTCAATTAAAAATATATATATATATATTAGCAACTACATGGTAAACATCAATGGGAGTGTATATTTTGCTGGACCAAGAGGGAAGTGCTAATTTAAAACAATAAAGACGGGAAGGAGATGGATGTCTGCATGGCCTACTTGCCTTGTGGCTGCTGGTATCTTAGCGAGCATGCTGTAATGCCATCTTTTTCTAAGGTAGTGATCTCCATGAAGATTTTTTACGAAGGCCATAACTGGGAAGATTAAATACCTAGAAAGAAATGTGTTTGCATATTTTCATATGTATCTCCATCTCTTCTTACCATCAGTGATTAGTGCTATGCTAACATTTAAAAGAAATTAAAAAATATTTTTCTTTTTATTCATCCGCAGAATTCTACATCTCAAGTGGGTAGGAAAAAAAGATAGAAATCCCCAGAAGAGAGATCCTGCATATAGTTTGGAAGAAAGTTTTTCCATGGCACCTGAAATAACCTCAGCAGTAAAAGGCACCTCAGCAAATGGTAAAGGGCAGCAAGAAGGCTCTCCCTTTCTCACACAGTTGTAACAGGGTCTTCCAATTTCCAAGGTATTCTTCACGCATATTATCCTGGTTAATTCTCACTACAACCAGGCAAGGCAGATAGTATTTAGCTTATTTTACAGATGAGGATACTCAGGCTCTGGGAGGTGATAAAACTGTATAAGGTTGAAAGCTAGTAAGAGGCATTCAGGGATCTCCTGAGTCTTAACCTAATGCCATTTTATTATTCTTCATAGGTTCTCCTAGAAATATCCTCCTCAGAACCCCACATCCAAGGCTCCTCTGTTCTTGATCTTCCCTCATCCTCCCACCTTACTCCCTCACTATGAGGTTTTCATCTTGTAATCTGTGTAATTTGTAGCCATGTGCAATTTGAAAATGCTCCTTATATCCTGCCAGCAATTAAGAACCACTACTGCGTTCCAACTGGCATTGGCAGAAACCATCTTTAACTTTCCATTCCCTGTTTTCTGCTCCTATATCGCTCCTTCCCTCAAAAGTCCACGGGCTGGCCTACATTTGCCCTGTTTTTAGCGCTTCACTTTCTTTTGCATCTCTAACAAAGCACCCTGCTTTCATTTCTACTCCCCATTAAAACTGCTTTAGGTTATTAATGACCAGTTCAATTGTGCTTTCCTTCCCTGCAGTTAAATCCTGTTGACCACTCCCTTCTCCATGACACTCATTTCTTTCCTATCTGACACTATCCTAAGCTAAATTTCCTCCTTCATTTATGGTTGCTTCATCTCAGACTTATCTTCCTTTTTTAATCCCTTTAATATGAGTGTTCCCCAAAAAGTGTTTCTGTGGTCCTCCTCTATTCTCAACTGTACACACTTTGCCTTGTGTAAATGTAAACCTTTGATTTTGATAATCATCTATGAACTGATCACTGAATTCTCATCTCCAGCCCAAACCACCCTCCTAAACTCCGTTCTGGGTATCTGGCTGGTGACATCAGTGTGGGCACTCTTAACTCAATACACTCCTAACTCATCATCATCCCCAAACCCTCCCCTTCAGCAACCCTTCTCCCTCACCCCTCTCACTGCCAACAGCTCTTCAAGTTCTTGCAATTCAACTTTCCTAATTCCTCTCTAACTACTCTCTTTCACTATATTCAGACCACTCCTCTCTCTGTTTATTTCCCCAGTGGCTTTTCTACCAGCCCAGCTGTTCTCTTCATTCTCAGATGAGCCCAGCCCACAATGCATTCTCTGTATGACTTCTAACTGATCTACAGAAAGTGCAAACAGAACTATTTCGCTTGCTTCTGTGAACCTTTAGTGGATTCTACCTTTCTAACTTGTCCTTCAAAGCTCCTCATGATGAGGATCTTGCATTTTCCCAGCCCTCTTTCCTAAAATTCTTCCATTTCCCCACCCTGAGCTGTGGGTCACAGAATACCCATGGCTCTTTTATGCCTCAAGGGTTTCATACAATGTTTCCACCTCCTGGAATGTTCACCTCTACTTTTGTCATTTGGTTAACTCCTTCACCTTCAAGATTCTGTTCCAGCAATAAGCATTACCCTCTGCCCAAGACTCCTACTGTGGGTTATGTGCTGCCACAAGCCCCCTACCCCTGCCTCCTGTCCCATAGCATTCATTCCACTGGCACAATAATCAGGTTCTCCTATTTGACTGTGAGACACTTGAAGGTAGAGACCGTGACTTTTATCCGTGTTCCCAGAATCCAGCACAGTTTCTGATGTATACTGGGTGCCTAATAAATTAACATTGCTATTTTTATTCTGAGTATCATAAATGGTATTTTTTTTAGCTGTAAGATTACAGCTGAAGGTCCCCAAAATAATCAAAATGAGGGAAATAGAGCAACCACGGTGAAAAGAAGATTTCCTATGGTGCAATTCTCACTTACATCAGTTTTTTGACTTCTGTCAGGTGAGAAATGAACGCTGGGGTGGTCTTTAGGTGTTTGCTGATGTGGTAGAAACTTTGGAGTTAATTAGAAGCTTTGGCTAAAGCTGAACTTCCTTTGCAGAGTTCCTGCAGGAAACACTAAATTAACAGTTCAAGGTTACTATTAGAAAAATAGCCTGTTTCCCTCAGGTTATGCCTAAGGGAGCTTGTTCTTCTCCCTGCCATTTCTAAGATGTTTCCACTTTCCTTTGGACCTGGCTACATCTGCCACATTAAGCCTGGCCTTTCTAACAAAGGTGAAATCCCTTGAGATCAGACTGCTAAATGCTTCTTTTGCATATCTTCCAATAGCAATAGATTCTGGCACACTCGATTAATACTGGTTGAACTGAATAGTAAGGAAAGCTGCCTACCATAGAAGGAAGAATAATGGTTTTGTAAATTCCCATCTTCCATGAAGGAGAAAGTGGCATGAAATCATTAGTACCATAGTCCCCTCATAGTCCCAAGAAATAGCTCAAGACATCATTAAGAATTCCTCAATTTGCAAATACAGCCAGTTCTCATTATTCATGGTAGTTATGTTCTATAAAGTCAACACAGACTCTGAATTAGCAAATACTGAACTGTTGCTCCTAGGAGAAATACAGGGTTAGGTTCCTTTGAGCCTCTGGTCACCATATTTTTGTCAAGTGATCAAAGCATAACCTTGTTTTATGTGTGTTTCTGTTTAAAGATACCTTATTTCTAATTTTTTTTTTCTTCAAATAAATTTTTTTTTAAGTAGGCTCCATGCACAATGTGGAGCCCAAAGCGGGGCTTGAACTCACAACTCTGAGATCAAGACTGGAGTTGAGATCAAGAGTTGGACACTTAACCAACTGAGCCATCCAGGCACCCCTAAAGACACTTTATTTAATATATATTGTTAATTCATTAGTATTGAACTCATGGCCAATAGCGCTTGTCTGGTTGAAGCTTATCTGAGACATGTGTTTTCTCTGTAAGTCACATCACATCCTGCCCTCACTTAATAACACTAGACCACACTTCTGCATTATGCTTAGGAGCCATTTTAAACAGTGAACCAAAAGCACAAAATGTGAAAGATGTAGCACTAAATAAACAGGAAATAAAACACCTGTCTACAGTATGAAAATTGAAACAAGAAAGCAGAGTGTTGCCTCATTCAACCTCAGCTGGGAATGTGCATAGTGAAGGACTCAAAAATTTTGCCTCTCTGTACATGTCCACAAATGACCCATGAAAATACTGCAAGTATCGCTGTGTGGGTTACAAATAAATTAAAGTGAATAGGTGAATTTGTAAGTACAGAGTCTGTCAATGAAGACTGACTGTACTACCAGAATACATTGATTAAACACTAGAGCTTTTGCTTATTTCCAAGTAGAGACTATATGATGACCTTCTTCACAGCCCAATTCTGACTTTGGAGTCCATTCTTTAATTTGTACAGAACATCTTTCTGGCAAAGGATCACCTTTACTTCCTTGGAACTCTTTGCATAAGTAATTGCCGCTCACTAGAGGTTGTCTGATTGCTGGGAGTGGGATGGTATATTTTCCCCAAAGACACAAAACTGGTTTGCTCTGATATGTGAAGGCTGGGCAATCATTTAGACTCCATTGCCAGCTAGGTGAAGTCTCCCACTGCCACCCCCACTCCCACCCAATGTTTATGATTTAAAGGTGGCCTCAGCAAAGTCACAATTAACTTATGTTAGGCATCTTTGTCTATATGAAGAGGATTTTTTATCACTGTCTTAAAATGCCATTCTTTTGAGGTAAATCTTGCCCTCTTTGGGTCATATCTTCACTTACATTTTATTTTGCAAGCGGCTGCTCAGAAGTTCATTTTTGCTGTTTTCTTATCCATTCCCTCTGGTTGCAAAGAATGGATGAAGAACTCTAAAACATTATTGTTACCCTTTCACACAAGCCAGAGGCAGACACACATGTGTTTTAGAAGTCAGGAAAAGGGGTAAATCAGGAATTTAGAGTATAAAGGGAAGACTAAGCTTGGCAAAATTTCAGAGAATGAGTGATGAGAAGAGGCTCTGGAACTTCGTAGTGTGTCTCACTACAATTGAGCTTGGAGTTGGTTCCAACAGGATTGGAATCTCAGCTCTGTTGTTTATTCTTGCTACCATCCTAATGGAACTGGATAACTGCGTTTAGAGCGGTTCCCTCTTCTGGGAAATGGGGACCATGATACAAACCTCCAGGAATGTCTGTGAAGACTAAATGAGATAATGTTATGTAAAGTGCTGAGGTTGAAGTCTGGCAGAAATTACTATGAAAACGGGAAGTGGTAATTGTTGCTTTTGTTACAATTTTCTAGATTCCTAACTAGCCATCTGCCCTGACGTCTGGGTAATACATATTCATAGAAACATGGAAGACTGGAGTTGAAAGACCTGCTCTAGGGCAACTTCCACAATGTGCAGAGGAGAATATTGGCCGAACAGGATTAACCAGTGTAGCATTCCACAGCTAGTAAGGGCAGAATCAAAAGGAGAATGCAGCTCTCTGAAGTCCAGTTCACAACTATTTGGTAAAGTCCTTTGTGCCCACATTTCCCTTCTAGAACCTCCTTCTACAACTTTCATCTCTCTCCCACCCCTTCTTCCTTACCCAATAACCTAGTAACCATTGCTCTGTGGACTGTTATCTTCTTTGGCAGAAAGACTTGTTGCTAGTAGCAACAGCCAAGTAGAGTATTTTAGAGCAGGAATCACTGAGCATAATTTCTTCTTATTTTTTGACTTTATATATAAATATAAATATCCATCCATATATATATATATATATATATATATATATATATATATATATATCGCTATGAACAGATCATACTCACAGTATATAAATGTAATAAAAAGCAAAAAGGATCACAGAAGCTACAGAAGGAATGCTCTTTTAAAAAGAGATCAGTTATTTTATAGTTCTCTGCAGTAATTTGCAAGATGCTCCTTTGGAAAAGCCCACAGGGAAATGCCACCTGATATATATACCCCAAAACTTATAAGTGATCATGCAATGATGGGACAAGAGAACTGGGCTGGACAAACTGGATGGGGCTGGTTAATTTCCACCAAACCTATCTTACTGAGTGGAGGCATAAAGTGGGCTGTTTCAGGAGCCAACAACCTTCCATTGGTGTGGAGCTATAGGGTGGGAGATGAGACAAGGTAATCCTCCGGGAGCTCTTGCAGGAACTGGGCAGGGCCACACCATGATGGATTATGTGGCATTTAAGTAAGAGGTTATATCCAGCAGGACATGGTATTTCTAAAACAGGGCATGATGTGCATATGAGTCCTGGAGGTGAAGATGAGGTCAGAGTCTGGAGTGTGTGACAGTCACACGAGAGAGGGGTGTACTGTTGTGGGGTTTCAGCTAAGGGAGCTGGGTACCCCACATGGCTGCAGAAGCACCAAGATAGAGCCAGCATCACAGGTCAGGCTGGGCCCACCTCTGCTCAGCTGAATTGGGTTACACAAGCAGGTATTAAAATTTGGAAGTGGTTAGGCAGGCCTGGTAGGATTGGTGCACCCTCACCTATTTTATCACATGAGAGATTAATCTTTGCTACAAATTTTTCATAATTATTCATAATTAACCTTGAGCAAATAACAGTATTTCTTAGTGGGTATTGGAAGATCTGTGGGGCAGATCCTCCTATTTCTCTATGATGTGTCCCACTCACTCTTATTTCTCAACCATTTTTGTCCTCTTTCTACTCATATGCAACTGAACTGATAAGCCACAAAAGCTGGCATAAGACGTAACTTCATCAGAATATCCTTCCTGCAAAAGATCTGGAAGCGTATTTAATCTGCCAAGGTAATAGGTTTAAGTGAAAACAGCTGATTTATCCAGCCCACTAAGCTATTCTATTTGCATTTTATATTGAACATGCCTCTAATATTTTCTTTGTTAGATGAAATTGACATTTCCATACGATGGTGAATGCTAAATTGTGAAGAGCTTTCATCAGGTTTTGCTTCAGCAATTCCATCATTCTATAGGCATAGAAAAAGATCACAATGAACACACATAAGCATCCAACGCATTGCTTCTTTTGGTATAGTCTGTTCAGTGGCTTAATTTGGATTTATGCAGCATCTCACTTATCCAGAATCCAACTATTCAGCAGCTATCTTACTTACCTGGATTTAATTGAAAGTAAAAGCCCTATAAAAGACAGAGAAGTTGTTGCTGAAGTGACATGTATGGAAGTTGAGGAATGTCAGTCCCTCAAACATTCAGTCTCAGTTGGATGTGAGGCCCCCTCCCCGTACCAGGTTTGAATGGTACACTGATGGGCAGGAGCCCTTGGAGGTCATGGCATCATGCAGGGCTGCCCTCCTTTAAAAGGAAAAATTGTGCAAGCAGGATATGGGCTCTTAGATCTTTTTTAGCATAGGATACTCATGAAGGCTATCTTGGGTATGTTGGCCCCTGAGAGGAATGGGAAATGGCACCGCTGGTCCAATAATATTTGATGCTTCTAGATCTGAAATTCTTCTTGGTGTCTAGGACATCTCCTCAATTCAGCTGCCACTTATTTAGAGGGTACCCGAGAATATCTGAATTGAGAATGGAGGACAGAGAGCTCCTCCACCTGCCTGCCATTCATAATTAACAGGAAACATCTCCTGTCATACCAACAGAGCTCTAAAATTTAATAGCAGCATCCGCAGGGAATTCCACACCCCCAGGTGTGGCTGGCAGCATACTTGAGTGGCAGATGAAGAAATCTTCTAGAAAATTATTTGTCCTGAAGAGAAGGTCAGGCATATAAACTTGACTCAAGAAGAATGACAGGGTAATAAATAGAGTGGGCAGATGTGGGGTACAGGGTATCTTCCACTGTGAAGATGATCCCTCATTCCTCCTTCTTCCTGGCCAAAGCCCAGGACACAGGTCTGAGTCTTGGTGACAAGTAAAAAGCTCAGGAGCTAGTTTCATACAGAGCCTTTTTGAGTGGTGGGACATGGGAGCCAGGAGCGCTTGGGGACCAAGGCAACGGAGTGCAGAACAACAGTGAGACGTTTCAACCTGAAGCAGACATGGGTGCTCCTGCCGTATCAGTCCCAGCTTCAACAGATTCCCCCTAGTGATCATGATCTGGGATATCCCCAGCTTTGGCAGCAGGGAGAAGCTGGCAGACAGCGATGCCACCGGCTTTGGGAATGGCTGGAGGCAGTGCTTTTGCTTGGACAGCAGCCACGTACCCTCATGGCAGCTGTGACAGTGGCAGGACGAGGCACACTCACAGAGACTGCTATGTGGCAGAGGACTCGGAGATAGGGACAGAGAGGACGACACACATGACGTCCCCGCACTGGGTTACTTCCCAGAGTACATGAGGGAGGTTTTGAGTGAGAATGGAGGTTCTACAATTATAGGTCGCTGTCAAAGCCGTGCACGTGGGCATGACCCTAGTTCTACACGGGCATGGCCTGAAATTGGTTATCTCAGCAACCTCTGCCTGGAAAACCTCTGAAGAAAGGATGGGTGCCAGAAGTGGTCAAACTATTCTCTTGGGCATGATAACTGATTTAGAAGCTTCTGTCTCTGTTTCCCCCAAAGCTAACAGCAGTTACTTTATTGTTCTTTAACTGTTAATTCACTCGTCTGTCTCCTCTTGTGAGCTGTAAGCTCATTGAGGAAAGGGACTATATTTTATTCATCTGTAGATTCCCACTACTCAACACTGTGTCAGGCAAATAGGAGACACTGAATCAATGTTTGTTGGATGAATAAATACATGAATAGATCAAGAGATGTCCCAAATGAGAAGGCCATCTGAGATAAGGTTATGTAAATAAGTGAGGATTGTATCCCAGGACATTGTGTGGAAAGAAGAAGACCCCATTTAGAGCCTTACAAGGGCTGAAGGGATTTGAGGGGAATATGTACACTCCAAAGCTGGCTTCCATATGGGCTCTTTCAGAACCTCCTAGAACTTCCTTAGATTATAGTCCCTAATGGTGATCTAACTATTCCAAAACAAGTCACCACAACTCTGCAATAATCAGAGAGGGTGTCAGTCCCATACCCCAATACTTTAAGGTCTTGATAATTAAATAGGTTAAAGAGTAAGAAGAGGGGTGCCTGGGTGGCTCAGTCGTTAAGTGTCTGCCTTCAGCTCAGGTCGTGATCCAGGGTCCTGGGATCGAGCCCTGCATTGGGCTCCCTGCTCAGCGGGAAGCCTGCTTCTCCCTCTCCCACTCCCCCTGCTTGTGTTCCCTCTCTCGCTGTCCCTCTGTCAAAAAATAAATAAAATCTTTTTTTTTTTTTTTTTTTAAAGAGAAGAGTAAGGGCCCTACAACGTGAGAAGAAATGGCAGATGCATTTGTGCTGCCTTTAGATCCATGGACTTCAAGAGGGTTTGACCCTTGGCCTCAGACCATGACTGCATATACTCCAGTGAGATACAGACCTCAGGTAGCTGTGGGTGGCAGACACTGTCATAGCATAAGACCACTCCCTGTCTCCTTTTCTGAAAATGTACGAGAAGATCCACTCCCCTGTGAGCAGTCCCAGGCTGCTCAGCCAAGGTTCTGTGTTGACGGTTCTGGTAAGAGGCGCATCTTGGCCAAGTGCCCTTCAGTGGCTTGTAGGTGGCTATTAGTCTCTTGATTCCAAGCCCCAGAGTTGTGACATTCTAGGAGGGAGCTGATCCACAGTGGTCCATGGAGGTCCCAGAAGTAAAGTGTCCTGAATACCAGGGCCTGATGGTGATCACTGGGCCCTGGCTTCCTCCCCATGGCCAGGGGCTTGGAGGAAGGAGCCTTAACCAATGAAGGGCTCCTAAGTCACAGATTTATGAGTGTGTATTTCCAAGCAGGATTTCCCCACCCAGGTCTGGAGCTATGAGCACAGGGCTCAGGAGTCTGAAGGCAAATGGATTGGGAATACAGAATCTAGGCTGATTGGCTCCTTAAGTAGCCAGCTGGGTCACAACCACCCATTGAGCCCTGAGATGCTGTGGGTAGGGGAAGGCTTTAGGAAGCAGCTTGATTATGCTTCCTATGAGGGCAGGGGGGAGGTGTTTCCCAGCTATACGGATATCAGTCTCTTGATTAATCTCTACTTACTGTTAATTCTACCTTATTTATTTAAGAGATTGAGAGAGAGAGCCATAGCAACACGTTTTCCTTTTAAATGTTTGCATTTTTTTAAAGTTTATTTACTAAAGTAAATTTTTTAAGTACTCTCTACACCCAATGTGGGGCTCGAACTCATGACCCCAGATTAAGAGTCACATGCTCTTCTGACTGAGCCAGCCAGGCGCTCCTAAATGCTTGTATTTTAAAACAAGTCGATATACTCTTTGGGTATGACTTTCTTAAAATAAGCAATAATTTGAGGTATAGTTTTCCACTCTTAGAACTTTCAACTGCCTTCAGTTCCTAGATAATTAAGTTACACACAAACTAGTAATTCTAAAATGGTTCCTTTGTTTTTGACTCGTCAAGAAACTGAGGGTTATAGACATTTTCATGATATAATATTTAGTGTTTTCAGAATGGAAATATCCCTTTATACTAAGTTGACATATGTGCGTATTTGCTTCAGGTTTTCCTTCACAAAGTGTAAATGTTTGTGTGTAGATATATATGTGTATTTTAGTCTGTGTATATATATGCATGTGTGTTTGTATGTGTGTGCACACACATAGGTACGTAGACTGTGTATAGACGGTGTCTGTGTGTATATTTTTATGTGGAGAGAGTGTGTGTGTGTGTGTGTGTGTGTGGCTATAATAGGCATCTACTCCATGTGGAGTATGCACTAGAACAAAGTGTCTGTTTTTCTGGACCACCTAAGGGCCAAGATCTTGTATTCCATCCTTCCATTGAAAGAGAGTTTTTAAAAAAACTGAAAACCCCATTTTCATTCCAAAAGGTTGAGTAGAATATTGCTTTAGAAATAATTTTAGTCATTTAAATTTAAGGCCCTGAAAAAATTCCCATCCATGGTTCGAATCTATTCTCTGGCCCAGAGCCCAAAGCATTTTCATTAGATTTGAGAATTGGATACAATTTCATTTACTTTAAGCTTTTGCTGCTCAGAATTTTGTTCTTCAGAGACAAGCTAACAAGTGTCGATGGCCATGTTGGCCTCAATAATAGTTCTCCTTTCCTTGAATGATCTATTTCAGTTGCATTATTATCATTTAAAGATGGCCTTGTGCTTACAGACACAGTCTCAGTGAATGCACCAAGAATGCTGATATTTCCTCTATGCGGTTTGGCCTCTCCAGTTGATAACTTGTTTGGAGAAAACACCCTTATTTTCCATGAAGTCATTTGCAAAAGAGAGACTATCTAAAGACTTCTATTTCATATTATATTCTTGTTCTTACTAAAGGAGATTTCATCCTATTAACTATACTGAGACTTTTTAAAAAGTTTTAAGCATTAATTAATGAAAATTTTATTGTGGTCTTTTCAATAAATATATCTGACATATCAGTAAGAAAAAAAGACAGATAGCCCACCAAAAATGGGCAGACGACTGGAATAGAGACTTCACACAAAAAAAGAAACCCAAATGGCCAATCAGTGCTCAAATTCATTGGAATTAAGGAAATGCAAAACAAGATGCAATGAGAGACCCCTTCTATACCCCCTGACTTGGCAAAAACTGAAGTCTGGCAATAACAAGTGTTGGTATGGGTGCAACAGAACAATGGGACACTCATACACTGCTGGTGGAAACATAAAGATACTACTATGGAAAGTAGTTTTGCATTAATTAGTGAAGCTGAACAGATGCATGCTCCTCGACGCCCCCCCCCCAATAACTTAAGCAGTGGCTCTCAAAGTGCGGTCCCTATTCTTGGCTGGTAGCATCAGCATCACCTGGGAACTTCTTAGAAATGTAAACTCTCAAATGCTACCCATGTTCCACTGAATCAGACACTCTGAGGGTGGAGCCTTGTCATCTGTGAACCTGCTGGGGAAGGTGATGAGCTCTCAAGTAGAAGTACCGCCTGAGAGAAATCTGTGAGCATGGGCATAGGGCACATGACAAAATGTTCACAGCAGCAAACACGGATTCATCAGCAGGAATACTTTGCATTCTATTTACGTAATGGAATATTAGACTGTAAAGAAAATGAATGCATCCCACGGATAAAGCTTATAGTCACCATGTTGAAGAAAAGAAACAAGACACAAATGAAAAAAAAAACAAAAAACAAACCCTGAAGAAAAGCAAGGAAGTGATGACCATAAAATCCAGGAAAATGGTTATCAATATCGAAGAAGGAGGTATGATCAAGAAGGAACTTGCAGTGGGGGGCTGGAGTTTCTGAGGGGCTGGCAGTGTCCCATGCTTTGATGTGGGAAGTGGTTACATATTCATTTGCTTTATGATTATACTATACACTATATATATGTGCTCTTCCAAATATATATTACATCTTACAGTAAAAATAAACTTTCGTGTCTACCAAAGCTTGCAATGTTGCTACCAAAATCAAATTTAACCAAATTATAACCTGCCTACATTGCTTTGTAAGTCTGCTGGATTCTCCTTCCCATTATAAGAAGGTCTTCCATAGCATCACTACTCCTGTTCTTATTCTTTTTTTTTTTTTTCTCTTCCAGCTAGGGAAAGAGAGTTGGGGACAGACTCTAAGACAATCATTTATATCAGCCAGAGTCATCATCCCTTCCTCTCCCTAAATATGCAGAGAAGTCCAAAAGCAACCGGGATTCTCAGTAAGTGAGGGTGATATTACCTACATGAATCTAAGGTTCTGTTGTGACTTTGCTGTTAATTTGCAGCCTTCTTTAGTGATTGTTGTTAGACTCAATTCACGCACAGTTAGATGGGAAGAAACAACACACTCGATCTTTTAAGTATAAGAATAATAACATAGGTGCTGGTTGGCTCATACTTGAGTTTTCTAAGTTTAAAGCAGAAGGTTCTTTTCAAATAATTTTGAAGTAAGGTCCTTATTTTTCTTGTGCTTCAATTAAGACAGCTGTACTTTGCCCACAGGTCTATGATGATTGCATTGATAGCCATTTACCCTTTCATGGATAATATCATTCTTTCATCAACAGTAATGATCATGTGCGTACTAACATATAAAAAATATAGCTACACATCATGATAAAACATACCAAGTGCAGTGCTTGTACATAGTAGATGCCCAATGGACACTAAACTGACATACACAGATCTGTCATATATAAAACATATCTAAAATAAAACTATTATTATAAATTGCTACACATTTTAGCTATCTCATTTTTCTGGTGTGTGTATTTACTTTTTTATTGTGTGAAAAAATATATATATATACACATACATATATATATATAACATAAAATTTGCCACTTTTAGTGTACAATTCAATGGCATTAATTATACTTGCTATGTTGTACAACCATCTAGCTGCCTGGTTTTAACCCTCATTTCAATGTCTTTGTTAGAATTGACTTTCATATTTCGAATTGCTTTTTTAAAACTTCCTCTAATACAGCCCCTCCCTCTTCCTATGTTTTATCTTTTACCATCTTTGCCAGGTCCTTAGTCTCATTTACAGCCTAATCATATGTGTTATCTCATATGTGGGGGACCAGATTTCTGTGTCAACAGGACTTTCTTTCCTTCTTCAGTTCAGCTTACCGTTGTCCAGTACTGGAAGCTGCTACATTAAACTATGGAGAGCTACAAGTTAAAAAAAAATCCATTCTTACTCGGAAAAATGCAGACTCTTGGTTTCAGGATCCTCTGGGACCCATCATGGGTTATCTAAAGTACCAAAAATTATTAGCCTGATGTCTTAGTGGAAGTACTCAGGATATTAATTCACCAGTTGTGTATAATTCCCAAGTTAGTCTCTTGTGCCAAACAGTGACTAATTAAGCTGTGGATAATGTCATGCCGCAAGCATGATAAAACAATAATGATGATGGTAATAACAATAGCTAACACTGAGCGCTGTTAGGTGCCAAGCATGGTTCTAAGGCTGTTACGTGCATTACTTGAGGTAGTCATCATAATAATCCTATGGCACATATACAATTATTAGCCTATTTTATAGATGAAGAAACCAAGACTCAGAGAGGTAAATTACATGTGCAAAGGTTATAAGATTTGAAACCAAGCAAATGGATCCCAGAGCCTTACTCTTAGTCACCACACTATTTAAGAGAAGAACCCAACAGAATGCTTTACTCTTGTGTCCCTTCTAGGAGGCTGGTTGCTCCAGGTGAAAACATAGAGAAATAGGTTAGGAACAAGAATAACACACACACACACACACACACACACACACCCCTTTATTTCTTTGGGGTTCAGTGAGGGGTGGGGCACGGAGCTGGGAGAATTAGCCTGTTAGTAATCAGTTAATAAGTGCTAAAATAAAGGCATTCGGAAAAAAATACCATGGTAGTTTAGTTGGTAGAAGATTATTTTTAGCTACTAGGCAGGAAGGAGTTGAGTACACAATGTAGAGCCATCAAAGATTCTGCAGCACAAAAGGAATATAATGAAAGCTATGCTTTTAGGAAAATAAAACTGCCATCAGTGACTATTATGGCCTGGAAGGAGGAAAGACTCAAGGTGGAAAGGCCACTTTAGAGATGTCTGTAGGAACCTACAGGACAGGTAGTGAAGGCTGGAACGAGGGCAGCGACCATGGGCATGGAGAGTCTGGGAGAGGCTCTGTAGAGGAAGGCCAGAGGGATGGATATGAAGGGTCAAGTTGACTAAGATTCCAATCCAGGTGAGTGACAGAATGGAGTCTCATGAAGAGAAACGGGAGAGCTGGGAGGAGAAGAGTGTCTGGGAGGGAAGTGCAGGCACAGAATTTGAAGCTCTGGCAAGATGCATAGGGACATTGTTGAGGAACTTGAGTATGACAGGGAAGTTAGAGTGGGGACCTAGAGTTTCTGCAGAGCATGGAGAGTCAAAATCATGGAAATGGAGGGGAATGTCAAGGGAGAATGTAGAATCAAATCAAGAGTGATAAAGACAGAATCCTGGGGGAACATTTACATTTAGAGGCAATAAGAAGTCAGAAAGGATAAAGTCAGACAGATAGGAAGAGAATTGAGAACAGCATGGCCTAGAAGCCAAAGGAAGAGAATGTCTGGAGAATGAGGGGGTGACAGACAAGGTGAAAGATCATGGAAGGCAAGATGAGGCATTGGAGGAGAAGGGCCTTTCCTCCTTCAACACTTAAAGAAAGGAGGGGAGGATGAAGAAAGCTATAGATGTGGAGATGGTGAGAGGAGGAGCCCTTAGGGAGCTCATGGGGGAAAGCCATCTGGCAAACAGCCAGAGCATGGGCAGCATGGAAGTACTCGATCAAAGCGCAACAGGGTTGCAATAAACACAGTGAGCAATGTGACATGGAGTCAACAGGAGAAGGACAATGAAAGATACTGGGGGAAATGAGGGCCACCTGATGTTGGATGACACATATGGTGGATGAACTGGCTCAGTTCTATGACTTTTTTTAAAACTGCACTGAATAGGCAGGGAGCGTATATGTAGAAGCAGCAGCTGGTGGAGTTCACTCTGGTTTGGGAATTAGAGTATGTGTCCCACTGAGGGACAAGGGGTCGAGGTCACTAAGGACTAGATAGAAAGACCAGAGGACTGAGAGAAAAACATTGGCTGGTATGATGGCCTTGGAGGCTCAGCTCTCCCTTTAAGAGAACCTGCTCTGGAAGCATAACTGACTGACAGCCTCCAGTAGTCTTTGCACTTTTGGATTCATCCAATATTCGTCCCAGGCCAGGCTGCTTCCAGGCTGCTCCAGTGAGGACTAAACTGGGTGGAGGTACTAAAATGGGCCACCCTTCCCCAAGTGGGACTCTTGTCACAGTTAAGTTTGCTTGGCGACTCCTCGTTGGCTTGGGTGAAATTTTTCTCTGACCTTTTCTCTGCAGTCTGAGGCTCTTCCTCCCCAATCCCTCCTCCCTTTCTCCTTTCACAGGTATTAGAACTGCGTGGCAGTTTGAAGATTCTTCCTGCCTGACTCCCTCTCACTTTATGTTTCCCAGGCATTTCCCCCAATAAATCTCTCACATGTCTAATTCTATTTTAGCTTCTGCTTTTTTGGAAGTCCTGAATGGACACATTTGGGCTTGCTATTATTAGTGGAGGGCCCAGTGAATGGAAGATGTAGGCAATGAGGTAGCTACAAAGATGTGTAGATGATGTTCATGTGATTCTTTTTTGAATTATAGACTCACAGGAAGATGCAAAAATAGTACAGAGATTTCCCCTGTACCCTTCACCCTGCTTTCTCCAGTGATAACATCTTATGTAATTAAAACCAAGAAATTGATATTGATATAATATTGTTAACAAGTTCACATGAGTTGGGGTAATCTATTTCTCATTATGCTTCTGTCCACATCATAGATATATTGATCTCATCTCCATTGCAAAAGGCCACTTACATAACAGTTCCCTTCCAAGTCAACCAGCTCTATAACCACAAGGTTTGTAAATGCATAAATAAAGTCATTAGGTGGAGGGACAAATGGGAAATGACATATGTCCACTGAGAAGAGAGCTCCCCATCCATCCATCCATCCATCCATCCATCCATCCATGTTTGCCAAGCTTTTCCTAAGTTTCAGGAACCATATGCTGCATCTACTGCATTAGGATCCTGATATCAAAATGGTAGCAGCAGCTACCACACCTCTGTCTGGATTAAGATGCAACGAGGAACACAGATATATAGTTGTTTTCTGGGCAAAGGATATCCAGATCTGTCCTGTGATCAGTAATTCAACTGGTAGCAACCATATGCTCAACAGCCAGGATCATGCCTTTTTATGAGTCATTGTAAAGCGCCAAGTGCATTGACATATACTTCATAAATGCAAAATAATAACAAGTCAGTGAACCTAGAAGTATTGGATTCAGTATTCGAGACATTAAATCCAACTTATGCTGTTCTAGAAGCAAGACAAACAAATAAATCAACCCCAAATCAAATAAAGCCCACATCCATCCCCGGCCAGCAGTGGGTGTTGTCTGGAATGCCCTTTATGGGCGAGTGGTTCTCTCACGAAGGGGCACTTGTTAGTATTTTACCTGACACATCACATCCAATGCCTTGCCTGTGATTTGGGAGGAGAGTTTTATATCTGACCCACAGCAGACAGCAGGAACACTATGTTCTTAAAGCTCCACTTCCCTTTATTTGATGCCAGAAAATAGTATCTGGTGAAGCTCTGGAGCAGAACAACAGTCACCCCACTGAGCAATTAGACTGGTCCTGGTGGGAAGTCTCTGCAGGCAGTACTGGGAGACACTATTTGTATTTCAAAGCCAGGATTTAGTTGTCCTTTAAGATAGAAGTCTCTTCAGGGCTGCCTGTGACTCCTTGAGGGTTTAGGCACACAACCTAGAAAGCCTGAAATGCCACGGATACCGTTCTGGCAACTGTGAAAAGCACAGTCGAATGCTTTTCTGATTCACAGTCCAGAGCTTTGAGCATGGTCTGGTGCTGTCTGATTTGGGATCTCTGGGCACAGCCCCTTCTCTGCAGAAGTCTGCCATCTTGGTTCCACACACAAACATGATTGACCTCCATCCACATCCCCTTAGTCACTTCACAGTGATGACATCCTTGGGGGCAAAGCCCAACCCCCCAGAGCAAAAGACTGATGGCAAAGCCACTGTAAGATGAGAAGGCAATAACTCTGACATCTCTGGGAATGACACACACAAACAAGATCCCATTTTGAATAGACTCTAGAGGAGATGCTATCCTTTAATGGTCATTTCCAAAAGGATTTTACTCTCATTCAGTGGCAGCCAAGGGGAGGAGAGGCAAGGAGCCCATGCAAGATACCTAGATCTGGCCAATGAAGTGTTGAGGGGAGGACTGAGCCAAAGGGGAAGGTACAGAGCCAAGAAGCAAAAGGTAAAACAGCCATCCTAACAAGCTGACCTTGTTAATTCCTTTATGAATACAAGTGATTCCAGCCAGTTGCTGCCTTGCCCAGACCCAGCTCATCACACCCCATGTAAACAGAATGATGCTTACAGTGGTTAGGACAGTGGTTCTCAAACATTACTGTGCATCCAGTTTACCTGAGGAGTTTCTTAAAAAGGCAGATTTCTGCTCTTCAGCCTCAGAGATTCTGACTTGGTAGGTCTGGGATGGGACTTGAGAAATCTACATTTTTAGCAAGCACTCCAGTGATAGAAGCAGATGTATTGCCCATCATATTTTGAAGTAACTGCCTTTCAATATTCCTGAGGGTGTGATATTAAGAAGTAAACGAGAAATACTTTCCAAATAATCCAGCCCAAACCTCTCATTTTGCAGATGAGGAAACTGAGAGCTTAGGTAACCTTCTCAAGGTCACTCAGCCAGTTAAATGTGGAAAGTCAGGACTAGAAGCAAAGACTAGTTACTGTGCCTTTTGCATTTACTATACCGTATGGTTTGTGGAAACTCCTCTCCTTTAGGTCCAGTTGGATATATACATACATAAGTAGAAATTGGAATATGTCTGGATTATTTCAAAATATTTTATATCCTTTGAAGCAATTGGTAAGAGCTTCAGCGTTGCCAAAGCAAACATTCAGAAAGAAATGGTACTTACCCTCTTGAAAATCAATGGTGAAGAAGATGACAGAAGGGACTCATAGTTGTCCTCTGAACAACCACAATGTCTGGGTTCCCCCAAATCAGTGCCTGGGATAAAACAAAGAGTAAATAGTTGTAAGAAACTGTATTTATTCCTGATGTTGCATTAACATAATAAGTACTTTTCCATAAATTGTGCTAGAATCCAATGAGATTTAAGTGTCATAATTATGCTCTTCATCTTTAGGTTAATTTTTCACTTCACTTTGTGTGGCCATGGTAAATTGAAGCTGAAGGGTTCTGTGTCTCAGCAAATTCTGGATGTGTCTTGACAAGGGCCACTGGAAGATTTGTCCATTGCTGTTTGAAGACCCCTCTGATACGGGCTACCAGGCTCTGAGAACTTCCCACTCACTTGTTTTCTGGTTCTTCTCTTTATATATGAAAGTGAAACTGAGTAGACCCTCATTTCATATGAATGGGGAATCAAAGAAATTATGCCAAGGGTCATGACTAGATCTTCACAATTTAAGAGGCTGCCCTCATTCATTGACTTGTTCATTCATTCATTCAATAAATATTTATGAAGACCTTTTATATGCCAGGCCCTTGTTCTGCTCAGTAGTATATTTTTACCCAGTGGGAAGCTGATTGGCTAGAATGAGGGTAAATACCCATCACCAGTTATGCAAGTCATTTAATAGAAAGGCTGTGGTCTTATAATATCATGTGTTGTAGAGGCAAGAGCACTCAACTGGGAATCAGGAGGTCCAGTTTAAAGTCGGGCCACTTTGACAGAGCAGAATTTCTCAACCTTGACACTACTGAAATTTGGAGCCAAATAATTCTTTGCTGTGGGAGACCTATCCTGTGCATCATAGGATGTTTAGCATCATCTCTGGCCTCTACTTATTAGATGCCATTAGTGTCTCCTAGTTGTGGCAATGAGACATGTCTCTAGATATTGCCACCGCCAAATGTCTCCTGTTGGGGGGGAGGGAGGCAAAAATTGTCCCCGGTTGAGAATTACTGGATCTACTAACTACTAGTTTTGAGCACCTATTAGTGCATTGTGGTAGAGCTTTATATACATCACATTCAGTCTTGAAACCAGCATTTCAAAGTAAGCAATACTATCCCCCATTTTACACATGGTGAAATTGAAGTCCACAGATGTTAAGCAAACAACCCAATAATATACAACTGGCAAGCGTTAGAGATTTGAACCCAGGATTTTGAATCTTAAGGCTCATGTTCATTGTTCCCTACTTTTTTCTTTTGCTATGACATATTTTAAACACTCAAAAAAACCAAAGAGAATAATCTAAAAACACCGATGTACTTAGTACTCTGAATTTAACAAATGGTAATATTTTTGTCATATTTACTTTATATCTTTTTTTTTTAGCAATAAAGTGTTACAAATACAGATGAATCCCCCTTTTAGACATTTTCACTCTGTTCCTCTCACTTCCTTTCCCCCAAATAACCATTCTATTGAAGCTAGTACCATACACTCCCTGGGAAAGATTTCATACTCCTTTTACACGTATGTATGTTCACAAACCATACATAGCATTCCAAAAAATGCACAGAAAGGGTACATCTCCTTCTGCAATTTGCTTTCTTTACTCAACATTATGTTTTTGAGTTTTTTTCTATGTTAAAACTGTAGTTCTAATACTTTTATTTTAATTACAGTATTGTAGGAAATGGCCACAATGTGTTCAACCATTCCCCTCTTGGTGGGCATTTAGTTTGTCTCCCATTGTTACTATCACAAAGGGCATGGCTGGGAATGCAGCTGAGTATGTGTAAGTTTCTCTAGGACACATATCTCAAAATCTCTAGGATTGCTGGGTTGCAGGCTGCACACATCTTCAACTGTATTAAATATTGCCAAATCGCTCCACAAAATGATTGCACTAAATTACACGCCCTCCAACAGACTGTAAGAGTTTTCATTTCTTTACATCCCTGCCAATGCTCAGTATTTTCAAACCTTATGTTTGCCAGCCTGATTAGGGAGAAATAGCATATAATTATTATTTCAAAACCTTGTGTTCTTAACCACTCCTCTTACTGTCTACACTGCTGGAAGCTTCAGTTATGTAAAACGGAGAAAATACCTTTGCCTACTCATATGAGTCGTAATAAATTCTTCTGGTGTAGTATGTGAGTATATTTTGTAAATATCAAGTGCCACTTTCGTGCATTGCTGGTGGTGGGAAAGAGTACTTGCAGTTTCGATAGCAGGCAATTTGACAAAATCTACCAAAATTTCAAATGCACATGTATTTCTTTTAACTTAAATCTCAGAATTACACAAAACTCACAAAAAGAGTGAAAAGAATTCTTGGTGGGACCCAGATTGTCAAAAATGTTAATGTTTTAAAATATTTGCACTAGGGACGCCTGGGTGGCTCAGTCAGTTAAGCGGCTGCCTTCAGCTCGGGTCATGATCCCAGGGTCCTGGGATTGAGTCCCACATCGGGCTCCCTGCTCAGTGGGGAGCCTGCTTCTCCCTCTGCCTGCCACTCCCCCTTCTTGTACTCTCTCTCTCTCTCTCTAGCAAATAAATAAATAAAATCTTAAAAAAATAAAATAAAATAAAATATTTGCACTATAATTCTCAATCTCTTTCTCCTTCTCTTCCCTCCTCCTTCTTTCATCCTGTATATATGTATATCTATAAACATCTGTAAGTGTACACACATATATATTATCTTTCCAAAATGATTTAGCATAAATACAAACAGTTTTATGATACTTTTATGATTTAACTTCTCTGTGATATGGCTATAATATTAACCTAAAATCCAGAGGAAAGGAAATTGAGGCAAGAGTGAAAACATAAAAAGTGCCAAGCTACTATGACTTAGTCATGACACATTCTCACATTAATGTGAATTTAAGAAATATCTGTTGAATGAAAGGACACAGGTGGATGGACGGATGGACGGATGGATAAAATTATACGAAAAGGAAGATGAGAGGAGAATTATGTTTAACCCTTGAGTTTGAGGAAAAGAACTTTTAAAAATACAGGAATACATTAAGGAACAGTCCTAAGGTAAATAAGCTTTTTTTTTTTTTTTAAGATTTTATTTATTTATTTGAGAGAGAGAGAGAGAGAGAGCACATGAGAGGGGGAGGGTCAGAGGGAGAAGCAGACTCCCTGCTGAGCAGGGAGCCCGATGCGGGACTCGATCCCAGGACTCTAGGATCATGACCTGAGCCGAAGGCAGTCGCTTAACCAACTGAGCCACCCAGGCGCCCCCTAAGGTAAATAAGCTTTAATGCACTGTTGTTATTCAACACTTTATGTAAGAATTGTGATGCTTCAGGCAGGCCACACAGCCTAGCAGTTAAGACGATGGGTTTTGGAGTCAGGGAACTGTGTTCATATTCTGACTCTGCTACACTAGCTCTGTGACATGGGGCAAGTTATTTAACCAATTTGTGCCTCAGTTGCCTATCCTGTAAGCTGGGACTCCTAGGATAGCTGTGAGGATTACATGTCATGAGTTATTACCTGTAAAGCACTTAAAACTGTGCTGACACATGATATACTCAACAGATATAAGCTATAATTTGTTTTTATCTTTATTTTATTATGGTAAGGCCATTTAATATGAGGTCTACTCTCTTAACAAAATTTTAAGGGTACAATAAATACATTTTATTGTTTACTATAGTCACAGTGTTGCATAGTGGATCTCTAAAATGTATTCATCTTGTATGAGGGAAACATTACACTCACTGATTTGCAAGTCCTCATGGCGACTACCATTATATTCTCTGCTCCTATGAGTTTGACTACTTTAGACACCTCATATAAGTGGAATCATGGCAGTATTTGTTCCTTCTGTGACTGGCTTATTTCACTTAGTATCATGTCTTCTAGATTTATCCATGTTGCTGCATATTGCAGATTTTTTTTTTAAGGCTGAATAATGTTCCATTGTGTGTATAAACTACATTTTCTTTATCCATTCATCCATAAAAGGACATTTAGGCTATTTCTACATCTTGACTACTGTGAATAGTGCTGCAATGAACATGGGAGTGCTAATATATTTTCGGGATCCTGATTTCAATTCTTTTCAATAAATATCCAGAAGTAGGGTCGCTAGATCACATGGAAGTTCTATTTTTAATTTTTTTAAGAAACCTCAACTGTTTTCTTTTCCTTCTTCTTTTTTTTTTAAGATTTTATTTTTAAGAAATCTGTATCCCCAACGTGGGACTCAAACTCACAACCCTGAGATCAAGAGTCACATGCTCTACCGACTGAGCCAGCCAGGTGCCCCTCTACTGTCTTCCACAGGGGCTGTAACATTTTACCTTCCCACCAACAATGCACAAGTTTTCCAAATTCTCTACATCTTCCCCAATACTTGTTGCTAAGTTATAATTCTTGTTATCATGAAATTTTAGAGCTAGAAGGGACCTCAGAGATGATCCAATTCATGTCTCTTATTTTCCAGGTGATGAGAGATAAAAATGGAGCTCGAGGAGAAAAAGTGGTGGTCCAACATGGCATAGTCAACCAAAGCAGATTCAACCCTAGAACATCAGTGGTGGGATTGCCAGCTGTGTTATACTGTAAATGACCGCAGGCTCCTTGTAGATCCCCCCATCAAGGGGATAAGTCTATTTCCCCACTCCTCGAATGTAGTGGAATTGAGGCTGTGTGAGATCTGAGCCTCAGCCTCAAGGGGTCTTGCAGCTTCTGCTCTCACTCTCTTGGACACTGCTGCTCTGTGATAAGGCTTGGGTTAGCCTGTGGGAGGATGAGAGACCGCATGGAGTGCAGACAAGAAGTCCCGGCGGCGGAGGCCCTCTTAGACCAACAACCAGTTGGCCAACTGCCAGACATGTGAGTGAGATGCCCCCTCCCTAGATCATCCAACTCCAGCCAAGCCACCAGCAGACCACAAAAATCACTTGAGTTGGTCCAGACCAGCAGAGCTACCCTAGCTATCCAGCCCTCCTAGCCATCCCATGGAACTGTGAGCTAAAAAATAAATATTTGATGTTTTAAGCCACTAACTTTGAGAGTGGTGTTTTATACAGCAAAAACTGATAACGAACTCAATGATGGCCTCTCTTCAATGATACCACATTTATAATTCATCTCTACGATGCCTGGGTGACCAGCTTATGCACCAAGATTAACTCTCTCCCCCACCCATGTGTTGCCTGGTCCATGTCCCTTTATTTTCAGGAACACCCCTGCCTCTGGGTGGGATTCTACCAAGGGAGGGAAAGATCCATGTCCCCCAGGGTCACAGACCATAATTTTGCAGCAACAGCAAGAGAGATTTGCACAGGATGCAGGGAACTGCCAGGTGGAGAGCCCTCCTATCCCACCTCTTCCTTCACAGACTCTAGACTGCTATGCAAATATGCTGTAGGAATAAAAGGGAGGGGGCTTAGCTGGCACTGGCTGGGAGGTACTGGGCAAAAAGGAGAACATCCTATAAAATTGATAGCCAGGGAATGATTTTCTTGAGTCATATGATCCCAAATTTTCATTAATCATCCTCCTTTTCTCCCTCATTTCCCTTTTACTTGGCTTTCATTAACAGTACCCACCCCCACCCCCGTCCCCTCAAGGTGCCCACTTCCATTTCTAGAAATCAGTTAAGGGTTTCCTGGTTCCCATTAAATTTCATACCTGTATCCCTTACCCATTCCCCGCTCCTCCAAGTTCAGGCATTTTTTCATTTTTCTCTTTTAAGACTCTCTAACTGCTCTCATACAGTTGAAAAAACACTAGGCTCCTCATTAAAGTCCCAAGATTCTTCTAATCACAATCTTAGGAAGTTCCGGCTCCCCGATTACTAGGAGGCCAAGTGCAGGAGGCAAAGGAAAGACTGGGCTTAGGAGACGAGAGTGGAATCAGCTGGGGACCCAGAAATCCTGAGGGGAGGAGAGGCTGATGACAGCGAGTGAGCTGGGGTCAGACTGGCTGCAGCTGGTTCCTTCTCTTCGGGGTTCATTCCTCGCTTCTAGCTTGGTGCTGGACACAGCATTCAGCACTCCATCATCCTCAAACTGCACCTTGGTTTTCTGTGAATGGCAAGTTTCTTCATGGGACTCTTGGAATAAATAGAGGTGCTTTGATCACCCAGGTGGGAGGAAAGTGGTTTTGGCCACTCCTATCAGCCTGTGGGGTGTTTGGTACTTTTTGAAAGGTGCTTTAGAGGAGGAATGAGGAAATCTCTGTGTTGCCACCCTGGAAACTCTGGTTCATGACCTCATCAGCCCTTTTGGAATTTCCCTGGTTGGTTTTCTGTCCCAAATGGAGATCTTCCACTTTAATTGAAGTTCCTGGGCAATTGTATAAAAATGGTTGCTGTGATAGGACAGGAGACATCAGAAGGTAGTTCAGGTTCTAGTCCTCATGGGAGTTGAGGTCTGCTGGCCAAAGCACAGATGTCCCTGAAGGGAAAAACAAGATTTCCCAAGGACAGTGATATAAATGTAAACAGCCTCTGGGCGTGGGCATCACATGAGCTACTTCATCTTCCAGCAGGAATTTCCCAAACCTGACCACTCTCTCAATTGCTAACAAAGAATGGAGGAGACATGGCAATTGGAGCCATCAGTTTGGAAAACAAACCGCTTACTCTTTACAGCAAGGGGACTGAAGTTTTTCAAGAGAAAGATCTAGCTGTTCTTCAATTTATCAAAATGTGACAGGGCAGTGATTACAAATGCAAATGTAACCTTTAGGTGCTATAGGCGAAACAGTCCTCACAGCTAAGCTTGCCTGCCTGTTCCAGCCTGCACGCAGTAGGCAGCTCAGGCTGGATTCCTTTGTGGGTGCCATTGTTTTTATAACCCTATCATTACAAATTCTGCTCTGTTTGGTTTTTTTGGGGGGCAGGGGCGGGGAATGAACTACTACACACTTTAAAGAATGACTATACAGTTCCCCTTTTTAAAAAAGATTTATTTATTTTTGAGAGAGAGAGGTAATGAGTGGGGGGGGGGGGCCGAGGGAGAGAATCTCAAGCAGACTCCCCACCGAGCAAGGAGCCTGATGTGGGGCTCAATCCCATGACCCTGAGATGAAATCAGGAGTCAGATGCTTAACTGACTGAGCCACCCAGGCGCCCCTATACAGTTCCTTTTCTGAAGCAAACTTAAATACAAGATAATATCTACACTTTCCCCATTGTGATTCAAGAAATAGATGAACAGCTATGAGGTGCTAGCCTCCAATGAGAGGCGTTATTACCTAGAATTTTCACAAGGCTTTTCTAAAGGAGGAATATTCATCATTTTGTCTCCATTTTACAGATGCAAAGACAGACTCCAAGCACTTAAGGGGTTTGGCCATGATTACTTGGTTATTGAGAGGCAGAAAAGAGATCTGAATCAGGTATCCTGAGTCTAATGCCAGTACCCCTCCAGGATGCCCCTGCAGTTGAGTGTTTGGTAATGAAAAAGCAAAAACATGATTTCTGGCTTGACTGTATTTTCGTGGGAGCATGGTGTAGTTGAAGAGGGAAAAAAATATCTAAGGTGGAAACTTGACTGGGAATAGGAGAAAGGCAAGAAGAAGGGAGTTCTGATCCATTTTCAATTGTATCAAGCAAACACTTTAATTAAGCATCTCTCCCTTTGGGGTTTCTTGTAGAACACCCACTCCGTCTGCTTGCAGTTGGGGAATGTCCCCTGAGGTCCAGGGGTCCAGGATCTTGGGAGGTCAACTTGTTTAATCAGGAGACACATGGCTTCAACATGATCACCCCAAACTGCAATGGGCAGCCAGGTTTCAGTGCTGAGGTTTGGGAGAATTAGAATTTGGGCATACAAAAGTATGGTGATTACTAACCAGGCTCAGATCTGTATTTATCCTGTGAAAATACAAAAATTTATAAATTATAGGATGATGGAGTGCTGAACGCTGTGTCCAGCACCAAGCGAGAAGTGAGGAATGAGCCCCGAAGAGAAGATACAGATAAATTATCTGTATTTATCCTGTGAAATAACAAAAATTCAGCCATGTAAATTTTAAAGATCTAATTGGCTTTATTAAATGATTCAAGAATGGGGTAGCAACCCATCTAGCAACCTCCATCTAGAGGGGGCTCTGAGGAGAAGCTCGGGGGAGGCACTAAATGAAAGGTTTTTATAGAAGGAAGGTGGGGTGAGAAAGTTATTGGCAAAAGAAAAGGATTACTTTAGGCAAGGTGGCTTTCCCTTAGGGGGAAAGTAAAGCATCTTGTCATGCAGATTGCCTCAGTTTTTTTTGCTGGGATGGGGGGGCTGTCGGGGATGGGGGTGCGGATGAAGAGAACCCAGTGGCAGACTCATTGGCACTGACTGAAAAAGTTCTCACTGGTTACAACTACATTTCTGGGGTAGGTTGAAACTGCAACTAGATTATGTATCAAGCTCTGCTTTGGGAACTCAGTCTAAGTGACACCATTTTGGGGTTATGGTTTTTGTTTTAACCACCTAGAATCCCCTCCTTGAAAATGGGACAGTCACTAAAATATGGAGCTTCCTCAAACAAAGGATGTTACAGGATGGGTTTTCCCTTTTGAGCCATGACCGCCTGTCATGACACCTTTGATTCGCCATTCTTTCTGCCTGTCAGAGGTCTCCATCAATAGGCTTGGTCCAGCCTGCGGTAGCCTTGAGGGGTAGCTGGGCTAGACTCTTAGGAGCAGACCCACTTGACTCCAGTAGAATCTGAAAGACTCAGCACTACTGTTTCCATTCACCTTTAAGGAGATAAGCTAACCTTCATTAAGTGAATTCTTTTTCTCATTTTATTTTTTCCAGAGTTTTATTTTTAAACTATAGGAAAAATGTTTAAGAACCAAAAGAAGGGTATTTATTTTTTCAATTCATGAAGTCCCTTCATCACCATCTCTGGGTATATCTGTTGATAAAAATGGACAGTGATATTAGCTCTATTGTTGGCCGCCATGACTATACTTGGAAGATTTCCGAAGATTTGGTTTACTAGGTATTTCTCTTTCCATATGTCTACGGTGATGTGGGGGAAGACAAGGAAAAAAACATGAAGTAGGACATGCACAAAATTTTCTCCCCATAATGAATGACACTGAAATCTGTCATTTTTCCTCCACTTGCGTTTTTGAAGAAGTCTGGTAGATGAGTTAAACTTGGCCTAGAGTTGGCTTTGCTTGAGCACGACCATTCCCTTCCAGAGGAAATTCCATATACTGTGGAGGTTGGGGCAGGGGGAGATGCTTTAGAATGTGCACATTATTTCCCTAACTCTGCATGAATATAAAGAACGGTACTGAATGCAAGTGTTGACTGCAGCAGAGGGGAGGAAGGAGGGTGTGCGGTTGCCCAGTTACCCAACCAGAATCATGCTGGATTCCAGCCTCGCTTCCCCACACACTACCCACAGGAGACTGACATTTAGACAAACGTGTTCTCAGCTACCGGCGCAGCGCCCGATGCAGGGTATGGCTCTGAATGGCTTTGGCATCTGTTTTGTCTTGCCTCATGCCCACATACTGGGGCTGCTTGTTTTCATCCAATAGCAATTAGCACCGTGGTAAATGCCTTGTGCCCTGTGCTAATTCAGAAGAATAAGCATGTCACACTCTGCCAAGAATTACAGCTAATCACAGAGGGCTCTGGGCACACCTGCCCTTTCATTAGGCTTTTGTTTTAAAATGAGGGGTTGGTGCAACCCGAAACATTACATTCTCCTCTTGGTTAGGGATAACCATGGAGACCCAGGGGAGGCCTGGAGTGTAGGTGGGAGCGCCACTCCTGAAGACACGCTTCCTCTGAATGAGAACAGATAGCAGCAGGGAATGAAGGCCACTCTTACTGGCGGGGCAACTGCTGACAGGGTGACCCAGGGAACGCTCCACGAATGTGCAGAAGCTCGGCTTTGAGCAGTGCCCAGTGCTGGAGACCATTCGGCAACCACTGCAGACATGATGTATGGGAATAAAGACCTGAACTGATGCCACTTGTGGGGCGAAAAGTTCTTTGGTTATTGTTTCCTCGTAGTGTCATCATTTAGCCTAGCAGCTGTTGTCCTTATTCTAAGAATGTACTGTTTATCCTAATTGATATTTATCATTTTAGTTTTTTAAAAAGTCAGGCTTATTAAGGTATAATTTACATTCATGGAAATTCATCCATTTAATGCACACTGTTCTATGAGTTTTGACGAATGTGAACAGTCACATACCCATTACCACGATCAAGATATAGAACAATTCCACTGCCCCTAAAAATTCCTTCTTGCTTTTTTCTTGTCACTCCTCCTTTCCAACCCCTAGACCACGTAATCACTGATCTTATTTTTGTCCCCATTATTGTTTTTTTCCAGAATGGCATATAAATGAGATCATTTAGTAAGCAGTTTCTCGTTAGTGGCTTCTCTCACTTTGCATAATGCTTTTGAGATTCACCCATGTTGCTGTGTGGACTGGTAATTTGTTCCTTTTTATTGTTAAGTGGTATTCCATGGATGAACCCCAGTTCATTCTCCAGCATTTGCATGTTTTGGTTGTTGCCCCCTTTTGGCTCTGTGAACAATGCTGCTGTGAACATCTGTGTACAAGTCGTTGGGCATACATTTTTATTTCTCTTGGGTAGACAGGAGTGGAATTCCTTGGTCCTTGGTTATAGATTTAACTTTATAAGAAATTGCCCAAATATTTTCCAGAGTGGATGTACCATTTTGCATTCCCATCAGCAATATACGCCGGTTACAGTTCTCTACATCCTGGCGGGCACTTTATATTAGTCATTCTAATAGGCATCTACAAGTATCTCGTTGTGATTTTAAATTTTCCTAATAACTAAAGATTCTGAGATTCCTTTCATGTTATAATTTATTTTTAAAAAATCACCTCAAGGGCGCCTGGGTGGCTCAGATGGTTAAGCGTCTGCCTTTGGCTCAGGTCATGATCTCAGGGTCCTGGGATCGAGACCCACATCAGGCTCCCTGCTGCTTGGGAGCCTGCTTCTCTCTCTGCCTCTCTCTCTCTCTCTCTCTCTCTGTCTCTCGTGAATAAATAAATAAAATCTTTAAAAAAAATAAACAAATAAAAAAAATAAAGAATAAAAAATAAAAAATCACCTTAAATCCACTCTGCCCAAATTCTTGTTGAAGCAAGTTCTCATGTACCTCATTCTAGGAGAGATTTGTCAAAAACCCCCCAAGTGCATCCCAGGAAAGGCAAAACATAGCAATGGCTCAGCTATGAGGTCATTGACAACAACACTGGTCTAAGTTAACTTTTCCTACATGTTGAGCTCGTCTCAGGGTGGGGACTGGGTCTTTTTATCCCCCTCCTACCCCACAGCATCTGGCTCAGCATCAAGCACATGGCAGGTGCTTCAATAAATATCTGATGATTGAGGCAAGATGGTGGCTCCTGTTCCCAGTGGACATGACTAGGATGTGCACATATGTTCTGGGAGACATTAAGCCATGGAGGGTGGATTGGCCACTTAGTGAGAGATTCTTCTGTCCTGTGGAGGGCATTAATGCTATATAGAGATCAGACGTCCTTCATCAGGCTGCTCTTCAGAATCAGGTAGGGAATATTTTTTAAAAGATGCCTTCGACCAGACACAGATTTCCCTTGAAGCTTGTGAGGGCCTTTCACTTGCATGGTACCCTGTGAGTGCCGGGACGTACTGGGTGTTATAGAGCATTCTGGGAGGGCAGAGAAGAAGCCAGGTTGCAATCGGGGCACTCAAAGACATCTTGGAAGCAAGGGACCTGAATCTCAGTAATTTGCATGATTTCTGCACTCATTTTAAAGAAATACTAAACACTGGATTTTGCCGTTGTTGGTGGTGATGATTTTGTGTTCTTTTTTCAAGAAGTTTCACGAAACCTAATCTTTCCCACTGGGCTTCATTCCAGAGGCTGAGATTTAATTTTTCAGGGTGTGGCCCAGGCATGGGCATTTTTTAGAGCTAGGCATAGAGTGGAATGTGCCTCAGGGTTGAGCCATGCAGTTACACACTGTCCACTAATGACCCAGTCTAGGCTACAAGCCATGAGGGAAGATTCTGGGCACACAAGCACTCATTCTAAGCAGCAACCACTTCAACAAAATGGGTCCTCTTTGTTTCCCTCTAAAGCAGTCTTCTTGCTTTCAGTCCTTCTCTATTTTATTGTATCTCCTATGGCACCCCCGTGGGTAGGTCACGGCCCTGCTCACTCCCCATCCATGGCTTTTCCTGGCCTCCTGACTAAAGCCTACACTGCTCTTAGAGACAGCACGGCACCGCCAAGAGCAGAGGGCAGATGCCTGGGTCTACACTGCAGCCCGGCTTTCAAGTGAGAGAAAACTGGATCAGAATCCCACCTTTTGCACTGACCCGCTTTGTGAGTTTGCACCTCAGTTTCCTTGTCTGGAAAATGGGAAAGACTATAGGAACAGCCACACAGCTTTGAATGCGGATGAAACGAGATGATTGAAAAGCACTTGATAACAGACCTGGGGCATGGTAAGTGCCTGATAGAGGGTCGCATTCCACCCCGGCTGATACGCACCTGGCATCCTCCCATCCACCCACCCTGCACCTCCTCCCACTCCACTGCCCTGCTTCCCGCCTCCCACAACACCTCGACGCCTCTCGTCATCCACATCGCCTGTGCCCAGCAGGGCACTTTCTTACCACCTGTTTCTTTTCCCAGTTAGATGCTGAGTTCTTGGCAGAAACAAGGTCTTCTATTTCCTCTTAGTCTCTGTCCTAAGACAACAATATCCTCATCTACAAGGACAATAATAGCTGATATTTACTGAATGCTTACTGTGGGCCTGACAAGGGTAGGTGGTTTACATGCATTACCTCATTTAATCCCCGTCATAACCCTAGAGCCAGGTGCTATTATTGCCCTGTTTTATGGTCAAACAACTTGAACCTCAGGAAGGCCAGGTAATCGGCCAAGGTCACACAGTCCATGGGATAACATTCATCCCTGACAGAGTTTTCACCACTTACAGCGAAAATGAGACGAAAGAAGGAGCACTAACTATGGCTAAAAAACTGGCTTTTATTCTGAGATTATAGACTCTGGTTTTTCCTTCCTTCCTTTCTTTCCCTCTCTCCCTCCCTCCCTCCCTCCCTCCCTCCTTCCTTCCTTCCTGTGTTAAATGCCTTTTCATTAATGGCATGGTAGTGATAATAGATTGTAGTAGATGTTTTTAAATGACTTTACATTGCAAAATAAAATACTGGGTTTCCTATATTTATCTCTCTCAGTTGTTTTTGTGAAATGTTAGTGGTCTGTGAAGTAAAGAAGTCTGAGATCTGTTACTCTAAAGAATAGCTTTGTTTAAAAAGATGCACAATATACATTTGTTAAATCGATGAATATGACATTTATCTTCCAGTGCAAACATGTTGCCAATAGAAGAAAGGAAGAGAAAGTCTTTCAACTTCTCATTTAATTTCTTCTACCAATAGTTATTGAGTATCTGGGTTGTGCTAAGCACTGAGCTCAAGTCCGAGGGAGGACTTAAATAGAACACAGTTGCTGCCCTCAGTAAGCTCAATGCCATTTCCAACAGTTAGTTTGGGAAAAGTAAGAAGAAATGTATCTGTTAGAAATATCAGTATTATCAGTATTATTGGTATTTTGCCAAAATATTCTATCAATATTTGTTTCTCTTTTGACCCCCAGAGGAAAAAATCCCATCAGACAGAACGCAACCCTGTGCCTGCTCTGTATCAGACCATCAGCCCTGATGAGATTAAACCGATAGGGAATTCTAACTCTCTCGGTCACATTCTTGACATTCACGTGCTACAAGGAGGTGGTGCAGAGAGCAATGCATATGAGGGTTATGGATCACTTAAGTAAAAAACATTTAAAATATGAAGAATATAAATGGTCCATAGAACTACTATCTGAATAACCCCTGTCAGATATGAAAATTGGAAGTATTTTATGCACATGGTTAAAAAATTCAACTTAAAACTAGGAAGACATAAACAAAAATAAGTCCTCACTCTCCCCAGCAGGCTACTTCCATGTACCTTCTCAAAAACATTTTCCATGTGTATACAATCAAAATTTATATATAAAGTATACATAATACAATATATAATCCATCCATTTTTTTTTTTTAACTCAGAGGACTCATACTAACCCATATTTGTCTGCACTCTGTATTTTTCACTTAATGGTATATTGTAGGAATGTTTCCTATTAGTCTATTCAGATCTGTCCCATTCTTTTTAAAAGCCATATAGTATTCCATCTTACATTATACCAACCACACTTCTTTTAACCAGTACCCCATTTGCTCGATATTTAGTGTTTTTTTCCCCCATTTGAAAATAATGTTTCCATGATTGCGTCTGTATATATATTTCGGTGTACTTTTGAGGCATATCTGCAAATTCCTGTAAGTGGAATATTGTATAAAGTAATACATATTTAAATTTTTTATAGTTTTTACCAAACTGCCTTCCAGATAGTTGCACAAATTTACATTCCTACAAAGAATGGTGGTATATTCCCTTGCCAGGAATTAGTATTCCCAAACTTCTGTAATTTTGCCAATTTGATAGTTGACTTTTAATATCACATTGATGTTTCTACATCGTTTATTTTTGCATTGGGTTGTTCAGATTTTCTTTTTGGGTTTGTAGAGCCAGTTTATCATTCTTCTCCTTGATGGCTTCTGGTTCTTACCTTCTTCTTAGAAAGTGTTCCCACTTCAGGATACTAAATTCACCTATGCTGTCTTCTGTAACTTTTATGCTTTTATTTATTACTTTAAAGCCTTTGATCAATTTGGAATTTATTGGGTTTATTGATGTCACTTTTTTTCTCCCTGAATGATTAGCCAGGTATCCCACACTATTTATTAATAATCTGTCTATTCTTTACTGACTTGATATACTATCTTTTTTTTTTTTTTTAAAGATTTTATTTATTTATTTGAGACAGAATGAGAGAGAGAGAGAGAGCACATGAGAGAGGGGAGGGTCAGAGGGAGAAGCAGGCTTCCCGCCGAGCAGGGAGCCCGATGCGGGACTCGATCCAGGGACTCCAGGATCATGACCTGAGCCGAAGGCAGTCGCTTAACCAACTGAGCCACCCAGGCGCCCTGATATACTATCTTTACTTCATACTTAGGCCTATTTCTAGATTCCATCCATCTGTCTATTTCTTTAGCAACATCAAATTGGCTTAATTATTGTTGCTTCTTAATCTGTTTTGATAATCTGATAGTGATAAATCACTCCATCACTCTTCCCTACCTCCTCCCTGAAATATCCTAGCCAGTATAGGCATATGTATTTATATATATATATGTATGTATGTGAGTGTATATATATATATATTCACAATTACCAGCCAGTATATGTGTGTGCACTTATATATAGTTTATTTCAAAATAACTACCAGTATTATTTTTTAAATTTTCTCTATGCTCCCTAAAGATAGTGAATGAATGGGGACACTATTAAGTATGATGTTTGCTGCATATTTTTGATAGATATCCTTTACTGGGTTAAAAAACTTTCTTATGACTAGGGTTCTAAGAATTTTTATATTGAACATAAATTTATTTAATTGGATGATTTTTCTCTATCAGTTGAAGTGATCATATGATGTTATTCCTTTCATCTGTTAATATGGTAGCTTGTATACTTTGATTTTTGGAGTTTGAACCATTTCACACTCCTGAAATTAACTCTTCTTCATCAATATGAATTTTTATATTTTATATACTGCTAAATTCAATTTGCTAGTTTTTTGTTTATTTGCTTGCTTATTTAGGACGCTTGCATCTAGGTTCACAAGTGTGTTTGGTTTCTAATTTTCTTTTCTTGTTTTGGTTTTGCCAGGCTTGGGGATTATACTAGCCTCATAATATAAATTGGGCAACATTCCTCTTTTAAAAAAATTCTCTGAAATAGATTAAATTAGGGATTTTTCAGTTCCTTTAAGTTTGGTAAAAATTTGTAAAACTTTTTTTTCCAGTTTTTATTTAAATTGTAGTTAGTGTAATTGTAATTGTAGTGTAATTTAAATTGTAGTTAGTGTAACAGTGTAATATTGGTTTCAGGAGTAGAATTCAGTGGTTCATCACTTACATATAACACCCAGTGCTCATCATAACAAGTGCCCTCCTTAATATCCATCACCCATCTAGCCTATCCCCCACCCACCTCCCTCCATCAACCCTCAGTCTGTTCGCTATAGTTAAGAGCCTCTTATGGTTTGCTTCCCTCTCTCTTTTTTTCCCCTCCCATATGTTCATCTGTTTTGTTTCTTAAATTCCACATATGAATGAAATCATATGGTGTTTGCCTTTCTCTGACTGATTTTGCTTAGCATAATACTCTCTAGCTCCATCCATATTGTTGCAAATGGCAAGATTTCATTCTTTTTGATGGCTGAGTAATATTCCCCCCCCAACATATATATACCACATCAGTCAATGGACATTTGGGCTCTTTCCATAGTTTGGCTATTGTTGATAATGCTGCTATAACATTGGAGTGCTTGTATCCCTTCGAATCTGTATTTTTGTATCCTTTGGGTAAATACCTAGTAGTACAATTGCTGGGTCATAGGGTAGTCCTATTGATAACTTTTTGAGGAACCTCCATACTGTTCTCCACAGTGGCGGCACCAGTTTGCATTCCCACCAACAGTGTAAGAGGGTTCCCCTTTCTCCACATCCTCACCAACACCTGCTATTTCTTGTGTTGTTAATTTTAGCCATTCTGACAGATTAAAACTTTATGAATTCAGTGTCTTCTTTGGTGGGAAATTTGTTTATATATTCAATTTTTAAATTGTTATTATTTCTGTTCCCCAAGGAGATAATGTGCTTTATATCTTCTCTTGATAATTTTAAGGGCTTTTTTTTGTATGTTTGTTTCAAATTTATTGACATAAAATTATAACTATTAAAGTTTTTAATCTGTCTGTACTTAACATCCTTTTTCCATTCCTAGTATTTGTTTTTTTTTACTTTATTTCTTTTATCAAATCAGTAAGCAAAAAAAGAAAGAAAAATAAAGAAAGACAAGAAAAGAAGTAAAATATGTCAATAAATTAAACTTCTCATTTGCTCAGCAATATAGTGAGACTTTTGGAGAATTCAACATATGGGTACCATTTTTGCTCTACCCTAAAGTCAGTAGCAATAAAGAATGATGGGGAGGGACAGGGAAGGATGATGATTATTAAATGATAATACTCCATGCCCCATTTTTTTATGTTCTTTTTTCCTAACATGGTGGATTGTAGAATACGGATTCTCGCTCTGATAGTTGGTTGTGCCCTTTGATTTAGGAAGCTGTTTGATTAGGCAATGGAGGGGTCATTGTTTTTCAATGGTTTTTCTTACAGTATTATTACTTACATGGTATAGGTTTGCATAATATTGAAATCCATAAAATGTAAGGAAATTGTACCCCTCCCTTATTTCTTTGGTTCTTAAATATAAAACCATCTTGTCATAAATTCTGTTGTGGTTATTTCCTTATTTTGTTCAAAAGGAGACAATATCAGTCTCACAGGGTAACCACTTAAGCCAAATTTTCCAGGGCTGAGGGACATTTTTGTTTCCATGGGGAGAAAGCATTATTTTGGGGTGAGCACAAATATTCCATCACCTTGGCTAAATAAAGGCTATTCAGAAACTGAAAAGTCAGTCCTTTCCATCTTCCAAGGGGTAGGAGGAACTTCTGATGATTAGAATAGGTCAAATATGTACAAAACACCAAATTTCTTAACAGGAAAGATTTTGTAGAAACTGAGAAATTGGTAAAATTACACATGTAGTTTTGGGTACCCTGAATTATTTTCATTAAACATAAGCTTGATCCTTAAGTGATTAAATCTCACACTTTTTTTCTTCTAAAGAACTAGCTAAGGGCTTGACAGACACTTGTTAAGGTGACTCAGGAGAAGCACTGTGGGTACAATTGCAGCATTTTAATCATGGTAAATCTCAGGGCTGACAAACTGCATGTTGATGTCCTTGTTTTCCGTCTAATGAAAATATTTAATTTTCAGAATGAACTGAAAGTCACCCCAGATTTACTTAATACCAGCCCTGCCTAAGATGATGAATCATTCTCAAGGGCAGCACTGTGGCTCCAGAGTCCCAGAGCAAGGCCACTCTCTGTGGCTTTTAGCTCTAGGTGGCATCCTATTTGTCATTCTTACTGGGTGCATGAAATCTTTATTAAAATCCAAAAGTACGACAGCATTTTCCTTAGGGCCCACCATTTATAGAGGAGAATAACTCCCAAAATTGTAGAATAAATTAAATTTTCATGACTTTATTCACTTTGTAGTTGTCACCCAATGAAAGCATTTCTGTTTGTAGGACACCAATGTGCCTAATAAAAGCTGGGAGAGCAATCACTGAAGGTTTTCTGATTCATTCTACTTTAAATTCATCTTCCATGCATATGGTGGAAAGAGAGATGTGTCTTTTCAATTTTTATGTCCAAAAGGATATACTCTTGGGTGCTTTTTTTTTTTCTTTTCCATTCATTTGATAAATGATCATTTAAATCCAAGGAAGAAGTTTCTCAAACTGAATCAAGGTAAAAATATACATCTTAATATTCTACTCAGTTAAAATAAGGTGTGGGTTGTTGTCGTTGGAAATCTCCTGTTACACAACTTTATTGTTATCACATTGTAATTATAGTCCCAGACAGTCAAAATAATAAGTCAATCCCAGCAGGCAATGTTTTTGGCATAGTCTTCATACTGATCGAGGAAATAAGTGGTGATTGCTTGCTCCAGAGGGCAGCTTCAAAGAATTTTCCTCTCTCTGCCGTTTTTTCCTACCACTAAGTGGGGCAACCCACACTTCTGAGTTGATTCTAACAGAACATCTCTTGCAGTCTTAATCTCCCTGTCTGTAGATCCCATTCATGATCTTTGCAGATTAAGATGCTAGTCATTTTATCTCACATATATATATATATATATATATATTTTTTTTTGCCAGCCTTAGAGTTAATTCATTTTGCACAAATTTTAAACTAGGACAGAAGTTGTAACCCCAATGAACCAGTCAATGGTATTGGTTTTTCCCTTCAAGAAGTTTTTAGAGAACTGAGTACCAGACAGTAAACATGTTCTTGTTATCCATCAAAAAGATGCATATATCTGCCACAAATAAGCCTACTGGGTATTTTATCCTATTTGGAGTCTGCAGTATGCAATGTATTTATAGTTTATCACATATTAGTGATCTGAAGGTGATATATACTATGTTATAGTTATATGGAAGGAAAGGAAGAGCTCATATGCAATGGAATGTTGTGTTGTGTCTTACATTGGGAAAATGATTTCAGAACAAAGGTAATAAGGATCCCAATGGAAATTGCTGTTGAACTCTCTAAGTATCAATATTGAGTACTCAAGTCTTTTGTTGCTACACCACTCAAGGTCTTACAAAACATAGTAAAGGCAGCCAGATCTTTTCATTCATGTGGTTCTTGGATCTTCTCAACAATGGCATTTTTCCTTGTAGTTAGAAACTTGGCAGGCAATGGAAGTCATTCCTCAATAGAACAGGCTCAAGGCATGAGGACATACAGCTGAAGCTTAAAGGAGATTGCATGGAGTATTAACCCTGCTCCTCTCAGAACAGAATCCAGTGGCTGATCCAAAGGAACAATCACCAACTCCACAAATAAGATACTGGAAGTAATTAAAAAGTATCTAAAATGCTCCTATAATCTGCTGATAATAATTATGCATGTTACAAAGGCTTGTGGAACACACTAATCAGACAATATTAATAGCAGGACATTGGGGAGTTGAAAAGGCAGCCTACCTGATTAGCTGGCCTGATTTAGGGCTAAGACTTGGAGAAGTCAACTTTAGAGACAACCAAATGAGAATCCACTGGAATCCTAACACAATGATGTCTCAAAGAAATTCAGCAGATATGCCAAAATGAAACATAACATGAAAAAACCTAATTGCAATTCTAAAGAAAATTTCTGAAGTCTATAGATGGCCTGTGTGTCTTTTATTTTTTTAGATATGTTTGTAAACCAGATAAACTTCTCCTTTGTATTTTTTTCCCATCCTGGAATCATACTGGTTCCCCTAGTATTTAATAGACATTATCCCATGTCTCTGTTAATGGGTATTGCGTTGGCAAGGGCAAAAGGCTGTCAGATTCTACTCCATCCCCTTTGGTGGTGACTTGTATTTTAGATTTGAGAAAAAGCTAAATAGTTTTTCTTTGTTTTCAAGGTTAAAAATTTTAACAAGCGTATAGCTAGGGTTAGAATTTCCCTACTGGTCTATAATGAATTTATTTTCTATTCGCAATATTCTTATTCCCTCACTTTAGGGAATTCTTTTGGTTACTCTATCTTTGAAAAAAAATTTCATTTGTGTGTTCTCTACTTGAGGAACATCTTCATGTTGAATCACTTTTGGACTGTCCACATATTGATGGCAGTTTCTTTTATTTGTCTTTTTTTCTTCTGCTCTTACCATAATTAATTTAGCATTTTCTTTATATCGGAATTTTATTTTAGCTAGTAAAATTTTAATCTTTGCTACTTTAATTTATCTATGAGTTCTGTAACAGTGCTTTTGTTCTTAATTTAACTTCGCAGTCTCTCTCCTTTTCTGATCTCCTTTAAAAATATGTTTGTATTACATTCTTTAACAGCATGATACAACTGCATAGGATTGTCCTCTTTTCCTTGGCTTCGTTTTTCTCCAGGTTAAGTCCTTCATTTGTCACTTTTATGCTAAGTTTCATTCATTTGATATTGATTTATTGAGTATCTACTATGTGTAAGGCACTATTCTTGATGCCAGGGAGAGAACCGTCGGGGAAACCAAATTCCCTGCTGTCATAGATACTACTTCCTAGACAGAGAGGCCAGGCAGAAACCTCCAAATATATAATGAAGCATTAAGTAAAACTTTCTCTGTAAAGGGCCAGACAGAATATAATTTTGGCTTTGTGGGCTGTAGGTCATCTACTCAACTCTGCACTGTAGCTCAAAAAGCAGCCATAGACAATATATAAACCAATGAGTGTTGCTGTGTTCCAATAAAACTGTTCATACACCTGGTTTAGGACAACTCTTTACCAACGTTATTCTCGTGCTGTCTGTGGCTTTCCCTTTCCTTCCTTGAGGACATTCTACCTATTTTACAGCAATGAAGTATAAGGTCCTGGGTTGGAGTGAGTGAAGAGACCAAAGGCTGATGGCCACCCAGCAAGGAGGGAGTGAAGAAGAGCTCAGATGGAGTCTACATGTTGAGTCCCATCCTCTTCACTCATAAGTATTTCAAGACCAAGGGTAAAGGGTCATTCGGGTCACTGCTGGCCACAGCCAGTTTCCAGTTGCCAATGTGAAAGACTTCAAGTTTGGAACCTGATACTAGTTTCCCCCTGGGGCTCTCCAGCCTGATCCTGGGGCGACCAACTAGTGGGGGGGGAGGGGGTCCAGAGCAAAGCGAACAAGGGAGCCACCAGTGCAAGTTCCCTAAAAGAGCACGGGGGCAGAGGTGTACCCCAATGACAGCGACTGATGCAGGCTTCTACTGCTAGATTTCGATTTTACATGTGATAGACTTTACACATTGGCTTATTTTCCTAGGCCACTAAAATGCTTTTTAAATACACCTTTTATTCCTATTAAAAACAGTTTTTATTCACTGCAGAAACAAATGCAGATAGGCAAAGAGAAGAAAAAAGAAATGATATCAAATGCCCCCTTTGGAGATAACCCATGCTAACATTTTCAGGTACGTTCTTCCAAATATTTTTCTACAAATGTAAATCTATATTGGATATTAATATATAGTAAATGTATAATTTTATATTATTATATATGAAAACATTAAAATGGGCTCATATTGAATATCTAGCACTCTGTCTACAGCCTTCAATAAGTACTCCATGATGGCAAGAACATACAGAATGCTCTTAAAATGGTCTGTTTTGTAACCTGCTTTTTGCATTTCCTAATATATCATGAAACTTGTCTAAGACTCTAAATGTTCTTTTTGTAATGGTAACAAAGTATTCCCCTGCACATATGTACCATCATTTATTTAAAGAATCTCACATTGTTGGAAACGTACTTTGCTTCTGTTTTTGCAGTCTTATAAACAACACTGGAATAAATATCGTTTTGTCTAAATATAAGCATATATTCTTTTTTTCCAGTATGCACTTTACAGTCAAATTTTTCTTCGTAAATATACGTCACCTGGTCTGGGCACTTGTCTCATTTTTGTGTTAGAAATTTGGTTGTAACACTTAAGAAATTCTTGTCCCTTCTGTGAGTTTTGGTTGGCTGGGTTTGTGGAGGTGGAAGCAGAATGGAGAAGCATGTGAAGGTCACCGTGTACCCACCAACCCTGGATTAGGACCGGGATACTGATGCCCTGGGAGGCGGTACCCACAAGGAGATGAGACCCACCTAGCTACTTGAAGAGATTAAGGAGATCCAGTAGAGAGTAATTGTGAGAGCCAGAAATCCCATTGTGACCATTTCTACCTAACACCAGGAGAGCTCCATTAAACCATTAAATACTAAAAATGGCCTGAAAAAAAAAAAATCCAAAGGGTGTCTCTGGCCGACAAAGGGCACAAAATTCATAGTCTGGGTTGACATTTAGCCCTTAATGCACCATGACAGCCTCAGGCTCCATGGGGTATGTCAGAACGGGGGATCCGACAGAACCTTCTCCACCTGCTGTCTGTGCCCTGGCCTCGTGCAATAATGTTACAGAAACCTTTGCGTCGAGATCATAAAATGCTTGTTTTTTGACATATGAAGCCTGGGCTGGTCAAGTCCATCAAGAAAATATATACTAAGATAGAGCTTTCCATTTTATTCATATTTATACTTTTTATTTAAGCCCCCCACCCCCACCCCGCTTATTTTCTTGAGAGTCTAGGATACAGCAGACTCCTGGGAAATAAGTATTGTAAAGTTGGCAGGTAGAAGGGGTTTTTGGCTGTTGTTTTTCAAACATATTACACATATTTTTACATTATTAAAAACACAAGCACAGGCACAACACCATTTCCCCAGAAGCCTCTTCGGCTGACTCGTGTCAAGCCTAGTGATTTATAAGATTGTTTGCATATATTATATTTTAAAATACATATTGCTTTGGTAAAATGTGTATTTATTATACATTTCGGAATTCATAATCTGTGCTGCAAAAGCTGCCTTTGCTGGATCTGGGACAGTCTGTGATTGCCTAAACATTTCTGGAAGGGACTACCGTACAAATGCTTTAGACTGAGCCGACAAATTCTGGCCTTTGCAGCTCCCGTCGTGTGTGTGTGTGTGTGTGTCTGTCTCTCTCTCTCTCACATGCGTGTGCACATGTGCACACACACAGGCCTTCTCCCCCTCCTCCTGAAGTGACCTCCTGAAAAGGAACAATTCAGAATTCTATAGATCAAGCCACCACAAATCTGGGAAATGGCTCCAGGAACCCCTGCGAAGTATGTTCCTGGGGTTTACCAAGCTCTGAGGACAAAGCTGAATCTGAAATCAAATTGTGCAGCTGACGTATAGGAGGAGTGGTCCAAACCTGCATCACCTTGATATGTGTGTGTGGGGGGTGCAGAAGTGTGCATGTGTGTGAGGTTGTGCGCGTGAGGGTGTGTGTGTGTATGTGTGTTTATAAGAGAGAGCGGAGAGAGAGAGAGAAAGCAAGGGGGAGAGAGAGGTGGAAGGGGGGGGGGAGAGAGAGAGAGAGAGTGCACGCCCCAGCATCAGGTTTGTTCAAACCCTGGGAAAACAAACACCCACATTCCCATTCACCATGAGCCTTACTCTGAGGAGTGCTGCTGTTCCTCCCTGGTACCATCGCCTCACACACAGGATTGAGAGCATTGCACTGAGCATCTGGGCCAGGCAGGCAGGCATGGACTGCCTGTGTCCCCATTAATGCTCTGACCCTGTATGTTTGCTCTTAGATGTCCAGTCGCAGTGGGGAGCCCAGGAGGAGGCTGGGGGTCTGGCTCTTCATCAGCCTGGCTGCCCGCATCTCCTGCCTGCCATCCGGTGGAGGGAGAGAGGGGGAGAAGGGTAACAACCATGGTGCTGGGGGTGGAGAGAATGGAAGGAGACAGAAAAGGAGGCTTTGAAAGCACCCAAATGTGAATCCAGCCAGGGGAATTAGGGCTCCCAGCCCCAGACAGAAGCCGGGCTCAGCAACCCTCCACGTGATTCTGTTTCTGGATCCTGTCCTATTAGCGTAGAAAGGGAAAATGAGCCCAGACGCTGAGCCCTCCTTGCTGATACACGCTGCCAGCTCTTTAATGACAAAACCGAAGGGACGGAATCCCATGAATCTGCTCCTTCACTGAGAGCCGAGGATGCTTTTCTTTACCTTTGGAAAATGGGAACCAGCTTGAAAAAACACAAAGGCGCTTGCTCCCGGAGGCTCTGTGACTCGGTCCTATTTAAAGCTGCCGGCCAGATGTGCCTACTTAGCTACTCCACCCGCTGTCCACAGCAGAGATGGATTTCTTTAGTCTTCGTGTTATCAAACCTCCGTACTTTGTCACCCACTAACTCAGTTTCCCCACAGATGTCTGGGTGCCCTTCATCTGAGGCTTGCAGCAGCTGCGAGCAGCACAGCCACACACAAACAGGCAGCTCCGAGAGCCAAGATTATGTCTTCAGTGCATTACGGGCCCAGGCAGGGCGGATATCTTCGGTAAATAACCGTCCGTTTTCACATGGATTATTTAGAATTTCTGATGAAACTGCAGAAATGTCAATGCAGGGTGGAAGGCACCAATCAGAGAGCGGCTCCATGACCCTTCTTTTCTTCAGTCTGACTGCTATTATCTTCAAGGGGGGGAGAAAACCTCCTTGCCTCTTGTTATACCTGTTTTATGATCTAGGATGCTGTTAATAACGACTTTGTGTTACATAAAACAGATCCATTAATGTCACCAAGTCCCAAAAGTACTGAATCAACCTGCTCCTTCAAAGGAGAAGGCATACAGTGGAGGAACTGAAGACCTGAATGAAGAGGGGCTCCTCCGCCCGAGCCCTGGCCCGATCCAGCGGGCAACGGAGTATTTACAGGGCTGTGTGGCTGAGGAAGAGGAAGCTGCCTGTGTCTGGCCAAACATCCTCCGAAGGGAACAAATCAAGCTTGTGGTTTGGGTTGGTGATTTAAAACCCCTCTAACACCCCTCTACACAGGCTCCTGTTCTAGCTGCGCCGAGCGAAGGGGCGAAGGAGGCATGTGCTTCCCTCATCAGCAATTACGCCACCGGTTTGGTGGGAATGTAAGTGGGTGATTCAAAACCACATCTTCAGGGGAGCCCAGCTGTTTGTTTTCAGGGTGGAGGAAACCACCACCCAGCTTTGCACCCCGTGCGATGTGCCCCAGATACTCGTCTCTAACAAGAAACGGATGGGGCAAATGAAGCATTTCTTGCAGCTCTGAGGCAGGGCTCTGATCCCTGCTGAGATCCCTGGCTGGCCTGCCAGGCCCTGTCACCATAAGCGCCATCCCCAGGCTGCTGGCCACACGCAGGAGCCTCATCTGCCCTTTCCTGTATGCTCTAAGGTCTCAGTCCTGAGGGTCAGCGGGGGCTAAAGAGATAACCAGCCACTGACGTGCCATTTTGGAGAGAAAGAATTTAGCAGGTGAACCAAGATGTGGACATAAACCAGGAATAAGGGTGGGAGTGTGACAGAGAGGTGCCTTGCCAGGTGGGACATCCACACCAGGCTCCCTATGCAAAATTACTCAGGATGCTTTAGGATGGCTCCTTCTTTGGTTCAGGACTGCTGAGCAAAGGTAGTTTCTGAGCATCAGTTGTAGTATGAAGATTATACAGTAGAAGCTATAGTTATTAGAGTGTAAATCACATATGCACATAGACACATAGAGAAGAACTAAGCTCATATCTGTAAATCACAAGGTTTCAACAAGTATTTATTGAGTACCTACTGTAAGCCAGGCACTGTGCCTAGAACTGAGGGACTCAGTGAGCAAACAGACTCTGTGCCTTCCTTCATGGAGATTACAGTTGAATAAAGGAGAGAGCCTCTTACCAAAATGATGAAGTGAGTATAAAATTGCAGAGTCTTTAGCACCATGAAAACCTGATAAGGAGACTGGACTTTATCTGGGCAGTCAGAGATCTCTCTAAGAAATGTGGTGAAGCTGAGATATGAAAGACAAATGAGCATGAAGCAGGTGAAAAGGCATTCTAGCCAGAGAGAAAAGCCTATGCAAAGGCCCTGTGGTAGGCAGGAACATGAAGAATATAAGGAAACAAGGATGCCATGGGGTTCCACATCAGCTAAAAATATTCCAAACCTGAAATATAAGTTGAGAGTTGGTGCCTAGAGGAAAGTCATCTGCTGTGCCAAGTAAAAGCCAACTGTCAAAGAAAGTTTCCAGAAGAAATGAAAGTGGACAGGGAAGAAGGACAGAAAGGAGTCCAAGCTGGGCCTGGGGCTCAGAGAATGAGCTTAATGGTGAGACTGAGTTTCTTCTATAATGTTACACATTACACAGTAGGGCTCCAGCTTTCACTGGGGACCTGCCCCGCTGCTCTAGTGCAGTGTCCCCCCTCCCCTGAGCTCTGTAGGTATCAAGTGGGTGGTGGAGGGAGGAGCAACAAATGGGTTTCACAGAGCCACCAGCCTCTTGGCCTCTGCTTTCCCAAGTTCCCAGATGGCTTTGGGGTTTAGCTTTGCTCTTGGGAGGAGAGTTAGGCTCCTGGTTAGTAGAGCAAAATCCTATTCGAAGCAAACCCCGAAGAGTATCATGAATGAGTAAGTGGGAAACCCAGAACACGAAGAACAAGAACAAAAAACACGGCATTTGGGAACGGCCTCAGGAGAACTTTCTGACCAGGGCTGAGTGACCTCCATAGTTGACCAGGAGACGCTGGAAGATGTAAAGCCACTAGAAAGATGCTCCAAGAGATCAGCTGATCTCTCCGTCCACAATGTACCAAACCCAACCAAACCCCAGAGCCCTAGCACGGAGTTCATTAAGCCAAAGCCCAGCTGCTCTCCAGGGCATTGTAGGGTTATCCAATCCTTCTGACAGTGCCCAAGGTTTGTACTTCCCAACATTCAGATCCCATGCCTGCTAGGTATACATTTGCCTAAACCTGGGTTCCTCCCCACCAATATCACAGGCTGCCTCATGAAATCTTAGCTCACAACCTCCATCAAAGGGTAGGCAGGACACCAGAGGCTGGTGAGAGAGACGCACAACTTGAAATGAGAACGGGCTCCCCGATATAGGGCAGAGGAATTTGGCCAGCTTGCCAGCGAAAGCAAGGACTCTGAATTTTTTGAGAGTTAAATTTTCTTCTGAATGAAGGTTTATTGGCTCCTTGCTGGTTAGGAGATTATACCCCCGTCCTCTAGGGACATGTGTGAGGGATCATGTAAATCCTGCATTCTGGCAGAAAGAGAAAAATACTAATTTTTACATTAGTGACATCTCAACATGGAGTTGTTCGGGAGAGCATCTGCTCGCCCCTGATTAGAAAGCCTGAAATGTGGACAGCATCTGTTCGTCTCACCTCTCCCTTTCTCTCCAATGGAAAGCAACCCTAAGAGTCTTGAGCACTTGGTGAGCAGGTGTGTTGACCCTGATGGACTAGGTAGGTGCCTTTGACTATTCATATTCTGGAACCAGAATTCATCAATACCATCATGGCCACTTCAGGAAAGCCTGACATGCTTTTGTGAAAATACTTTTCATCGTTCCACATGAGAGCTCTGTATGACCCTACCGCAGTTAACTGGGCTAGCTTTAGAGCTGGCTTTGAGCATTCCATATAGTCTGGGAAGAACTTTCAGGTGCTAGTCATTTGTCAAGTTTCTTGCTTTTCCCTTTGTTTGATGTTTTAGCTACATTTGCAGAAAAAGTCTTGATAGTGTCCTCTGGATGTCCCCCCTGATAAGGAGAGAGCATGCTCAGAATTGTGGTTGCTAAGTATTGACATAATGGAGGATCTGAAGTGCTCTTTAAGACCCATGTTGACGTTCACCAGGTTACTCATCCTACAAATAGTTGTACAGATTCAGGAGAAAACTACAAACAAAAATAAAACAAATGTAAACATTGTCCACTGCCATTTGTAAATCTAGAAGGAGAAGGAAATTTAAAATTTACAGCAAAAAAGGTGGAACCAGGGCAGGGCAATAACCTTATCTGGTGATCAGTATACCTTACTGAGTACAGAATAGGGTGTGGCCTTGGGTACAGAATTTTTTGAGGGAGATGGCCACAATGTCTCAGACCTGTAGGAATGGGATTCAGAGACTGCAGAGAAGTTCCAGGTTTCCCTACTCCTGGATGATGGGGCATTGCAGTGTCTACAGCTTTAATATCCAGCCCAAATCTAGGACATTCTGACATTTGTGAGTTACAGATTGGCCAGGCTTCATTTTAATAGAACACTTTTAAGAGGCCGAAATAAAAACTCAAAATATTTAAATTCTGGAGGGAACTGGGCAATAATCAAAAAAGGGATTGTTTTGTATGGCCATCAGTTCCTTCCAAGTCTTCCTGAAGGATCCAAGAGGAATTGCTTGACTCTTGATGCCTTCTATCGTGTGCTCATGTCAGTTTGTGTGGGGTACAGATAAGATAAGCATGGCACCTGACGGGTCACCAAGGAGAGCCTGAGGCTGTGTGCGGTTGGGACTGGCTATGTGAACCCAGAGAACTTTGATCCCAAGACATCAGTCATCTTAGTCTGTGCAACAGGTTGAAAATAGAAAGGATTCCTCAGGCTGGAAGTAGGGACTTTTTGGTATGGTCAGTAGGGGATCTGAATTTTTTAAAAAAAGGAAGACACAATATTCACTGAGAGTTTTAGAAGGAGCCAAGACAACACAGCTGGAATCCAAGGAGGGTGTCTACCACGGAAGCATGTGACCTCCAGGGAAGTAATTCTAAGTACTCTGGAACAAAAGGGGACAGATACTATACTGTGTCTAAAGGTAGAATCAGCCTTAAAAACTAGCCGGTGTGTATCACAGGCAAACCTTCAGAGAGGGAGAACACAGGTTTGGGGCGGGGAGATGGAGCAGAGAAAGGAACCATTGACAGGTGTGATAAACCATTATAAGGTTAGGATTTTTGAGGGAGAACTCATGTGCAATACCAAGAGCCACAGTTGATGAGAAATTTAGGAAACAAGGTTGTGAAAGAGACTCTGAATCCTACTAGATCTGGAAACAACCCATAGCATCCTTGAGTAGGTATCCAACACCAATAGGGTAAAGATGTACTGATTTTCAAGAGATCACTGAAATTTCCAGGAAGGGGAGTATGAGTTTAGATGAAAGCCAGGAATGACTATAAATAGTACATCTGAGATTTCAGTGCCTGTAATGTCCCTATAGTTTAGCCATATTCTATTTTACTCTATTTTCTGCTATTGGTGCATAAAGCAATAGTGAGAAGATAGGGCGCCTGGGTGGCTCAGTTGGTTGAGCGACTGCCTTCGGCTCAGGTCATGATCCTGGAGTCCCTGGATCGAGTCTCGCATCGGGCTCCCTGCTCAGCGGGGAGTATGCTTCTCCCTCCGACCCTCCCCCCTCTCATGTGCTCTCTCTCATTCTCTCTCTCTCTCAAATAAATAAAATCTTTAAAAAAAAAAAAAAATAGTGAGAAGACCCCTAGGATTTGGGAATGAAAAAATGAATTAAAGGAATATGGATTTTAAAGTTTCATTCTTTGTAGGCAGTCACCTCAAAGAGACAGACTGACGCACACAGGCCAGTATCACTGTGCCTATGAGACATGTCAACATATGTAATGGAAGGGAATTTCATCGGAAGCAGGGTTGGTTAGCCCACAGCAACAGAGAGAAAGGAGATTCGTGGAGACAAACACTGGCAATGCCTAGTAAAAACCATTCACTGGAGCTGAGCAGTATAGTAGTTTTGTTAGTACAGCCAAAGTGGCTAGAGATTCAGTGAGTGTTGGCCAATAGCCTTCAAATATTTGGGCTTATTGGTAAGATCATCATTACACATTTACTTAACCTGTCTTACTATGATCAGATTCAATGTTCACTAGAAAACCTTTGGATTATTCCTTGGTTGTCTAACTAAAAATTTCCATAAGAATGGGCTCAGCATTACAACTGCAAATTCTGGTCTCTGGGACAGATGCTTCTTACTGCAAAGTAATACAGCCAAATATATATATATATATATATATACACACACACACACACATACATATATATGTTATGAAATATGCTTACAAAATTTCATATATATATATATTTAAAGATTTATTTATTTGAGAGAGAGAGAGAGCATGTGTGTGCAGGGGTGGGGAGGGGGAGAGGGAGAGAAAGAATCTCATGCAGACTCCCCTGCTGAGCACACAGCCTGACTCAGGGCTTGATCTCACGACCCTGAGATCATGACCTGAGCCAAAATCAAGAGTCCACCCAGGCACCCCTAATACACTTATATTTTGATGATGATTTGGGTTCCCACGTACTCCTATTTTTAGTCACAAAAATAGCTGGATGTGTTGAAATACTTATTACAATGGGTTATATTTTTTATTGTAAAGTTGTAAACTGCCCTTGTTTTATTTCACAAATTTGTTTCCTAGCCTATAGGTTGAGAATCGCACCCTAGAAAGGGATCAAATCACCCAGGTGATGGATGCCATACCATGAGCTTCAAAGTCTCTCCCTAGATAAGCAGTCCCTCCCCCTACAATGGTGACATGTTGATTATCCTTATGTTTTCTACAAACATCAGCCAGAATTCTCAAAACTAGAAAGTAGGTGGCTGGGTCCGATGTTTATTTTGGAGACAGAACAAGGAAGAAGTCGTTAAGTAGTATGCTGATTTGCAATAGGCCTGGGAGCAAGGAGCCCAAATGGAAGAGCTATGTTAGCCATGGGAGAGGCAACAGTGTGGACCCTCTAGTTTTGCTTGGTGGATGGATATCAGTCTTAACACCCACAGCCATGCTCTTCTAAGAATGACTAACCCTTGACTGTCTACGGATTGAGCCAGGTGGGGGACCACTCGAAATCTTTGCTTCTCTCTCTTCCCATGTCCAGTTTCCTCACTGTTTGGCACTTAAAGAATGATTGAGGAATTGATAGAAAACACAACTCAACCTGTGTCTGGACATTTGCTGTCAACTGGAGGAACAAGTTTGAAGAAAAGTATTTAAAGAAAAGTGTGAATTTTCTCAAGGCTTAATTTGTGCACTTATTAAACCTTTCTAGTTGGCTCTAAGAATTAAAGTCCAACTATACAACTGGGTTTCAGCACATTTTCTGAAATTCCACCACCTTTTTGTACCGTGTTTGAAATCCCCCCAGAGTAACGTGCCACATCCCCAGGGCTGCTTGTTTTCTATTTCCAGTTCTAGGTAACAATATTGAGGATGTCAGCAGATCCATTTGCCTTTCAGGGAATGGCACAGACAGGAGGCTGCTGTGAAGTGGCTGATGAGGGGTTAGTGAGAGCAAGGGAAGAGGCTGGGCCTGGGTGGGACAGGGGACTGGGTGACAAGGCTGCCCTTTCACACCTGGCCAAGGGACTGGGAGAGCAAGGGATTGTGGTGAGGGAGGAGATGCATGGGCAAGAAGGGCGGTGGCAGAGGGAGCCCAAAGCCCTGGTTGGTCTTCACCCATTAGGGACCTCCTTGCAGGAAATGGCTTTCTCCAGGCAGTGTGGGGCAGCTTCCTGCGGCTCCTTCCCTCTCTGCGATTGCAGTGGTAGCTGGAATGGTGTCCCGGCCACTGTTGTGACTCCCTGAATGGGGTCCTCTGGTTCAGCCACTGTTCACGCATTATCCTCAGAGAGGCTCACCGTCCTAGGCCTTTCATTACAATCCCCTCTGTGTGTGTGTTTCAAACCATAGTATCCTGACCTCTGTACACTGTTTGGAAATAACTCAGGCAATTGGTTCATATTACCAGCTAAATGCTTATGAAATTTCATTTTAAGAGACATAACTGAAAAAGCATAAAAATGTCCAAATTCTCTCATTTAAAAACATCACTACAAGCCAAGACCTTGTATGATAATGTGTAAGTGCAACGTTACAACTGAATTATGAAGATTGCGGAAATAAAGTCCGGGAAGGAAGCATGAGAGAACTTTAATGGGTCTTCCATACCCTCAATGTGGGAAATTAACACGAAACAGCCACATTTCTAGGGCTCACTCTGAAAATATATCCGAGAACAGACAGTACTGTTCTAATGTGAAGATAATATATATCAACACAATTAGAAAATTACTCTCTTTGAGCAGGTTCAGGATTGACTCATACATTAAAAAATCTAACAAATTTATCAGACAACAATTCTGTTAATGGCTTCCTTCTTGCTTCCTATCCCTCTGTTTCTCAGTCCCTTATTCAACGACATGAATAAAGAGAATCCATGCCCTTGATCAGTTATCCAAGACAAACTGTTATGTACTGGGTCTTAGTTCTGCATAGATTCTTTGCATTGATTTGCCTAGGACTAACTATTACTACTAATGACTTCAACCACGGTAATATGATAATAAATGTCTATTGAGCATCCACCACGGGCCATGCACAATTCAAACTGCTTTATAAGCACCATCTCATTTACTTTCGTAATAGTCGTGTGAAGCAGAAATGACGATTTCCCATTTTTTTAGATATGGGAACTGAGGTTGTGAAGGGTTAAGTAATTGCCCTGGGTCACTGAGCTAGTGAGCTGTGGAGCTAAGAGGCAGACTCAGTCTCAAAGCCCAAGTGCTTAGTGACGTAGGTGCCGATTCTAGGACAAACCCACTTGAGTGTGAAGAGGCATTGTCATTCCCCAGGCAACTGGTCACCTTGTTCTCTTACATTGACACAGGAGGCTTGCTACAAATATGAATGCCTACAGCAGATACACAATCCCTGTTTTTGCCCTTAGCTATAATGGGGCTTGAGTAGATAGAACCAGGTAAATGAAAGCTATCACAGGTGGAAGTAAGCCGGATCCTTCCACCTGCAACTTGCTTTCTTGCGTATGGAAGTCAAAGACCACAGATATGGATACATATCTGATACAACGTGAACTTGTCATTTTAAGAGAGAAACAAGAAGTAGCAGAGGGAGAATGAGCATAGGCTTTGAAGACACAGCAGGCCAGGTTAAAAACCCTTCTTTTATTATGTGACCTTGGCCAAGTTACAGAACCTCTCTGAGCCTCCATTCCTTCCTCTGAAAATTGTGTGATAATAACTTTACCATGTGGGGTTGTTGGGCAGGATAAATAAGATGAGATAGCACTTAGGATAGAGCCTGGCACATAGTGTGAACTTAATTAATATTAGACTTTACTTATGTCTACTCCTTCAATCAACCATTTCTGTTGCTGATTATTATAGAGGGCAATTAGGTAGAAAGCTCACAGGGTATATTTTAGGCTTCTGGGCCTTACCATGTGATTGAAATGGCCAGCTGTGATGCTATTAGGATACAAGCCAGGCCAGCAGACAAGTTTTTACTGAGGATCATCACTCTAAAGGCACAGGGGGTGTGCAAGGGAGATGCAGTAGGTGGAGGAGAAAGTAACATTTGGCAAGTAGCTACCATATGCCAGTTCCATAGCGAAAATTCATTTTATTACTCTGTAACGATGCCCAAAATAAACTCTCTACTTTGCAGAGCTTCAGGTATGCCTGGGACAACTTAAGTTCACTGCATAAATGCACAAAGATTAAAACTATGTGTATTTTTGATACCTTAAATAGCATCAATATCTGTGTACCTAATGGAGAGGTGCAAGGAGATATAGGTCCAGAAAAGGGTGCTCTTTCGTTCTCATGTCAGAAAATCTTGAAAGTGACTAATTTCCTCTCTAAATTCAAATTATGATTATTATTATTTTACAGGCTGGGATCCCTAAGCTGGCCCCTAGGGTGACATAGAGCATCTGGACCCAAAGACTCCAGTCCTTAGACAATCTGTTATGATCTATAGGCCTCTGAGATACATGCTCCTTCATTTATTTTTCCAACCAGAAAACGAAGTAAGTTCCAGCAGGAGAATGTGCCGCTGAGTCCCCTCACAGAGCCAGCATGTCTTCTGCGGACATGCTGCTTGGAGCCCCCCCAAGAGGGCGAGGTAACGTAACAATAGCATCTCCTCCCCCAACCACCTCCTGACCAGGCAGTTCTACCTCCAACATCAAAGCTGCCGCATGAAAATTTAATTTGAATTTAAAATCCCTGACAGGGCCCAGCAATGGGGAGGCAGGGGTTAACCACGGAGATAATGAGGCTGCTGCTGCCACTGCTGATTCTGTTGACAGTATTGTATCACCTAATGAATGTGGCGATATAAATCTTGATGAGGGGCAGGCTCGAGTCTCGGGAAAGGTAATGATAACGAGGAGGGGCAAGAGCCCATGCTGCAGATGAAGAGGGAAACCAATAAAATGTCTCAGCCCAGGAAGGGCGGGCTGAGGCTGGGCCCGGCCAGGGTCGACCATTTGGACCTATTTATGCAGGTTGCCCCGTATTCCACCATGCACATTCTAGGGACTACCAGGTTCGCAGGAGTTAAGGAAGCAAAGGAAAAGTGATGTGGAGCATTCTGTGCTTCCAAGTCAGCTCTCACAAAGCACAGAACTACAACAATTACCGACAACAACTGGGGTCATCTCCTAATCTCTCTCCTCTCAGTGGAAGAAAGAAAACGGATTTGATAAATCTTACTGATCCATGGCATCATCTGAATCTCTGCTTTACTTTGATTATCATATACTACCATGAATTGCTCTGCCTTCTTTCAGCTAATGAGTTTGGTGTGATTCCTCTGCTATTGTTTCTTCCCAAATATGTTCCAAGAGCCACTTGGTAAGACAAAGGACCCCTCAAATAGCCCCGCTCTAGAAAACAAAGACACCAGGAGGCCATTATGGAGGCGAGGTCTGATGTGGTCCAAATAGCTTGTGAGCGTTTGAGCAGACTCTTCTAGACTCTACCTGGAGAGCACTGACAACAAAGGTAATCTTGGTATGGCCTGCAGGTGGCTCTGGGCCCCAGCGCACGGGGGCTCTAACAGCCAAGAATTCTCTGGTTTTGCAGACCAATGGTCCCGGCTTTTCCAGTACAGGAAGGCAAGATGCTGGAAACAGCCCAACACACTCATGCTGGAGCAGAATACAATTCTTAGGTGGAGAAATGAGCCTTAATACTAGAGCATCAAGAGGGAACTGCATTGCTCTGGGCTGTGTTGGACTGGTCAAACTTCCTCCGATTCTAAAACTCAGGAAAGAGATTTCTGACTGAAAAACAATCTGGACATGTGCTCTCACACTTGACAGCATCTTTAAGGGGCCATCTATCTCTTTCTAGGATCCTCAGATCTGGTTGTGGGTAAAAGTAACGTGGCTAACGTTTCAAAATATAGATTCTTGGGCCTCATCCCCAGAGAGGTTTGATAAGTGTGGCCTGGACAGAAAAGCATCTTTGTCTTTCCTTCTTTTTTTCTTTTTCTTTTTTTAATTCCCTAGAGGTGTTTATCATATACTACTGGCTGAGGAAATGTCTTAGGTAAAGATGGGAAGCAAATAAGGGAGGAAAAAAATGCGAAAGCCAAGGCAGGGTTTCTTAAGCTTGGCTGTACCGGCATTTCAAACTGTACCATTCTTTGTCGTGGGGGGCTCTCCTGTGCATTGTAGGGTGTTTAACAGCATCCCTGGCCTCTACCCACTAAATGCCAGTCACATGCCCCAATCATGACAATCAAAGATGTCTCCAGACATTGCCAAATGTCCTTCGGACAGGGAGGGGTAGGGAGGTGCAAGATTGCCCCCAGTTGAGAACTCCTGACTGAGACAGACCTGGAGGCTTTGCGGCCTAGGTATGTTAAAGAAGTGAATGACATTCTTACTGGATGACAGTGGAAAATCATTGCCAAGTCTCGGATGCCTTATTGCAATGAGCCAGTCTTTCAATTTGAGATTGTAATTCCTGCAACGAAATCATATTCTAGTGCTCTTGATGCTGTTGTTAAAAGAAGCACTCTTTTAAGAGTGTGGTGACCCTCATTGAGAACCCTGCATTTTTTAAAAAATTTTTTATTGTTATGTTAATCCCCATACATTACATCATTAGTTTTTGATGTAGTGTTCCATGATTCATTGTTTGTGCATAACACCCAGTGCTCCATGCAGAACGTGCCCTCCTCAATATCCATCACCAGGCTAACCCATCCTCCCACCCCCCTCCCCTCTAGAACCCTCAGTTTGTTTTTCAGAGTCTATCATCTCTCATGGTTCGTCTCCCCCTCCGATTGCCCCCCCTTCATTCTTCCCCTCCTGCTATCTTTTTTTTTTTTCTTAACATATACTGCATTATTTGTTTCAGAGGTACAGATCTGTGATTCAACAGTCTTGCACACTTCACAGCGCTCACCATAGCACATACCCTCCCCAGTGTCTATCACCCAGTCACCCCATCCCTCCCACTCCAGCAACCCTCAGTTTATTTCCTGAGATTAAGAATTCCTCATATCAGTGAGGTCATATGATACATGTCTTTCTCTGATTGACTTATTTCGCTCAGCATAACACCCTGAGAACCCTGCATTTTGCATCAACCTTTCTCCTGGCTTCAATTTGCTGGCAGGAGCATCCTCAGGCACGCCCTCCTCCATTTACATAGGAACCATGAGGCCATGCCCTTTGTGAATTCCCCAGGTGCACCCTTTCTCCTGCACCAGCCACACATGTGGACACCCTCCTCTCATCCCATTTGGAACTGACCAGAAAATGAAAAATGCTCTTTTATTAACAAAGGGAGAGTTGAGACTTAAAGGAACAGAAAAGATGAAAATCCTTCAAGATTCCTATTAGCAGGACAGAGTCCCCTTTCTCTTTCTTCTTCCCCCTTCCTTTCTTCCCTCTCCCCTCCTATTTCTCTCATTTCTCTTTCTCTTTCCTCTTTCTCTTTTTTCCCTCCTCTCTTCCCTCTCATCCTCTCCATCCCCTCTCTTTCTCATTTTATTCAATTGGCTTGCCCGGCAACCTTACAGAAACTTCTCTTAAGAGCGGGCCTATTGCGCCTCGCTCTCAAATTGCCCCCAGAGCCCACTGGATATTCCTTCAGATGTCTAACAAGCGTTGAACACAACTGAGGTTTAGAGAGACACAGAAATCAATACTGCGGCTTCCACCAGTCACGCTGAGGGATTAGTTGTCCCAAGGAAAAGCACAGACAGTTGAATAAGAGAATCATGACTCCGAATACCCTAACAGGTTTATGAACTAGAAAGCAGCCTCTGGCCTTGATAACCTCCAGGTGGCCTACAGAAAAAGGCGACTGTGAAAACATTCACTTAGCTTTCTCCCCTTTTGTATTAATGAGGTCAAGCGTTGGACCTCAGGGGGTCAACAGTGGTACTCGGAGGAGCGACTGTTTAGGCCAACGGGCAAGGATGACCATCTGAGCAGTGGTGCTCAGAGTCTCCGAGTGGTCTCCTGGATTTGACGAAGTCAGTGGTCACATCCCTCAGGACAGAACCTGCAAGGACGCTAGGTCTGGAATCCAATAGGAAAATAACAGTGCCTTGGACTATCCGCTGTGAGCAGGCAACATTAAACAGTGGCAGCAATTTATATCTTAAAAAGCATGGATGAGAGATGGGAGATTGGCAGGGTATGCAAATTATGGGGAGTCTCTAAATGGGTTCTGAAGGAGCAAAAGAGCAATGGATAGATTTTAATAGGTTCTCCACTTCTCATCTCAGTAAGTTTAAAAATGTCATGCTCCCACTGCCACAGTTCACACTCTGGAGGCCGACCTCATGAACCAAGATGGATGTTCCAAACTCCTCATGTATAAGGTGTAAGGGAGACGTGGTTGCATGCAACAGTTTAAAAACAGGTGGAGGCAAAAATCTAAATGATGTCAGTTTCAACAAAGGAAGAAAGAGTCACTTTTCAACTGGACCTACAGGATTGAGTGAAGTGAAGAATTAAGGCTATTATCTGTATAATTCAAACCAAAACCTACCTTTCTGTGAATTTATAGGACAATTTAGGTCCTAGCTGAATAATTCAGAAAAAGATAATCACCTCAATTATTTAGATGACCATCTCTTCCCCTTATATAGTCCATCTCTCTAACTCACATGTGGAAAGTTGACAGCAATTAAATCTCTTAACCAAGCCGCCCACAGAAGGCCAAGGATTTGGGCTACAAATGCGGTGGCTCTGAAATACTATCCGTAGAAACTGACCAGGGTAAACACATTCATATTGAAGACACTTGCCCTGAATCAGTGAGTGGCGCTCACCCACCTGACTGAATTTCTAAAACCCTACATTCAGGAAAAGGCACGGAGGTCATTTCCTTATAGCCAGATTCCCTAGGCCTGCCTGGATGTCACTCATTCCAGAAAAGAGGAATCAGCACCCTTCTCTGGCAGCCTGTCATCTGTCTGAGCCCCCACTGAGCTTGCACAAGAATGTCATTTCTGGGCTGTGTCTGGGTGAAGGGTGTGGATGGGGAATATGTGCATCCAAGGCTGGTTAGTGAGCAGCGTAGGGAATGACACCATTTAAATAGGGCTGATGGAGAGCCTGGGAGACACTTGATCTAGTTGGCAAGGGTCATGGGGAAAGCAGTCCCCCTGGTGACTCCAGGACAATGGGGAGGTTATTCTGGCTAGCCCAGTTTTGGCTCTTTCTGTCTGGGGTTGTACCTTCAGGTCCCCACATGTCTCTCTGTGTGTTTGTGTGCACGTGGCTTTATGTGGACAGAGGCAGGGTGTCTGCCATGTCCAGGCTGGTGGGTTCAGCTTTCTTTTGTGCGAACATTAATCCGCCTGGTCCCATCCCCCATCCTTTTCCTGCACATTAACCTAAAATATGAGCGCATGCTCGGGTCTTGCCTGGGCTGGCTGTGCTCCTGTGCCCACAGCCTCCCTGCCCCCTTCCTCCAGCCCTCTTATCTAAAGCAGCGTGTCACTGCAATTTTATGGTCAACATTACAGACTCAAGCCCTCCTTTGAACCAATCAAACTGCACTGAATATGTTAAGGGAATCCAGGCTTTCTGGAAGGAGCCGCGTCCTGAGCCGCACCACCTGACCTCTCTAAGAGCAGCCCCCATAAATCTGCCTCACGTGATGGGAGATGGGCTTTTCAGGATCTCTCAGGGTGCTTTGAGGTAGCACTTCTATGAACTCCTTGCCACAATAAATAATGCTACCTGCAATATGTCTTTGGGAGTGTGTCAGCAGCTGCTGTCCTGCCATGAATTTTTATTCTTGTGCCGTCTGGAAGATAGATTCCAGATTCAGCATTTCCCCGCACTTAGTGTCAGATCTCTTTACCCCCTTGCCCCGGCAGAATGACAGAGACCACAAATAAAATAAAATAAAATAAAATTAAAAAAAAAAAAAAAGCAGCCTAGGAAAAATGGCCCAGGACCAGAGGGAAGGAGCCATGCTTACCTCACAAGAGTGGAGGGAGCCACCAATGTGACCACAGTGACTAGGTGGGAGGAAGGAGGAACAAGCCAGGCAATTCAGAGTCCTTAAGAAGGATGCAATTCACCTGGAGTGGTTGAAGAAAGGGGTTTCTACCAGGTAAAGCTGTTGGATGAGGGGAAAGCCCATTTTGAGCCAATAATGCATTGCGAAGGAGAGCAACGGAAATCAGTTTCTGAGGCTCCCTTAGGTTGTCGTTGTCCTGGTCAGATTCTAGCAATCGGTCCATGAAAAGAGGACAATGGAGTCAGAAACAGTCTAGAGATGACATCTCAGATGAGTTGTTGTGGTCTGAAAGCTAAAGATGAGGAAGAAAGACACTACTATAGCTTAGGAATTATGAATTATAATCAGCTGACTCCCAGATTTCACTGACTTGCATGTCTCTGCCGAGCTAGAAATGAGCGCCCACATGGCCGGGTATGTTTTATCAGCTCTGCAACTTGAGACCTTCTGGCAGGGCTGAAGCCAATATTCACCAGCACAATGCCCAAGAATTTCCGCCCCTTTGAAAAATCCCATGTCCCAGGAAGCTTCTGCATTACTAACGTGCCAGCCATATCCATTACAGTGGGAGAGAGCACAGGAAAAGAAGAAAGAAAATATGACTTTGATATGTTAACATCTCACAATGGTAGATTATTTCATTTTGTATGCTGCTTCCTCTTCAGAGAGGGGAAAATTCAGTTAGCATCCTGGCAGGAATAATGCATAGTCCTAGCTACTATGTACATTGAAATCCACATAATCCTAGTCTGATGACTGAACCCAAACTTTGGCGGACTTCTAGATCAAAGCTTCACCAACTGCAAAGTGCATAGGAATTACTTGGAGATCTTAAAATGCAGATTCTGGTTCCGTAAGTCTGGGGGCGCCTGAGAGTGCCTTTCTAACAAGCTTTCAGGTGCTGCTGACTCTGCCAGACCACACGCTGAACAAGGTTTTGGGTTCTATCAAGTTTTTATGTGCACAGTACTGCTGTCCTTCCCTCCAAACCCAGGAGAGAGCCCGTCTGTTCCTTCGTTCCCATGTATTTTGTTCTTGGTTCTCCATACATTTTTTTTCAGAATTAATTATCAAGATAGAGCTTCAAAAATTGTTGTAGTTTGAATAGTCACATTTAATACTTTAATACATCTAATTCTCCAAAATGAAATGATCACCTCATTTAGGGATAATGACAAGAGTGCATACCTGAGACTCTTTGTTAGGGTAAGATCTGGATCAACTGAACTTCAGGGTCCAGCAATGATAGGCTGCAAGGCCTCATCCAAAGGGACTCTGATGGCTTATGCAGAGTGCTGGCCTGGAGTGGTAGCCTCCTAAATAATGTCCTACCCAGCCAGAGTCAATGCCACATTATCATCTCTAGCCTCCCAAGGCAGTGTGATCAATTTCCCAGCTTAGGACAGTACTGAGAGAAGGATGCGGAGCGAGGTGGGAACCAAATTGAAACCTTTGCTGATTAAGTTGCTCGTGGCCAACAGATAAGTGGGACTATGGGTTCACTCAACATAACCCGTTTCTCTCCAACACAAGAGCAGCAAGATCACAAAACTGGCAACCTAAAATGGAGGTGCTTAACAAAGGTCAGTGACAAATGCATTTTTTGATGGGAAATTAAAGTTTCCTGTGGTTAATATAGTCTTTGATGTAATAATTGTGGAAGTTTCTCATATATCCCAACGCGTCACTGAGAATATCACAGTCCCTGTCGGTCAAGTCATCTGAGGCCAAACATGATCACTCATTTGTAAACTGGGCTTTCTGCCTGCTGAATACCTTTCAAAAACAGAAGCTCTCTCCTAATTGCCTGGGTTGACCTATATTTAGAAACCTGAAATGTGCTGGTGTAGTGGAGAAGCCAGAAAAATGTTGGAGTTAATCACTAAATCAATCTGGGCTGACCCCAAGAGGACAGTGAGCACTGAAGGTTGTTGGTCAAGGAGCTTTTGGAGGCTGGACTTAAAAGAACTCTCCTGTTTCTCTGAAACTGGAAAATCTGCTTCTTTCTGCAAAAACATATCCTCAGAATAGAATTTGGTCTGTTCTAGGACAGCCCTTTGAATCTCTCGTGCCAGTAACCAAGTCAAGGTTAACTCCATTTTGTTCTGGTGTACTCTCTGGGCTCCCCCCGTGACTCGCAATGGCAGAGTGGCAATGGGAACTACAGATGGACAGACAGAAGCAATATGCTGTCGAGTGAAACCCAGCTGCAAGACCTTTCTTTTCTTCCCTTCTCATCTTGGTCATCTCTCCTCCTCCTACAGCATCTTTTTGGTTTCTTGGTATTTTGGGTCGTTAAAATTTAGACTTTAAACTTTCCTTAATCCCCGTAATGATGATAATTTCTTGAAAGTTCAGAGTTTGAAAAATTGGGGGGAAATGACGAGAAGTATTAGGTATTATTTTCATGTAAAATGAACTGTGGGATGACATTTGGAAATGGGTAGCAGTTACCCAGAAGGTTAGTAATTACCTTTACAGGAACATGAAACAGAAAGTCTAGGAAGTCTCTCGATTCTGTAGAACCAGCACTCTAGCCAGCAAAGCTGTCAGCTCCTGTGATTTCTGCAACCTCACGCTCAATGGTGGCTTGGCTTTCAATGCTGGAGGATATAAACAACTAAAGGGGCCCCGGGGTGGGGGCTAGAACTGTTAGAGATAGTTATGGATCATCTGATGCCTGCAGAAAATACTTATCAGATAGATCAGTGATGGAAAAATCTGGGAGACCTGTCTTGAAATTTAGGTTTGGATGTCTAGCTAGTTAATTTTAAGGTTAAATTAAGACATGTGAATGACACACACACATATTTTTAATTCTTGCACTGAATTTTATAGAGCTAAGCTAGGAAATGAGGAAGTTAAGTAATGTTGGAACAGAACGAATTATACATCACCAGCAGCTGTTTATTGAGTATTTACAGACTTGTTTTTGAGAAGATTTTCAAGGGTAAGACATCTCTGCCTTCAGGAAATTTATGTTCTAATTGTTGAGATAAGACTAAGTTACTAAAATAATTAGAAATACATAGATGGGTAAGTTATGTGCCAAAGGATACTAAATGATAAGATATGATACAGATCACGTAAGAAAGAGCTTAGAAAAGCAGAATATCAGTGAGAGACTTAAAACCCAAGAAAGGTTTCCTATGCATAGGGTTTGTGTAGGAATCAGGAAGGGTATTCCAAGGAAGTAGAACAACATATGTGAAGCCATGAAGTCGAATGTATGCTCATGGAGCAGCAAGGAGACTGGTTAAAATTATTTTTAAACAGAGGAGTATTATAATGAAAGCATGTTTTGGCAAACGAGGGAAGTGCCCTAAACCCTCAAGCATATGTTCCCAGGTACTGGAGAGATTAATACACCCTAAGAGAAGAGGGAGTTACGCTCCTTGAACTTGATCCAGTAAGAAGACAGTACTTAACAGAGGGACGAGACGACTGTGAATATAGCAAGGATCGCCTAGCACTGTCCCCAATGGGTCTGAGATCTGTGACAAGAAAGCTATAAGAAAAAAAAATAAACAAAATTCACCCAGAAAGCTGTGTTGTTAAAATTCTACACAACTTTGGGGGAACATAAACAGTGTGCTTTGGGGACTTTTTTTTTTTTTAAGGGACAATGGTGAAACCATTAGGGGTGGTGGTGATGGAAATGAAATGGGAGCATTCCACCCTGGTAGGAAGGAGAATTTCATTATTGACATTATTGAGACACAATGATAATAAAAAATGGGCTAATTTTCAGTTGGTTTTATTAATTGTTTTTAAACACTATTGACAATGCACTCCCTTACTCTTTGCAGTTGGGATAGACTGTTTGCACTGTCCTCCTTCCCCCTCATTCAGCTGAAGAGACAAAGACCAATAGTTCTCTACTTGGGGGCGGGGGGGGGGGCAATTTTAACCCTAAGCGAATCTTAGCAATGTCTGGAGACCTTTTTGGTCATTACAACTCGGTGGGGAGGTGTACTACTGACATCGAGTAGGTAGGAGCCAGAGATAAAATATCCTACAATGCACAGAACAGCCCCACAACAAAGAATTATTCAGCCCCAAAAGTCAGTGGTGCTGAGGTTGAGAAACCCTGATATAGACAGAGATGCTCACTGAAGCATTATTTCTAACACCAAAATCTTGGAAATAATCTTTATTGCTAATAATAGAGGAATGGTCAAATACACTATGGAATATCCATATGTCCGGAGGATGTACTTTGCCATCAAATTTCCAAATATAATTTCATTATGTAAGAAATTTCTCACAGTTTAATATTAAATGAAAAAGGCATCTAAACTCTATATACAGGGGCGCCTGGGTGGCTCAGTCGTTAAGCGTCTGCCTTCGGCTCAGGTCATGATCTCAGGGTCGTGGGATCAAGCCCCGCATCGGGCTCCCTGCTCCTCAGGAAGCCTGCTTCTCCCTCTCCCACTCCCCCTGCTTGTGTTCCCTCTCTCGCTGTGCCTCTCTCTGTCAAATAAATAAATAAAATCTTTTAAATAAAAAATAAATAAATAAATAAAATAAACTCTATATACAATGTGATCCCAATTTTGTAATGACAAATGCACGCATACACACAACACATACACAACACAAGAAACAGGTCTGGGAAGTCACCAAAATGCCGACGATAGTTATCTCTAGATGGTGAGAAATAAATGATCTTTATTTTCTTATTTGCACTTATCTGTATCTCCCAAATATCTTACAGTAAGTATGAGATAATTTTCTAATAAAAATATAATAATTGTCAAATATCTCAGTAGTTTGAAACACAAGCCAAACTTAACAAGATAAAATATAACTGGACTGTGAGATATGCACACATAGGTTCAAAGCTTTAATTATCAAAGGCAGGAGGAGGAGGATCTTGCTTATGACCAGTCCATGTATAAATTGTGTCAGTCAACTGAAGCTTAAAATAAAACAGGAGAGGCCAGACGGGATTGCTAAAAGAACTATGGCAAACCTACGACAGCTTAATAAATTAAGATTGTACCAGGATGAGGTAGGTAGCAGTCCTCAGTAGGGCAAGTGTGCCCCTCAGGAGGGCTGAACACAGGCCACATGACATATTTTAGGGTGACCACTGAAAACCTGGAGCAGGTCCAGATGAGAGCAATCAATAAAGTGAGGGGTTTGGGAATTGTGTTACGTGACAGAAGGGTGAAAGAGATAGAGATGTTTAGTCTGATGACAAAAACGCTTAGGAGAGAAGTGAGTGCTGTCTTCATATATTTGGCAGGCTGTCACGTGAAAGAGGGACAAATGTGCTCTGCATGGGCCCAGACCACAGAGCTAGCACTAACCACTGAGATTAAGTGATAACTTATCTTCTTTCACATAATTTTCAAACAAGAAAAGAACACTCTCCTGAATCTAAGAGTTGTCTGAAAATAGGGTGGCTAACTTGGGACATCATATGGTCCCCATCACTGACTTAGCGACAGTGTGTCAGGGTTGGTGTAGAGTGAACAGAGATCTGAGAAAAGGGGACAGTAGTGTTGCTGCTAATGTGTTCCCAGCACCTAGTGCTCGATGCATGAAGAAAGGCATAGTAGCCAACATTCACTGAGTGCTTTCCACGGCCATGCGCCAGGAATGGAGCCAAGTGCTTCCCATGATCTAACGTGTTCCTTTCAACTTAACAGCATTTCCCAGATGAGAAAATGCAGACTGGGGTAAGTTGAGGACCCTGTCCAAAGCAACAGCTAATAAACTTATCAAGGTCTTTAGCAATGCTAATAAAGGCATTACTCATTATCATCAACATAACTGCAGGAGCAAACACCTGTATAATGCTTACGATAACCAAACATAGTGCAAAATGCTACATCCATATCCCCATTTCACAGATGAGCCTTGGGAGGGTTGAGGATCTTGTCCAAGGCCAGCAATGTGTCAGATTCCAGCGCGATGCTAACCATGGTAATGTTCACCAGCATCGTTATATTAAATGCAGCTGCAAACACCTGTGTAGTGCCTGCCGCATGTCAAACACAGTTCCAAATGCTGTACCTACATAAACTCATTTAACACAACTTCCTCTTTTTATCCTCATTTTACAGATGAGGAAGTGCCGACTTGAAGAGGTTGAAGCCCCTGCTCAAGGTCACACGACTCATACGCGGGAGATCTGGGTTTTGAAACCTGGTATATTAGACTCCATAATGGTATGATAACAGCTACTAACAATTCTCACTGTCATCACTGTCAAAGCAGTAATGGCACAAACACTCATATAGCAAATGCTATGTGTCAGGGACACACAACAGCCCTATGAGATAGTGTGCTGATTCACTTTATGGGTCAACTTGGAGGGTGATTTTGGATGAGGTTAACAAATTTAACCAGTAGACTCTGAGTAAAGCAGATTGCCCTCCACAATGTGAGTGGGCCTCACCAAATCAGTTGAAGGCCTGAAGAGAACCAAAGAACTGGCCTCCCCCAGACTGTGTTTGGACTTTATCTACACCATTGACTCTTCTGGGTATCCACCTGCTGGCCTTCGGACTGGAACTATACTCTTGGTTCCCCTGGGTGTCAAGCCTGCTGGCCCACACTGCAGATTTTGGACCCATTAGCTTTTATAATCATGTGAGCCAGTTCCTTATAATAAACACACACACACACACACCCCACTGGTTCTGTTTCTCTAAAGAACCCTGACTAATGCAGGTAGATACGATCATTATCTTCATTTTTAACAGGAGAACACAGAGATTCAGACATCAAACGGCCTGCTCAAAGCCACACGACTACTAAATGGCCAAGCCAGCATGGAAACTGACCATCTGGCTATGTCGTCTGAGTTCCTACGTGAAGTTCTCTGGAGCGATTTGCTCTATCAGCTGTGGCATGTTTTCCTGACGGGGTGACGTGAAATGAGGAGATTACAGAGGTAGCCTCCTGAAGCAGGAAAAGGAAGAGTTGGCTGGGGAGAAAGGATGTCACCTCTGGGCTTCTCGCTCTACCAAATGGCCTTTTTACCCCCTCCAGATAGCCTCTATCACTTTAGGACATTTCTCAATAATCGACAGATCGAAGGCAAAAGGACCCAATACCTTGGCTTCCTCCTGTTATCATTTGATTCAAGTGAAAAAGAATTCACTGACTACTTTATGCTTTTCAATAAGAGGAAACTATTCCTACCCCTACCCTACACACCCATTGAATAATTTGTGTTTCAAATACAGAATGTTCAAAATAATCCACTACATGAAATTTCTTCTCGGCTTCCACCTGATGAGAAAGGAGAAGCATGCGCACTATTATTTTTCCAAAGCTTTTCGAGTCTTCCCTGATTTCAGCAATTCCTGTGATAACATTTCTACCTTTTGGTTTACTAAAAGGAAGGAAGGAAGGAAAAAAAAGCCCTCTTGATGTTTTCAGTTTAAATTTCACTTTTGCCAGATTTCCATTAATACTGGTATCTCTTTGGACCATCCAAAGTGTATTCTCTTTTGGTGGCTCATCTTTCACGTAATTTCTAAACAAAAAGACAAAACAGACAAAAGCAGCACAAAAACATGCCATGGGACCAGGTATTGAAAAAAAAAGGCATTGAAACAGACCCAAACAGAAATACAATGGTTTTATTATATGAGCCTTCAGCAGTAAAGAAGAAAGAAAAAAGCAAGGTTAGCAAAAGAAGGAAGGAAAGCAAAATGACTAACAAACGCAAAGTGCCTGAGGAAATGGTATTTTCTTTGTATGCATCAACATATGCTCAAAGAATATTTCCCTATGAGGATGTCATTGCTCGCTCACTTCCCGTTTACAGTTATATGTAAGAGAAGCTTTTAAATCCATTTGCAGCCCCCATGGAAGTTGCAAGGAGGAAGGTGTTGCTGCTAAAGTAGGAGATGCTAAGCCTGAAAGTCAAAGATATGCAAGACGCAACCTCATCCAGCATCCACCACTGCTGCCCAGGCTGCCCCTGCCTGGTCCAGCTTTAGCGACGGCCATGAACAGCTGCGCCACACTGGCTGGTCCACCGTGAGAGGCTCTCGGAGGCTGGTCTCTCCTTTTCTCGGATGCTTCATCACAAAGAAAGTGGATATGAAGAGGCAAACAAATTTAGGAGCTTCTAATCCAACGCAAACCCTAGGCGTTCTACCAGAGACAGCAGGTTTCGCACCCCAGGTGAAAGTTTCCATTGTGCACCTGTTTCCCATCACAACATAACCTTGAGCATCAGTGAATGTCATCTAGGAAAGCCAAACTGAATAGGTAGAAAGTGTGGGGTCTTAAGCAATAAAATCTAAAGGCAACAGGACACTGGGCTTTTTATACAGACACATGCTTCCTGTCTTCCTTGCAATCCTAGCCTCTCCATTCTTCCTTCTCTGTACCCACCCCTATGCTCTCGCCCCTAAGCCTTTTACTGTCCACCCACCTCAAGGGTCACTGCGTGGGCACTGGGTCATCCCTGCTGCCCGCAACCCACAATGACCTGTTCTGTCTCTGACCTCAAATGACTTATATCATCTCTACCCTCCGAACTGATAGTCAGTAGACGCTACTTGGTATTGTTCTCAAATGGTTCCAAGTGTATAGGGTCTTTTCTACCAAATAACACTCTATGTACCTTGAAAGAAAGGACCTTGTCATATACTCGTTGGAGATTCTCCACCCTCACTAGATCTAATACTTTGCTGACCTCAGTAAATTCTCGCTGATAAACTGTTCAGTTTGTATCCCCTCTGCGTCCATACCTCCAAAGAGTGCAATGCGTAGGACTTCACTTTCATGCTGCCTTCCTGACCAGTAAACGCAAACCCCCAAGTCATAATCTCACATAGAAATTATGGTATGGGTGGGGAAAGGAAGTGCCATTACTGAAGATGCTTTGCTTGTGTTTAGGGCTAAGAATAGGGAAAAGCTTGCAAGGATTTCCTGACCCATTTTGGTATCGGGCTCTCGGCCCTTTCATCAGAAGAGCACAGACATTTCGCTCAATCTGTGAGAATCTCTGACACAGAAAGAGGAACCTTGAGACAAGCCAGGCCTCTTTTTAATAAACACAGGAGTTGTGAGATGAGCAGGTCCAGGGTCAGGGAAGAGGTGATATTGAATTTCATTTCTCAGCTATATGCTAGGGAATGAGGAGTATTCTTGTTGGTGGTGGGGTGGTGGGGGTGGGGTGGGGGAGATCTGGAAACAACACCCAACCACAATATTGATGGGAGGGGGTCTGATTGTTTAACTATTGCTGAGGTTCAGTAAGATCTCAAGGTGAGATTTCCAGGTTTCAGGTTTGTTTTCCCTTTAAACAGAAGCTGGGGGCAGGGTGGGGGTGGGGGGTGGGCATTGTTCTGGCTTCAGCGTTAATCCTGCTTTCTTTCCGCTTGCACCTGCCCATGCTACCTGGCAGAGCCCCCTTCCCCCCTCCAAGTTTATTTATTGTGGCTATTTTACCAGCTATTGGCTCAACACACTCCACTCAAATATTCATCATTTAGCTCTCGGGGTAAATCGTATTTAATCAGCACAGGAGAGAAAATAGCATAATTATAGATGCCGGATGCCATTACACTCAGAAGAAATTAAACCCTGTCTCAAGCCGACCAGTGGTTGCTGTGATTGCATCACCACTGGGGTTACCGAGAGGTTAGTGGCCATTCGGGGCCAGCGGTACCTTGTAGGATGCCTGACCCAGAAGAGCCGTAAGGAGACACACCCGTGCGCACACAGATTCATGGCATCAAAAACTCATCAAACGGCGGCCAGTAAATTAATCTTTTATTGTTCTGAGAATGTGATGAATGAGAGAGTAATAAAGCAAGGCCCGTACATGGAGATGTAGGGATGGTAGATAAATAGGCCCAGAGAATTCCAGTCCTTAAAGCTGATATAGGGAATTCCTATTCCCAATCTTCCCCAGGGTACTTTCTGCCAATAGCCAGAGTGATATGGACAATGAAAGACAAGGAAGCAGGAAAGCTTTTCAGTGAAGCAAAAGCATTCATTTGGGGCCTGTGGGTCCTTACAGGAAATCCCCCCATCCGTGGAAGATGTAACAGAGAAGGCTAAACCAGAACCACATCAGCCCTAGTCCCAACCATAAGCAGTCCTGTCTTGCCTCACATGCAAAAGTTTTCATGTCAGTATTGCTAATGAGGTGTGCTGTTTGGGGAAATCAAAAAGGGGGAAAGTTGCTAACGGAAAACCCAACAATAATATTAGCATCAGATCCCTACCTACTTTCTGCCTCCTCGAAAAGGCTTTGGGGTCAGCTTCCAGCCCGTTCACGCCCAGTCTCTGCCCAGACATGCCCAGGGCCACCTGCCCTTGTCCAAGTGACAGAATAAGAGATACCCTGAATCTCACAATAACGCTTTCTCTCCCCTGGCCCTAAACCCCGGGTCAGCAACCCTGTCCACCATAGAGTGCTGTTTGTAAAAATTCAAAAATGTCCAAAGATGCAATTAGGCTTTACTTATTACTACTGGGTGACTGTTCCTGCTTTTTTTTTTTTTTTCCACCTCCCCTATTCTTTTTTCTTTTGGCTAATAATGCTTCTGAGGTTTGGATAAGTAACTAAGAGGAAGGAGATCTCCTTCTAGTCCATCCTGCTGCCGACAATTAAGAAACCTCAAAGTAATTTTTGAAAATGTCAGCGTCTCATTTAGCAAAAGGATAAATAATAAATGAAGCGTAATCACTGTCCTGTGCTGGTGGTACAGCTTCGCGGTGTCATTAGTAAACTAACGGTATAATATCTTTGTGTCACAGTTTAATTATATCTTGTAATTAGTTTCAGCAATGGATTGCATAGAGTCAGGCCCCCTGAGCTAAACAAAAGGTAATAGAACTTTCAGCGCCCCTGCATAAATCAATTATGAAAGTGTCCTGCGTTATTTGAAGCTTGTTTGCTGTAATTTTATGCACCAAGCTGAACTGGTCCTTCTTGCCTACGGAGGGCACTTTACGCCACCCTCCAACCGAGGCTTGCCTGCAGCTGAGCCTGCAGTTGGGCCCACACGCAGCCTGGCCTGCTCGGTGCATCTGTCAGTACACGCTCAGCAGTAAATGCCACGGAAGGGGTGAGGAGCGGAAGGGGAGGGGAGCTGTGTTGGGGTTGCGGGGTGGTGGGGCGGAGGGGAGGGGGGGAAGAGATGTGTGAGGACCGGAGCAGGTAATAGATGCACCATGCACAAGAGAGCAGGGGATAAAATGGGAAAAGATGTGAGGCTCTGGGAGAATGATTCTTTATGCTTCCCTGAACAAAGACGAGAAGGTTAGGAGCATCAGAGGCCAAGCAACGTTGATGAATATGGGCAGGCGGACACGACACATGTCCCTTTATCATTTGTCCTTTCAACATCCCTGCTCTCCCCACGCGGTTGGAATTGGAACCGGTGCAGGTTACTTGGCAATAGGGAACGGAGAAGGAGAATCCACATCTTTAATTGGGTCTAATTCGGGTCCTACCGAGCTCAGAAACTGTAAAGGGCTTCCGAGCATAGTTGAGGGCTTAGCTATGGTCACCAGGCCTGTGTGGGAGAGTCACGGAGTCCCTGCTGGGGGAAGCTAAGAAGAAACTCAGGGGCGGGGGGTTGGTTAAGTCCAAATGCCACCAATACGTGTGATCCCGTCCCTTTTTTGATCAAACTGCAAGGCATAGCAGAGGGTGGGGGTGGGGTCCACACTCAAAGTCCTCATCAAGTCGTCTTTGGAAGTAAGTCTAGTGCCACGCTGGCCTTTCTGTTTATACAACAATTTACAGGTTTAAACGAAACCCTGCTTGAAAAAGCAGACTGAATCTTCCTATTGTGAGTACTTCAGCAAATTTAACAAAAGAAAGAGCCCAGGCGAGGAAGAGAAAGAGAAGGGGGTGGGGGGGAAGGTCCAGTCCTCAGACTGGTGTGCTGCAATCTGGCTGGTTGCTATGGCGACGTGATGGCTTGTTCACATGGCAACATACCTTAGGTCCACTATTAAAATGATGAGAGTGAACTCGGTTGCATTAAGGAGAGCGCGCTGTATGCTAAAGCAAGTCTTTATCTCCAGAGAGAGCTGGACAGAGACTAGCAACCAGTACAAATGAGGGAGAAAAGAAGGAGGAGGAAAAGGTTGGAGGTCTGGAAGAGGGAAAAACCACAGGGATACAATGACTGAAAAGAAAGATCCTCAGCTCTGTGTCTAAATTGACGGCCTGATATTCAGAAGACAGACAGTGAGGCTTGTTTGATTAGGAATTCACCATCCAAATCAGCCCATCGGGCTAATGACTCCTTATTTAAAAAACACAGTCCAAATGAACCTGCAGTACCCTGGCTCCAGAAAACATCAACAGTGATCTGAACCAAACCCACGAGCTCCCGCAGTAACGAATAGCTCAGCTACAGCCACTTAAATAAAATACTCTAATAACAGCGAAGGCGGCAAATTACACAGCATTTATTTATTGAATATGAAAGTCCATCGACAGCCACAGATCCACATCATATCACTTCAGAGTTAGCGGGGAACATTTCCTTTGGAAATCTGGTTTCAGGTTTCCTTTAATGTGGTGACAATTTTTTTCCCCTGCTGACGTCGAGGGGTGGCGATAATTCTGCGGATATTATCCCCACAACACTTCCCCCCTACCTGGGCTTGATTTCTGTCTGCTGTTGAGCAAGCACTGCTATGGCCTACAGACAAGAGAGCCAGGAATTACAGGGCTATATAATCCCGCTGCGGGCTCCAAGTGATACTATGAACCATCTGTGAGATGCCCGAACCCCCAAATTCCCACTCCCCTCGCTCGTTCTGCCCCCCTTCCCACCTCTCTATGGCTATGGCTGGCCATGCTTTATTAAAAAATCTTATTACCATAAAGTCTGTGGCCTCACAAGCCACAAAAGTCTCCGGCTTTGGAAACAGGATGCGGCAGAAAGATGAGCTTGGCATCATCACTTTTTTTAAATGACAATTGTCCTCAGTTCTACATGTCAGCCACTGACCTGGTACCTACTTTATGCCAATGCTCTGGATGCATGGGTGCCAGCAGAGGGGGACCTGGGCCCCAGGAGCCCTTGGCCTGGCAGAGGAGAGGGGACACGCAGCTCTGACAGCAGCAGAGACGAGTACTAGGACAGAGAGCAAAGCCAATTTCCGTCGCTCCACTCCAAACATCAGGTTTTCCTCAGTCTTAGGCTGAGAAACATCACTCTTTCATATTTCTTAGGGTCCTATAATATGCTTGGGCTTCCTCATAAATCTATATAAACAAACCCAGTGCGGGGAGACCATGCTTTGTCACTAGCTAGCTGGGTGACCTCTCCAAGCCTCAGTTTTCTGATCTGAAAAGTGGGAGCATAAGAGTACCTGACCTCCTCAGATTGGTGGCAGAATTAAATGAGGTAATAGTTGTAAATGGTTATGCTCGATCCAGGGCATTTACATTTTATGAATTGTCACTACTCCCTGTTGACCTAGCCAGGCTGTGGCAGGCAGCGTTAATCCCATTGCTACTTTAGCAACAGAGAAAAACATAATTTTCAGATGTGAATCTCTTAACCAAGAGGCCAACAGACTTTTTTTTTAACCTGTTTTGGAAGAGTCCAGTGCAGAACACAGCTTGGATATATTTGTTCCAGAACTTTCTTTCCTGGATGCCCCCAGGGAGGCAGGACTGGCAGGCAGCTCAACTTGCCTTCCTCTGCTAGACACCTTTCATTTTGTTTTGTATTTTGACTACTGACAAAATAGCAGCTTTGTCCCTCTCCCCAAAATGGTGGGGAAGCATCTCCTCATAAGCATGGTAAACTACATGCAAAAAAAAAAGAAGAGGGAGACCTTCTGGTGTCTATCAGCTTTCCATGACAGCTACGCTCACGTTCCCTCCTGAGGACCAAAATAACTACAAAGTGTACGAAATCGTTAAGCACATAAAAATCCCAGAGGTAGAGGCTGGAAATAAAACTCGTGATTTCCCAACCAAAAGGCATCAAAGTCCAGCCCTCACAGTTCATTTGGCTTCCCTGCGCTCGGTGCCGGCACATCTGCCTCTGCTCAGTAAGCAGGCAGCGCTGGTCATGCGCACCCAGCTCGAAGAGGGAGGGAGGCCCCGAGACCTGCCGGTGGACGAGTCCGGTGCGCATAATAAAGACAGGGAGGTGTAGGGGGAGCCCAGACACAGATGAAATCAGTCAGAAAGCGCTGAAAAGGGAGAAGACATCTGAATCCTCATGACTGTTTTTTGCAGCTTATGATATACTTTTCACACGTTTAATGGCGAGGCAGCTAGGTTTAAAGAAACTTCCCCATTTAAATGTGCCATAACAGAATAATAAGGTTATATAGCATGTCGTGATGTACGGTTCCATCAGGTAGCATGGTGATAGGAAGATGCTGAAATGTGAGGAGGAAATTTAGAAAGGGACATCCCCCTGCCACTGTCGAGCAAACCCAGGAATGTCATGTGGCTTCTGGTATAGGCGGACTTCCTCTCGGTTTCCAATCTTCTTCGACAGGCCTTGATTTGGGAAGTGTTTTTTAGGAAGAATTCCAACAGAAAACACTGAACTCCTGATGTGTTCTGGGAGCTCTGCTGAGTGCTCCAACCATGTAGCATCCAGTTGTCTCGACCATTCTAAGGCATGCCTCACCTACACTCATTCACTCTCCTTACTGAATACCTACAGATGCTTACAGTCTTGCTAAGTGTATTTCAACATACTCTTAGTATGAAAAAGAGTTTCCACCTCCAAGGACTTTATATTTTAGTTGGAAAATAAGGTGTTCATATGTGCAAAGAAATATGCTATAAAAAAATTAAGGCTAAAAATTAAAGCTAGATCAGGGGTTGGCAGATTACTGCCTGTGGGCCCAAACTGGGCTGCTCCTTGTGTTTGTAAATAAAGTTTTATTGGAACACAATCATGCCCTTTCATTTACATTTTGTCTATGGATACTTTCTCCCTACAATGGCAGAGACAAATAGTTTCTAGAGACACTGTATGATCCATCTAAAATAGTCACCATCTAGTCTTTTACCAAAAGAGTTAGTCAACCCCTAGTTGAGATGTTCTAGGTTCAGAAGAGGAGTGATCACAGTGGCTCGGAGTAAAGGATTCACGGAAAGGATGGCTCTTCATAGGGCCTGTGAGACCTGAAAGGAGTGGAGATGCCATTCTTGGTGGGGAGGAGCAGTCAGGACAAAGATGCAGAGGGAAAAAGCAGCATTGTTGTTTGAGGGACAGAAGGAGAGCCATCTGCTTTCAGTGGCCAGTTTCATTCCAGAGCAGCCAGCAGAAAGGATGATCAGAGAGGTGAGAGGTGAGTCAGCAAAATGTGGGATTCCCAAAGGCAAGGAGGAGGTGGATTTGCAGGAAGTGAGGAAGAAGGAGGCCCTGGCTATATTTCAGCAGAATAGGAGTGTGGAAGGTAGAGCAGTAACAGGAAAATAAAGAACAGGAAGCAGTGAGTCTGGGTCACCTGCTCAGGAAGTTTGATTCAGAAATGAAGGAGGATATAGGTTGGTAATTTGAGTGAAAGGCAAAATTGGGTGTAGAATTTGGCAGGTTAGGGGAGAAAAGGAAGAAGCATACAGAAGGGACTGAGGAGCTCAAAGCTGGGAAATGAGGAGTGTGGAGAAGGTGGGTGTGGAGAGGGGTGGATAAGCTGGGCAACGCTCCCTGACATCAGCAGATAGCAGAGATGGGCTGACCTGGGGCTAAGAAGATGGGACAAGTGAATTCAAGATCTGTTCAGGAGCTACAAAGGCTCCTTGAGGTATCATAGGGTATCACAGCGTCTCTCCATTGTAGGCCCCATCCACTTGCTTTGATGACTTCCCTCAGCAGGGGTCCATGGCTTGGGTCCAAGTGTATGCTAGAGTGGTTCAGGTTGATATTGGCCCAGGAGAAAGTCCAATGGATGGGAACATCTCTCACATGAGTGAAAAGGGACTAGAGTGGCTGACAAGAACATTTGGATAGGGCAGGCAGTCAAGCGTAGCCAGATTAGAACTGATGGACAGGGTCGACAGGAGGTGACTAATATGCATGGCAGTGATTGAGTTGGAGGGTTCTGAAATTCACTGAGAAATCAGGACTTGATATTATTAGATTGATTTTTCCTGAAACATCAGTGTCATTCTTGGAGGGCAAAAGCCTCAGCCCATTTTTTAATCATCATGGACAAGTTGATAGTGTTGTGTTTTCTGCGGTAGGTTGTAGGATTGATCTTTGAGTGTGGTAGGCATTACTACCATTCACCAATATCCATTCTCCTCTTTTTCTGGGCACTTAAAGATGTGTACTTTCCCCTCACCTTGAAGTAAGTCATGACAATTTGATATGATGTGGCCAATGAAATGGGAATAGATGTGACTCATATCACTCCTTGGCTCGATTATTTAATTTTCAGTGTGTGATACTCCAGAACTGGTTTTTTTTTTTTTTTTTTTTTAAGATTTAATTATTTATTTGAGAGAGAGAGAGAGCACACAAATGGGGGGAGGGGCAGAAAGAGAGGGGGAGAAGCAGACTCCCCATTGAGTGCAGACCAGATGTGGGGCTAGATCTCACGACCCTGAGATCATGGCCTGAGCCAAATTCAAGAGTTGGACGCTTAACCGGCTGAGCCACCCAGCCATCCCAATACTCTAGAACTTTTTAACCCTACTGTGGCAATCACAGAAGAGGCCTTGTGTTGAAATGGTAGGACCATGGATTTCTAAGAATGGAGGACAACAGCCCTGGAGAGTTACCTGGACCCTCAGCAGTCTTTGAGTGACGGAGTTGTTATGAGCTAAATAATGTTGTTGAAATTCATGTGTTGAACCCCTAAACCCAGAATCTCAGAATTTGACTATATTTGGAGATAGGGCCATTGAAGGGGTAATTAACATAAAATGAGGCCATGAGGGTGGTCCCTAATCCAATGTGACAGGTGTCCGTATAAGAAAAGGAGATTTGGACATACAAATAGACATCCGGGATATGTGTGTGCAAAGGAAAGACCATGTGAGGACAGAGTGAAAAGACAGTCATCTGCAAATCAAAGAGAGAGGGCTTAAGAGAATCCAAACCTACTGACTCCTTAATCTTTGACTTCTAGCCTCTAGAACTATGAGAAAAGAAAGTTCTGTTGTTTAAGTTATCCAGACTGGGGTATTTTGTTTTGGCAGCTCTAGTGAAATAATACAGGAGACAAATCTTTTTTTTTTTTTTCTGTTAGAAAGCTTGTTACCACAGCACGACCTCCGTCAGCCTGATTAATACAGTGGGATGCTCTAGGTTGGATGGCAGAAACAGGCTCTCTGAGGAGATGGCATATAATTTGAGAACTAAATGGCAAGCAAGAGCTAGTTATGGGAGAAAATGAAAGAAGAACATTTCAGGCTGAAGGAATAGATAGTACAAAGTACTGGGTTTGCTTGTGGCAGGGAAGAGAGGAAAAGGCAAAGTGGAGGTCAAAGCCAGATCACATACAGGTCATAGGCTGGGTTAGGGAGTCTGAACTCAATTTTATAGGCTATGGGGAAACTCTGTGGGATTTTAAGCAAGGAAGTGATATGATATATCTGATTTAGTTTTGTTTTATTTTTGTTTTAAGAAGATCTTTCAGAATTCTGTATGGAGAATGACCCACAGGAGGGAAGAATGGAAACAGGGAGATTTTTGCAGTAATACAGGCACAAGATACAACGGCACCTTAATCCAGGATGGAGAGAAGCAGATGGATTTGGGCATTTTGATTCAGTAGCTTCTTTTTCTGGGTAGCTATAAAGGTTGGAATCACAGTGTACTGACAATTTCATACTTCTATTTATAGTGTTTATCATGAGAAGATGCCAGAATTTTTGGCAGAAGAAAGAATAAGGTCAATTTTATGGAAAGAACACGGATGCAAGAAGTTATATCATAGTTTCCAAAAAGGAAACTGAAGAAGGAAAGTAGATTGAGGAGCACAGCAGAATGGAGAAAGAGAAGAGAAGGCAGCGACAAAAGTGGGCAGAAGGAAAGTGTATTACTGATTTAGGATGGGTGTGACATTAGCCACCACACTCAACATTACACAGTAGAAAAGGCCACTGGTAGGAGGTATAGAAATGGGTGAGGCTTCACCTGAACTCTATGATTTCAGGGCCACTGGCAGGAACTATAGAATTTCTGGAGTGGATACCCATGAAGACTGAAAGGGTGAAGTTAGAGTTGGCAGACTCTGAGTGTGGAACACAGGCTTGAGAAAACAATCATGCATCCTGTAGTTCTCAGCCCCAGTTTTATGACAGCTCAGAGTGCTTCCAATTACCTTAGAGAAAGCAACATTTACCCTTGATCACTTTTATTCTACAAATCAAAATTGGACAGGCATAAAATTAAACCATGAAAAAGCTTATATATGTATAATGCTTTTAGAATTTACAAATCTCTTCCATGTATATTAGGTCTCATTTGACTCTTTCACCACCTCTTGGACTTCTGGGTAGAGGATGGGTTATAGGAAGGAAGAAGAAGAGGGTAGTCTGGAGTAATCTAGGCAAGAGGCAATATGGGAGTTTAGTCTAGGATGATGACATGAAGATGGAGAGAAGTGGATGATTAACTTAAGGACAATTCTCTCAAATTCATTAATTTATAAATTTAATAAACATTTATAGAAATCTACTATAGCTCAGACATGGTGACAGGGCTTGGGTGCTTAGAGATGTTGTCTAGGAAGAATGACTAAGATTTGGTGTGGGAGGTGCCGGGGCAGATGTGGAAACAAATAATTATGGCACAATAGGATAATGACTCTAACTGAAGTATGAACAAGGTCTTAGGATCTAGAGGTGAGTCTGATAACTCTGCCTGTGGAATTTAGAGAAGCATTCCATTGGAGGATGGGACATCTGAGTAGGGCCTGGGAGGCTGAGAGGGGAGTTTCCTGGAAGGGGAAGGCAGGAGGGCACACCAGGTAGAGGGAGTAGGATATTAAGAGGTATGCATATGCCAGTATTAGGGAATGTGGCCCAAATCTGTGAGGATAGGAGAGATGGTGCTGAACAAGTGAGCTGAGACCACATCATATCATGAGAGACTCAGATGATTAGGCTAATAAGTTGGCGTTTGAGTCTCAAGCAGTGGGTGTGCCAGTGAAGGTTTGAAGCCTGGGAGAGGCATGGTCATTTTACAGATGGGGACACAGAAGCTAAGAGGCTAAGTGACATGTCCATGATCTCAAGGTCTGCTTTGGTGGGAGCAGTAGTAAGGTGCAGATCACCTCCCTTGTGACTCAGAGCTCTTCCTGTTTCCTACCTACCTCCTCCTTAAAGTCTCATTGCATTTATATAATGTGTGCTCATTTTTTCTCCAAGTAATTTTCCATGAAAAAAGTTCACAAATCCAGAATATTGGGATTAGCCAATATGATTTTTATAAAATTTTTCAATGACACTTCATATTTCCTAACATAGGTAAATCATAAAGAATAATACTATTCTGTATTCCTATTATATACAGGGGCCATTCAAGATTTTGGGAATCTGGAAGGAATCTACATGGCAGACCAGAAGAAACTGAATCATATATCTTTCTTAGGTTCAATAACAGGCTAATGTCCAACAGTCAGCAAGTTAACACATCTATTCTGAGCTGACATTCTGGCTCTCTGTGCAATGGATAGTGTGCACATATAAGTTTTAAAAGTGAAGCTATAAAGAAACGAAGTACTGATACATCTTAAATGTGCATGAACCTTGAAAACACTATGCTAAGTGAAAGAAGCCAGTCATGAAAGACCACGTTTTCTAGGATTCCATTCATAAGGAATGTCCAGAATAGTTAAATCTATAGAGACAGGAAGTAGACTAGTGGTTCTAAGGATTGGGGGCGGGGGGGGGGGGGGAGGAAAGAATGCGGAGTAACTGCAAATGGGTATGGGGTTTCATTTTAGGGTAACGAAAATATCTTCAACTTAGAATGGTGATGATTGTACAACTCCATGAATATACTAACCACTCTTAATTATATAATTGTAATTATAAAGTTCTTAAAAAAAACTGAAGGTGCAATGTACTATACAGTGGTTAACTGAACATAACAAATAAATAAATAAATAAATAAAATCTTCAAAAATTTTTAAAAAACTGAAGATGCTACAGTCTTCATTTGGATTTATAGCATATTAATTAACCTATTAAAATACCTTACGCCAACCTACCTTGGAGACAATGCAATTGATCCCTTTGTCGAACTCACAGAACTTCATATTTTGACACTTTAGATAGTTCTCAACATATATTTGTGGTTTTAAAGAACTTCAGTGGGACTTAAAACATTTGTAGGGAAAGGAGAAGTCTCACTCCTGAGAAAACCATATCCCACAAAGTCTCTTTGAAAGGCACTGTCTAAATAACGTAAAACAGAACATTTGGCTAGAAAGAAGCCTGGACAAATGCTTATGGGTCTTAATGTTCAAATTATTTTTGGTTTTCATTTGTTGGCATAGTAGTTTTCTGATGGTCTTTTGGCTTACTTGTTCTTGAGTTCTGTGGATGGCCTACATTACTCTTATACTTGGAACAAGCAGAAGCAATCTATGGCATATGAGCTGGCCTTAAGACCTGAGTAGACTCTTTTCTACACCTATGTCCTACCTACCACTGCAATGACTGCTGCTCAGTGTCTCAATTACTCCATGAGATGGGATATGAGCCCCTTCCCATGTCTCAAAGAGTCAGTATTCAACCAAATAAGCTTCTTCTATCTTCTCCCCCAACTTCCCCAGAAGGAGACCTGGGCCCACTATTTTTAAAACATTGAAGACACACAGTTAGATCAAACCATAGGTCCCTTTTCCAATGATAGTCATCTTTACTAACATGCTTCCTTCCAAAGGTGGCACCTGGCAGGTGAATGACTGGGGCTCCAAGGAGAACCCAGATTGGACTTTTGTTTTCTGAAGGCCCAAAAGAGAGTGTCTTGCCTTATTATTCAAGAATACTGCCTTTATGTCAAGCTTAGATCTGGTAGGCTGGTGCGTCAAATGTTGAACTGTCCTGAAATGAACTCCTAAGGAGTGATTGATTACTATTTGCAATCTCACATACTGTCCACGTGTGGTTTAAGTGAATTTTGTGCACCATGGACAGTTTGCTTTCTGTCATTGCCCCTGGGGGGCTCTTCGGACCCTGACCATCCTGCTGACGTGCACTGTCCTGATCCTCCATGGATTTATAAAATCTATGAGAAAGCGCTATGCAAGGACAGAGAAAGCTTAGGTACTAGCATTTAACTTCCTTTCCTGTTTATCAAACTTTCAGCTTACAATAAGGGAGGAACACCAGCAAGAATGCTTTACCATTTTAACATCCCTCCCCTCTTTTTAAAGCAGAGTGCCTCAGGGTCTTTTTAACAATGGTATCTTAATAAATTATTTAAAAAAGAAAATAGAGCCCCAGGTCCATCTGCAGTGCATGTTATTATTGAAGGTACCAGATCTTTGATGGGGAGTAGAGAAGAAGTAGAAACTGGGGAGGTAGTGGTTGCACAGTAATATATTTTAAAGGTCTTCTTTAAATCCTTGCTACTATATGTAGGCAAATCTAGTCAATCACAGGAAACAGGTATTCTCTGTATGTGGTCAGTAAAACATCAACACTTGACAAGAACACGGTCCACAAACATTAATAGTAGCCATCATTTTTGAGAGTCTCCAGTGTGTGTTACAGATCTGATGTGGACTAATCAATCTTCACAAAATGTTGGTGAGGTAGGTATTATTCTTATCCTGGTTTCAGACAGAGGGAAAATGAGAGTCAGAGAACTCCCATAACTTGCCTAAAACCACATATTTAGAAATAAATGAAGCTGAGATAAGAGTCCAGAGGCATTTGAATCCTGAGCCCTTACTCTCAGCCATTATTCTATCCTGCCTCCCAGTGAAATATACAGGCAAACCAAACCAAATACAATGAGGGTGAAAATAAGAGGAAACTTGCAACAGAATTAAAGATAAGTGCTCAGAAGACTAAAACTGGGGTTACTGCTACAACAGCCATTCATTATGAAAATATTCCATTTGTTTCCTTATGGAAATAGACTAATAAAAGGTAGGCTGAAAGCAAACATGAGCTGGCAGATACTTCATCTTTCTGATCTATGCAAAGCCTATCCCAAGTGGACAGTGTGAATCCATGCTGCTTTTCCCTTCCCCTCTTCAGCCAATTAGCACACTGACGGACCACTTTGGCCTCCTGATATTTGCAAAGCTGCATTAGCTTGTTCTTTTCCTCCAAGACTGCTAGTAACAGGTACATTCAGACTTTACTACCCACTTCTCCTGGCATCCTTCCTTCTTGAAATCCGCCGCATCAGTAGTTTGCAATCAAGTGTAGAGTTAAGATAAAACCTTTTCAAAGGGCAGAAGAGTAGGTTTTGCTCTGCTGTTTTGATTTCTAAATTTAAGGGTGACAAACGAGATTCACCTCCGGTGTTTCATTGTGGATTCCACAATTCATCATGCTTTTAGCAAGTGGTTGTGCTTCACATGGTTTGGGGGGGGCAGAGGGAGGGCTTTTCAAGGATTTTAGGTAGGGTGGGCAGTGATGATGGCATATCTTCCTACCTTTTCCACCCTCTCGCTTGTGTCGACTCTATTTTTGAGTTTCACTCCATGATGGAGTCGTTTCTTAGCGTCTTGTGCGCTTAGCCATTTAATTAAAGCAATCCATATTGAATTCATGTCCGGATGCCTTGACCGGCGGAGCCAGGTCCTCATCGGCATGGCAGCTGCTCAAAGAGGAACACGGCCCCTTGCATACTAATCAGGAGAGGACGCAGTGATTCATCAGCCCATGATACTGCTCCAGCATCTACAAGCACTTATGACATGTAATTGGTGGTGCATAAGCAAGCCAGGCCACATTAAAAACCCAACAGATAGTCAGAGATAAAAATTAATGACTTTTGCTTTGTGTAATCCTGCATGCATTGGTGGGAAAGGGAGGGGGATTGGGATTAATGGGCAAATCTAGTAGGCACCAAGGAACAAAGGCTTTCCCGGCCTTGTTTACATATAGAACAATAAAAAACACAAGTGACAAGTTATGGGAAAGGCGAGTGTGAATTTTCGGCACGAGTGAGTGGAAAGACTGCTTGCAGTTTATTATGGATTCCAAATTTCCATACTCATTATTCCAAAACAAACGTCCTCAGTGGGCTCTTGTGGGACTGGCGAGAGCAGTTGTTATTATTCATCTTTCACTGGGGCTGAGGTTGTCATGATTAGGGCTGGGCCGTGCTCGCTCTTCATGGCATGCCCCAGCTACTCAGGGACACAATGCAAACCTTTGACAAGCCCGGAGGAATGTAACAGGGATCAAGTAGGGTCATCCTAAGCGCTGCTCTAAGAGCTGCACACTTAGGGCAGGAAGGGGGGGAAGAGAGAGTAGAGTCTTGAGCCACCTACTGATGGGCAAGAGAAACAGCCCAGGTGGCCCAGGGAGCCTCTAATGACCAGGAAGGGAAAGAGAAAAGCAAAGAGGAAGCAGTCAATGAATTGGATTTTAAAATTAACCAGGGCAGGTTAAGTAATAAAGTTATTAGGGTGTTGTCATTCAGGCTCTGGTTAACATAGATATTAAAAAGGGGATTGATTGCAGGTGTGGTGAAGGGTAGAGCAGGCAAAGCCAAGTGGAGGCACACAATACATATATGTATTGCATTACATTAAATATCACATTACATTAAATATCACACGGGGAATGGGATAGAAACAAATGTCAGTGTTTTGCAGTCAGAAAGGGTCTCGATTGTTATTTAAGGGCTTTCTTTAAGACACAGTTGGCCTCGCTGAATTTTGAAAGCAGGCTTGAATGGGAAAGAGCTTGCCAGTTCATAGGTAGATGTGGATATGTTTAGGTAATATGACCATTGAATAAAGGGGTGGTGAGCACATGTTGGTGTTAGGGAAGATGGGTCACTGTGATTTGATGAAGGGGAGGGAGATAACTAAAAGAAAGATACCAAGACAATAAATAGGCTTAAGGCACCATGGTTTTCCCCATTGTCTGGCTTTGTCTCTTCTGAAAGGAAGAGTAGCATCAAACCCATACTCATCTGTGTTTCTTCCTTTCTCTTCACCTTGGTCTTATTCTGATGAATTCCTATATTTCTGTCTTTCTTGCTGATCAGAGATTATCTGTTATCTTTGATGGGAAAGTTATGGTCAGCATTTGTAGAAAGGGCATTCCAAGAGCAGAAAATGTACAAGAGAGACAACTGGAAAGAATGTGTTCAGCATCCCCTGGTGTGACAAGAGCAGTACTTTGGGTTGGACCATCCCTGGCCTTTTGCTTGGAGTCCTTTGTTCTTCTGTTGCCACAGAATAAAACCATGCTAACTGGTCTGTACAAAGGGTGCATCTACAACTTTGATCTCATGAGTGTCATGATCTGCCCATGAGAGTAGTTAAGAGGAGTAATTCTCTGGCTTATTTCAATGGTGAGACTATCTAGAAGTCCTGGCATTTTCTGTGGAAGAACATGGACTGTGAATATAGTATATTAGAATAACAAATAGGCAAGTTCTGCTACACTTCTAGTGATTTGACACTTAAGGCTAGTGTAGAGAAGATGTCAAAATTGAAGAACAATATGGGGGTGGAGGGAGATTTTAAGTCTTGACATGGATTCAGTAACTTATATCTGGGAGTTGGGAAAAGACTGCCACAACCTAATCTCAGCAGTGTTTCCTTTGGTCTGGAAGAGACAAGCCAGGGTTACATGGGAACAGAGTTGGTTAGTCAGTAGTTAAAAGTACTGCATCATACGTCAGAAGAAAAAGCAAGGCAGAAGTAAGCAATGAAATCTTCTGCTATTCCCCTACCCACATTCAACTCTGTCTTATGGTAAGTGGACAAGATGCATTTTAAAGAGCCCAAACAGTCAAAAATGCATAATTGATTCTCTTTCCCAAAGTTCCTTCCCAAGGAAGGGCTGGCTGGGAGATATTTTCGGTGTCCTGAAAAAGTTGGCTACATAATAAAGTCAGATGATACAAATGGAATTTGGGGAAAATTGGAACAGTTAAATAAATAGGAAGTCATTTTCAGGAGATGGGGATTTTATACGGGAATTATATATGGGAAGAAAGAAATCACATAACCAACTCTATGTACTGTCGAGGGATAGGAAGGAACCCCAACTTGTTCATGAGCGATGAAATCACTTAGATTAACATGAAGCCCTAAGCTGTCCTTTCTTCCCAGAAGGAGGGACCAGGAAAGTTGGCTTGCCAATCTCACTGGCTGCAAATGCTCTGGAGTATCTAAAACCACAAAGGCCTCTGGTTAAACTACTACCCCAGAGAAAAACTTACTAATTTTCTTTTTGCCTCTTTCCACTACATTACTGAATAAACCTTCTCTGATGTTCTCTCAAAACTTCTATCTGGTTAGGAGGAGAAATGGACTCTGCTGGTGTTTAAGAGTATTAACCCTACAGGATGCAAGAAGACCATGTGACCAGCAAACACTTACTTTGGGTTGGGACTAATCAAAACCACAAACAAAGGTGAAGAGGCAATGGCATTAATAAATGTGTAGTGATCTCAGAAGCCTTGTGGTAGTCAATGAAGAATGTATTCTATGCAATAAGACTGGTGACAACGGTTTTCATAATTTCCAAGAGGGAAACTGAGGCATAGGAAGGGTGAGTGATTTTTCCAGAGGTCAGATTAACAAGAAACTTAGAAATAAATTTATGGCTGCTGTCTTGCAGTTCCTTTCTCCCTCCCTCCCTCCTTTTCTTCCTTCCTTCCTTCCTTCCTTTTACCCATCCATCCATCTCTCCCTCCCTCCCTCTACATTTATTTGCCAAAAATTTTTAGGGGAGAAAGGGATATCTATATGGTGCCTACTGATATCCTGATCATGGTCTTATTTTAGGAATATTAATTTGATGGTGGGGTACAGGATGAGTTGACATAGAGCAATAATGTAGGTGAATGTGTAGAGGGTATAGTCAGAAGGCAATTTTGATTTTCCAGGTAACAAGGGCCCCGAACTAGGAGGAAATGGCAAAGGGGCATGGAAAAGGAGAAGATGAATGAGAAAGCTGCTTAAAACAGAGACAGTCAGATTTGGCAACAAATTGGATGTGGGATGAGGGAGAACAGGAAGTCAAAGGAGTTTTTTTTGTTTTTTGTTTTTTTATCCTAAGTGACAAAAAGCCCCAATGGAACCTTTACAAGGAGTAAGGCATACAGGAGGAGGGGCATGTTAAGGACAGGCTGCTGGCTTCCACCTTATATCCAGTGAGTTTAAGGTCCTGATACTCATGCAGGTGAATTGTTTAGAAGGTGAAGTCTCAAATAAAAGGATCTGGAGATGAGGACTTGAGAATGAATAATGCACACAGAAATAAATGAGGGGGGTGGATGTCCAGGATGAAACCAGAGAGTGAAGAGGGCAGGGCCAAGGACATGTCTTTGGGGCAGAGCTTATGCTCTGCAGGCAGAAGGGGAAAGAAGAGTCAGTTAACACAAAAGGCAGCAGAAGAGGAGGACAGAGCCTCCAGGGCTGGAGTAGGAGAGAGCTCTGAGAAAACAGAGTCCAGGGAGAGCCATCAGCTTCATCTCTGCTTCTATGCTGAGGATAAGCTGCACAGGGTAAGAAGGGAGAAGAGGCTGTTGAGTTTATTGATCCGTGGTGGGGAGAGAGGACAGACTGCTGGGTGTTATGGAGTGAGGGGATGGTGAGGGCAGAAAGTCAGTAAGGGCAAAAAACTCATTAACTATCCTAAATGCCGAGGACAAACAGAATAATAAACTTATAGGCCAGAATGAAATACAGCCTTGCCTCCAGGAGACCACTTCAGTTCCCGGAACTGAAGGAAGTGGAATTTGGTTCCTTTGCGGCTGTCAACTTCCTGCCCCCTTCAGCCCTGGAGGGTGGCAGAGAGCCCATCGTCTGCCTGCTGCTCCAAGGACCACCAGCCAAGTGGCCATTCGCAATCGCTCTCCTTTGTGCTTGGAGAGATTAGAACCAAGTTGCTGCAGGCTCAAGAGGCTCCAAGACACAGGCGAGGGGCAAGTGCACAGGCTTCAGAGCTGCCGCCAAGTTTGAACTTGGCCCCTCCTTCCCTCAGTCCTGGGATCTTCCATTACACTGGATAAGGGGATCCCTTTTCCTCCTTGTCTTTCTCATTCCTTTTTGGAAAATGAATGCTTTCTGAATCTGCTTGACATAAGAACTCTTTGTTCCACCCTAATATTGATGGCTTGTTTTGTTCTTGAGTTTGCCTGCTTCTCACAAAAGGGCGGGGGGGGGGGGGGGGGGGAGAAAAAAAAAACACCCAAACTCGGCAGCTCTATTCACAACAAAGTTTATGAGACTGACGCGCTACCTACTGCGCTGAGGCACCTTATTCACAACAAAGTTTAAAACATTTAAAGGTAAACTCAACTAGCAAATGTGGGATCAATTATTATATGACAAGACCAAGGTTTTAAATATCCCAAATGTGATTATTTTTCAGGAAAGCCAAGAAATACATAATGAGTTTCATTTTCCTAGGTTAATAAGGTAAATTTAAGAAAAGGGTGCCAAACTCTTGCAGTGATAACAGTAATAATGATAATGTTTACCAAGTGTTATGTGCGAGGTCCTGTGCTTTTTACCCCCAGAAAAACAAAGAAATCAAATAAACAAATGAAGACAAGTTTCTTTTCCTGGTGACTTCAAAATTCCCAGAAATTTTAAAACTCTGAATTCGACAAATACTGCAGTGAGTGCACTGGAGATGAAAAAATAAAGTGATAAAGAACTCCTCAAAAGGCTTATTTTTTATTCTATAACTTTTCTGAATCTATCTGATATTTCCAAGAGCCAAGTATCAGCTACAGAATATTTGTCTCATTTAATTGATGTAGTTAGGGTACTGATACAACCGTCTATAACTTCATGGTTGAAGTGATCAAAACAAACTCAAATACAATTCTGACAGCTATTACTACTGTTGGTTGCCAGTGAAGACTCAAGATCAAGGTATTGATTGTATTTGTTCTGGCTAAATTTCATGCACTTACGATAATGTCCCTAATATACTAAAGGTTTTCCCATTTGATTGTCCCAATAGCGGGGCTCAACATCATGAGCTTTTGCAATTGCCTTGAAATCTTTGGGCCACATTTCTACAAAACTGCACATTACAGATTCCTTTTCTTCTAACTCAATGCCCACTTCTGCCTCTAGCCATCTGCAGCAGTGTATGGGTTTTAAGTTGTTCTAACAACTGGAGATGGATCTATACTGATGCATATCCACACTGCCATTAGTCCTGTGGGGTCCACCTGCATGCATCTGCAGGGGAAGCTGGAGGCCATGGAAGGTAGTAGAGAGGGAGGGAACTAACCCTATTCACCTACTAAGTAGCAGGGACTGTAGTTATGTGACTATCTGACAGAGGGAAGTTATCTCATTTAAACTCCTCATAATCCTATGCTCAAAATCTCCCACCCACTAAAGCTGAAGCCATTCTCTGCTATCTTGGTGACCTCATCTCCCCTACTCTCAAGGATCATCAGCTTTAACAAATGTACAATGGCTATAACTTTCAATGTCCTCATCTTCCTTCTCTCCCCGCCATCCCATAAACCTCCACTGTTCCCCCTTAAGAGCTCCCTATAGAGTTGTAATGCTACCCACAGAAAGATTTAAGGCAGGCCCCCAGGGTTCCCTGGCTTCTTGGTCTGATGAGCCACCACTTCCTACCACGACCACCTGCCTGAGAGATACCTCAAGAATGAGGGGTAATTCACAACTTTCCCTTAAAAAGACCAAAAAGTTCAATACCATCATGTTTTACATCCCTGTTTACCTCAGTTTATCTTTAAATCCAAGACTCCAAGTCATCCCTACATCCCCAGATGCTTGCCCTCCACAGCTGTGCATTTCTAATCTAGTCTGACCCAATCTTCCATCCATCTCTACATCCCCCAAATCCTTATATCATGATCTCTGGAACTCATGGTCTGTTACCACCCAAATCCCTGAACACTTGAACCTCTCCTGTAAATGTTTTACCATTTACATCAGTCTTCTCTGGAAGTCACTACTTCCCCTGTGTCCCCTTAAGTGGTGACTTTTTCCCCTCCCACATCCCATATACCACAGAGCCAGGAGATTGGTGGGTATCTTCATAGTCCCTCATTTTGCTACTTCTGGGCTAGTTTTATTTTCTTCTCCAAAACCTCCTTTGAAGAACATGCTACTGCACGGTTACCACTCAGCACCCCTCCTCACCGCAGTTACTGATCACCTTACACAGCACATCTACTGATTCACTGAATCTTTTCATGCCTGGCTCAACTGTCTTTGTCTCTATCGCTCCCTGTCATTATTCTCGATGACTTCAATATCCACATAGACAATCCATCTAACACTCTGGCTTCTCAGTTGCTTGACCTCTTCACTTCTAATGCTCTTTTTCTCTATTCTACTTAGGTCACAGTCATACCCTAGACCTTGTCATTTCCAGCAACCTCATCACTTCTAACACCCTCTATTTGAAGCATCCCCTTGTTTTAAGCTTCCATCTTCCCACCTCACTCTTTCTAGGATTCCAGCTTCTTCATCCCCTTTCTGGGCTCCTTCTCTGTTACCTCCTTACCTTCCATTGTCCTTGTCAAAACCCTAACTCTGCTTAAACCTAGATCTTTAAAAAAAAAAAAAAGTCCTTACCATGGGGCACCTGGGTGGCTCAGTTAGTTAAGTGTCCGACTCTTGTTTTTGGCTCAGATTGTGATCTCAGGGTAATGAGATGGAGCCCTGAGTCGGGCTCCATGCTGAGTGTGGAGCCTGCTTAAGATTCTCTCTCGCTCCCTCTCCCTCTGCACAGCCCCCACTCATGTGCTGTCCGCTCTCTATCTCTCTCTAAAAAAAAAAAAAAAAAAAAAAAATCCTTACCTGCAGGTGAGCAGCAGAATGTGCTGAAGAGAAGCAACATAGCCAGGATAATGGATCTCACTTCAAATTTACAACCACGAGTGTGATGTGGACCTCACCACTGGACCTCACCAGCAACCCCGGCACACATGGCTAATGAGTTCACTCACCTGCCTCTCTCTCCCACCCTTCATCCTCTCCTCAAAGTCAGGCACCTCCTCCTCCATCCTAGCTCTAACCTTGCCTCTTATTTCACTAAGAAAATGACAATAACAAGAACTTCCTCATTTTTTCTACCACCATATCTACGGATTTGGCATCTCTGTCCTTTCATCTATGTCCTCCATTAAATGGGGGCAAGGTCCAAGTTCCTATCTTGGTCCAACATCCCCACTGGGCTCTCAATCCTGTCCCTTCTGCCCTTCTTACTAGTCATAACATTCTCCTTCATTTTGATCATTACTGTCAGCCCTTTCATGTCCAAACATGTACCACCCCTCCCCCAAATACCACGCTGTTTTCCTCTTGCACTTTATTGCAAATATCCTAAGAAGAGTGGTCTGTATTTTCTGTTCTCGTTCCTTACTTTCCATTCCCTCCTCAAATTTTTTTTCTTCCACCACACCACTAAAACTGCCTGGCAAGGTCACCAACATCTCCTTCTTGCTAATTTTCTTGTCAATTCTCTGTCCTCATCTTATGTGACCTCTCAGCAGCATTGACATGGCCAGCCATCCCCTCTTCTTTGAAATGTTTTTTTTGTGTGTGTGTGTGTGTTTTTTTTCAGGGCTTCCCGGTCACCAAACTCCCCTGGTTCTCCTCTCTCATTGGTGCCTCTTTCCAAGTCTCCTTTTCTGGCTCTTCCATCCCTTGTTACCTGACCATCACAGAGTTTGATAACTGGCTTGATAACTCCTCCTTTTCTCTGTCTACACCTGTTCCCTGGGTGTCTCATCCAGGTTCAGAGCTTTAAATGCATCTCTATGCTGGTGACTCTCAAATTGAGACTCAACTTCTCCTGTGAGTTCTAGGCTCCTGCACCCCACTGCCTGTTTGTTCTCTCTGCTTGAGTGTCTTCTGGGCAAACCAAACTTACCAAGTCCAAACCAGAAACCTTGACTCTCTATGCAAATCCTGCTCCTTCCTCTCACTTGGAAATGGAGGTCTTCCTCTACTTCCCCTTCTCCTTTACACTGTGTCTAATTCTTTGGCAACTTCTGTTGGCTCTAATGTCAATGTTCATCCAGAATCTGACCACTTCTCACCAACCCCACCACATTAGTTTTCTTCTTCCTTTACAGTCAATTCTCCACACAGGAGCCAGAGAAACTTTAAAAGGTCACCTCTTCAAACTCAAAACCTGGCATGTTCAAAATAAAATCAAACTCCTTGCCATGACATGCTCTTGCCACATCCCGCCATTACATGTCTTACTGGTTTCCCTACTTCTCAATTCAGACCAACCGTCCTGGCCTTATAGCTGATCCTCAAACACTCCAAGCTTGTACCTGCCTTAAGGACTCTGTACTCATTGTTCTTTCTCCCTGGAACTCCCTTCCCCCAGGTGTTCCCATGCTCCTTCCCTGACATCATTCAGGTCTCTGCTCGAATATCATCTGCTCCAACAGTCCTTCCCTGATTATCCTTTGGGAACATACGTTTTCCACTCTCCACAGTTCTCTTACCTTGAATAATCTTCCTTATAGTGCTTCCCACTCTCTACTATTACATCATATGTTAATTTATTTATCTATTCATTGCCTGTCTCTCTGCATTAGACATGTGTGCCTCTCTTGTTCTCTGCTGTGTCTCCAGCTCCTGGAACATCGCTTATCTCATGGCTGGTGCTCAATAAACACTTGCCCAATGGATGGATGAATAGATGGAGGTCATTGGGAGCCTCCCAGTTCTCCTGAGTTGGCAGCTTGGAGACTTTGGTTGCCTTTTCTTCCTTGCTTTTACTTTGATTCAGTCACAATGTCTGGTGTCAATTCTATTTTTGGAATGGCTTTCACTTCCATCCTTCCTATTCATAATCACATCCTGCCTCAGGTCCTCATTTGCCCTTCAGTTCCTAGAACTCCTAAGTAGTCTTCTCATTCACACTACCTCCTCTCTGCAGCCCACCATGCACACCACTGTCAGAATTATCCTTCCGAAACATGGCTCTGTTCTCAGAGCTTCCCCAACCAGGAGGCTGGGGATATAACAGCGACCTAACAAATACTTCATAAACAAGTAAGTCAATGAATCTCACCAAATAAAGGCCAAATTCTTCGACACTCAAAATCTTATTCAACCTGGTCTCCCATATAGGATCTCTTAACCTATCCAGATTAGTCTATTAGTTCCTCTTTTTTTTTAAAAAAAAGATTTATTTATTATTTATATAATAATATATTATTTATTTATTTATTTGAGAGAAAGAGTGAGCACACGAGCAGGGGGCGGGCAGTGGGAGAGGGAGAAGCAGGTTCCCCACTGAGCGGGGACCCCCACATGGGGCTCAATCCCAGGACCCTGGGATCATGACCTAAGCCGAAGGCAGATGCTTAACCAAGTGAGCCATCCAGGTGCCCCTAGTCTATTAATTCTACTAGACTTACAACCGGTCTACAGTATCCTCATATATGATATATTAGATATTCATTTGACCAAATGTGACTGATTTGACCTACAAAACAGTCATTTCATATGGCTCAATTCAATAAAAGCGTTTTTGTTTTGTTTTCTTTTGTTTTGTTTGCCTTTGTAATTTTGTTTAAGCCTTTCTAAATGCTAGTTTATCTTCCTGGGTCATCCAACTCATTCTTCAGGGTCCAATTTTAGTCTCATCTCTTCCAAAGAGGCCCCAGAATTAATAGTTTTCCTTCTACATTCCTATAGGACTTTTCCTTTTTCACTTGTTCTCATTTGCCTTGTAATGACATTGTTTGTGCCTAGCTCTTTCTTCCCATTATCTTCTGCAGTTCTGAGTGAACTCCTGGAGGGCAGGATCGTGTCCTATCCATTTCTGGGTCCTTCACAGTTTCTACTAGAGTGCTTTTACATACACCAGTTGCTCACCAGGTATTTGTTGAATGGACTCAAATAGTGGTTCATTGTCCCAAGCATATGTAACCTTATACTCTCCCTTCTAACACTGAGAGAAATAGGTATATGGAGTCTACAACAATTTCTTTCCTTCTTCTTTTTTTATTTTTTCTTTTTATTTTTTTTAAAGATTTTATTTATTTATTTGAGAGAGAGAGAGAATGAGAGACAGAGAGCATGAGAGGGAGGAGGGTCAGAGGGAGAAGCAGGCTCCCTGCTGAGCAGGGAGCCCGATGCGGGACTCGATCCCGGGACTCCAGGATCATGACCTGAGCCGAAGGCAGTCGCTTAACCAACTGAGCCACCCAGGCGCGCTCCTTCTTCTTTTTTTTAGAGAGAAAAATAACATAAGCAGTGGGGAGGGGCAGAGGGAGAGAGAGAATATTAAGCAGAGTCAGCGCACTGAGCACAGAGCTTGATGTAGGGCTTAATCCCATGACCCTGAGATCATGACCTGAGCCGAAATTAAGAGTCGGATGGCTCAACCGAATGAGCCACCCCCAGGAACCCCCAAAACAACTATTTCTTAAGCATAAATACATTTTCTATTAGACATTTTGCTATCACACCAAAAGCAGGAAAGAAAATTCATTTGGGATGCAGGTAGAGGACTGCTTGTCTAATCCCCATGAGATACATCAACTCCCCAACCACAAAGAGTAGGTGGTGTATGGTGATCTTTCTCCTGGGCTATATGACACCTTTAAGACATGAACTGACCTACAGGGGCTATGACTTTGGATACTCTACATATAAAGCCTCTGTTCTGAACATCAGCAGCTACTTCATTTGCTCTAAACAATAGGCGAAGGAAGGGAAGCAGCTGATGCTTCCGTTGATGACGATGATGACAAAAACGATAATGGCATTTACATGATTCTGCAGTGCTTGACAAACTCAGCAAATTACTTGTAAAGTCGGCAGTCAGGGCTGTCAATGAGAGAGAGTCACCTCTGGGCCGGAAAGCAGCGGCCACATTTACATAAAAGGAGAGAGCTCATAGCACCTGACAACTCAGGGAGAGGTGTACAAAGTGAGCCCAGCGTTCACAGGAACTCACAGAGGAAAGGGGCTTAAGCTGCAGTAGGAGATCAAAGCACAAATACAGGGAAGGACTTCCTGAGAGCAAGGGTCTTAGCAAAAGAACAGGTGCCCAGAGGGGGTCATCAAACTTGCTCATAAGAAATGAGACAGCATGGTGTTGGTGCCTGAATAAATAGACCCCTGGAAGAAAGCAGTAAGTCTGGGAAGAGACCCAAGCATATGTGAAAGTTTAGTATATCCTAAATATAAAGGTGGCACCAGAAATCACTGGGGTGTAGACAATCTTTTTAATAAGTGTTGCTAGGACAACTGGATAGCTAGTTAGTAGAATTAATGAAGTTAGACCTATGCCTCCAACCATGCACAAGAATATACTCTGAAAAGGATCAGAGAGCTACAGGAAAAAATGAACCCGACAAGTACTGGAAGAAAACGGGTGAATTCCCGGGTATGGAGAAAGGATTTCTAACTTGAATCAATGTCACAAGACAAGAAAAGAAAAGAATGATAAATCTGATAGCAGAAAAAGAAGTTGTTTTTAGGTTTGTATGAAAAAAATACCATCAACAAAATAAAAAGACAAACAACAAATGGGAGGAAATGTTTGCAATATGTATTACAATAAAAGGCTAATGTTTGCAATATAGAAAGACCTCTCAAAAATTGAAGGGAAAAAAATCAACAACCAAATAGGAAAATGGGCAAAGGAAATGAACAATTTGAAAAAATACATAAAAATAACCTTTTAAACATGAGAAAAAAATGCTCAACTTCACACATAAGTGAAATAGTCTAAACACACTGAAACAGTCTGGCAGTTTCTCGAACAATTACACACAGAGTTACCACAGGACCCAGCAATTCCATTCCTAGGTATATATACCCAAGAGAAATAAAAACATATGTTCACATAAAAAAAAAAAAAACAAACAAACCATGAATGTTTAGAGCAGGATTACTCTTAATAGCCAAATGGTGGAAACAACCCAAATGTCCATCAACAAATGAATGAACAACAGGGACTATTACTTGACCATGTAATGGAATATTATTTGGTCATAAAAAGGAATGGTGTACTGATACATGCCATAACATGGATGAAACTTGAAAACAGGCTAAATGAAAAAAAAAAAAAAAAAAAAAAGAAAACAGGCTAAATGAAAGAAGCTAATCACAAAAGGCCACGTATTGTATGACACCATTTATATGAAATTTCCTAAACCAGCAAATCTATGGACAGAAAGTAGATCAGTAGTTGCTTAGGACCAGGGGAATGGGGAGCTAGGAGAGTGGTAGCTGAAGGGTACTGGGTTTCTAAACCTGACCGTGGTGATGGTTGCAGCTATCTGTGAATATACTAAAATCTACTGAATTATACCCTTTAAGTGTGTGAATTGTGTAGTATATGAATTATATCTCAATAAACCTGGTTTAAAAGCTGACACTGAGATATTAGTGCTCACCTATTAGACTGGTGGTAAATATTAGAAAGCTTGATATGTTCTGCTCATGAGGCCAAAGGAAAACAAACAGGTATTCTCATACCTTGTTTGAGGGAAGACAAATTGGTATGACTGTTAAGGAGGGGGATTTTGCAATATCTAGCAAAATTATATATTTGTATTCCTAGCAGCCAGCAGTCTCATTTCTAGGAATTTACCCTGAAGATGCTGTCCAACTATATGAAAATACTATATGCTAGCTTGTATACTGAAGCATTGTTTGTAACTGCAAGACACTGGAAACAGTTTCAATCCCCACCAATAAGAGACCTGCTGGACAGACTGTGGTACCCGCTCAGTGCAATACTACTCAGCCAGAAAAGAACACTGAAGAGCTCCATGAGCTGGTGGGAGTGATTTCCAGGATGCATTGTTAAAGGAAAAAAGCAAAGAGCAAAAGTTCATGTATAGCATGCTCTTTCTTTCTTTTTTTTTTTTTTTTAATAAGAAAGAAGAGGAAACAAACTGTACATGTACTTAATTATTTTAGCAAAAAGAAACATGGGGGAGAAAACCAGAAATGAAGGAGATTAGTTCCATGTTAGGGGTGTGTGGCCATGGGGAGGAGGGGTTAGGGGGAGTGACACTTTTCTGGATCAGCTTTTTAAATTTAGTTTTGATGTTTATAGTCATATTCGTGTTTCATATACTCAAAAAATCCACAAGGATGGGGAGAAAGCCCCTAACAGAAACAAATGAACCAACTTAGATTTCAAATGAATGGCATAACCATGCTGAACAAAGGGTAGAGGGAGAATTATTTGAAGTAACTTTTGAAGACAGTGTTTTGACTACATATCCTCAGTCTAAAGACAAAAAGGAGTGTAGAGAAATATTGAACTCTAATTAGTGGTTTTGTTTTTTACAGTGGTATGAGTGAATGATTCAAGAACCACTTTGTATGTATTCTAGGATTGAGCAAAGGAATAAATATATTGAACAAAAGGGGAGCTAGATGTCTCACTATTGGAGAAGTAGTATTTTTTTTTTTTTAATATACAAGAAAGGGAAGGCCAGCATGCTGTGGGATTGGATCTGAGAGTATGAGTATGTTTTTAAAACAGATACAGATCTTAGCTCTGTCCATTGAGAGGGCCTAGAAACAATGACACCCCAGGAGCCTTCATGCCCAGAACTTGATGCCCAGATCTTGGTTTTTTAAATTCTATTCTCACTAAAAGGATTTAGGACCTGTTGGCAAGCCTGGCTGATTCCAGGGCAGGTAAGGTACAAGATGAGCCTGAACATCTCGTTCTAGAAAGTGCTCAAAAAAAAAAAAATGAATGTCAAAAGGACAGAAAGGAATCCCATGGTTCAACTCTGAGACAATTTGGATGTGAAAATAAATAGTAGTCATAATGGATTATAACCCATTGGATAAGGCATAACATTCCATGAATTCATACTGATATCAATGAATCAATAAATAAACAAATAAATGTGGGATAAGGGAGGCTCTTCATTAGCAGAAATGAACAAATAAATGTGGAATGACACAATGAGAAAAATCACCATTTGGCAAATATTCTAAGTAATAACTGATTCAGGCAAGAAATGCCAACGGAGACTAAAACTAGTGGGTGCAAGTTTGATGAGGATTGCATAGTCTCAGAGTATCTCCCATAAATTTCTTATTAATCACAAAGGGAAAGAGAGCAACTTTCTAGTGGAGAAACCCGATGCACACCAAGTAATCACAGATAACATCACCAATAATGACACCAATCCAACGTCGTGTCCCTCTGGCTGGATGCACCGAGGGAGACACAACATTACTTCTGGGGTGTTTCTGCCCAAAATTCATCACCCAGAACTAATCACAAGGAAACATCAGACAAACCCAAATCGAGTAACCTGCTACCAAATAAATGGTCTGTACTCTTCAAAAATGTCAAGGTTAAAGAGAGAGAAAGAACAGGTAAAGATAAAGAATGACTGAAGAAGGTTCTAGTTCAAAAGAAGCTGAAGAGATGTGACAACCGAAGGCAGCACGTAGTCCTGGGTAAAGCACATTATTGGAAGAATGAACAACATTTGAATTTGGACTCCAGATTAGTTGACAATGTTGTACAAATGTCCAATTTCCTGATTTAGGTAATTGTCCTGCGATGATATAAAATAATGTCCCTGTTTTGAGGGACTATACACTGAAGTATTTAGGGGTAGAGGGGTACAATATCAGCAACTTATTCTCAAATGATTGAGAAAAATTTCACAGATACATGCCACATCTCAGTGTAAACATTTATGCAGCAACTCGGGGGCTCTGGAGACAATGTGGGTCCCCGGGGTCTCTGTTTTCCAAGCTGGACCAAACCCTCCTTGAGCATTCCTGTCCTGTTTGTGGAATTACTCAGCCCCACTCCCAGCTTAAATGGTGTGAATATGATAGGTTTGGAAAAAAAGAAAAAAATCCTCTTCCCAGTTAACAGCATTTTTTTTTTTTTTTTGTATAGCCTAGGATTTAAATCCTTTTTATTGTTTTAAAATATATTATCCAATTAGACCCGGCTATTTTCAAACACGATGTTAATCTGTGAGTGAGAACTCTCAAAAGCTGCTCTGGAGCCGCTGTGTCCCTCGGCAACTCCAGCTCGGGGCCCTGCCAACCTTTGGGGCACAGATGTGCTGCAGCTTCAGCTGTGGCTGGGATTTGGGACCCCTTGGCTCTGAGCTGTGAAACTGAGCCACTTCTGTGCACTGCTTTATTTCTGGGGAATGTCTCCCAGGCCAGGATGAAAGCATGGCACCTCTTCTTTCCCTGAAGGCTCAGGGACCCTGCAGCACAGAGTGGGTGTATCGATCTGATTGATTCACCTTCTGCCTGCCTTTTGGAACTTCCTCAGTCTTCAGGTAAATACCTGTCCCTCACAGGCCACTGACACCTGGCTTGGAAAACCTCACATACCTATCACCCTCTGTATTCTCCTGCTATCTGCCACCTTGCCCCAGCTGTATGCCCAGGGCCCCCTGTGTTTGGTGGAGCTCAGAAGAAAACAGGCAGCTCACTGCTTAGTCAGCCAAGCCCTGTGCTATCTGAAGCAGAGAGGAGCCACTGATTGGCTGAAGCTCTTATGGAGAGTGACAGAGCCATGGAATAGGACACTCCTGGTTATCATGAGTTTCAGATGCTAGAAATGGGGACCACAGCCCTAGCCAAAAAGACCCATGGCTTAAAGAGCACAAGGCAGAGATAGGAGCTTCTTCTGCTCCCTATAACATTAATTAAACACTCACTGTTGCAATCATAAATAATAAATAATTCCTTTAAGAATGATGATTTTTCCAATTAATCCTCATGCTGATAAATGCATAAGGAGGTACGATCATTCCCATTTTACAGGGGAAGAAAAGGGGAACTCAGCGAGGTAAAATAGCCAGCACAAAATCCCACAGCAGTCAGATACAAGGACCTAGTGTCAAATCTGGGTCTCTGTGATGCCTGAGTCAGACAGGGGTAACTTGCTCAACGTTTGCCTTTCAAATGACCACAAAGTCCAAGTTTACCAGTTACATACTCAATCCGGGTCATGCCCAGTAATCTTCTCCCATCGCATTTTACTTCCCTTCATGGCAGGACTCATGACTGCCATTGCTCCTTTCACCTAGAGCCACCTCAACTCCAAGAGAATCACCTCCTTTCCTTGACTTGACTCTGCTCCCCTCTCCCGGGCCTTGATGCCCAGAACTGTGTATCCCCTGCAACTCCTAGCAGCACCCAGAGCCTTGTTGTAGAATAACACAACACACATCAGCACACCAGCAGACCTGTGCGGGAGCATGGCTGATCCAGCCTGTTCCTCACACACACCCTCCTTGCGTCCTGGGTATTTCCGTGCCGTCCTCACTTGTCTCAGAGGTAGGTACCAGAATCCAGGAACACTGGGGCCCCGTGAAGACAGAAAGTCATTGGCAGGTGGCTGAGTGTCAACGTGGAGCTGTTGGTTGTGTTTCAGCATGATTGCCATGGTAAAACATTTGCGCTGAGAACTGCACTCTCTATTTATCTGTTACAGCAGTTAATTTCATCTGTTTTGCAGAAATATTTCCTAAGGGTGAGTGATGGAGGCAGGCAGCTGTGGCTGCATCCACTGCAGCCATATGGTTTATTTACAACCATGGCTCTCTGTGGCGCAGATCGCACAAAGAGGATTAAATTATACTTTGTAGATTAAAGTCCTGAATACCATAAAACTCATAAGCCTTTGTATGCTAAGCAAGAACTTTGACTCCCATTGGGTTTTAAGCTGATATTTTGCACACACAGAAAAGAGTGAAAACTTCTGATACTTAAGTATTTTTTAAAAAGCAGGCAGAATATCAAGCTCATTCCTTAGGCAGTCCACTGGTGAACGGGGGTGGGGAAAAAAAAAAAGCAGCTTCACAAACACCTTTTAAAGGGCCAGTGTGGCTGGCTTCATTGTCACTAAAAACAAGGCCTCTCTATCTCTGTTTACTAATCTCCTTGAACTTGGAAAGGCAGCCTGCTTAAAAGGAAACTGCCCCCAAACTACTAAAGCCATGGTTTATTTTGTGCTGGCGGTCAAGGCATACTCCATGTAATTATATCCCCAGCACCCCAGCTCTCCAACTTAGCTTGACATTGGTTAGAAAATAGGTCTGAAGGAGAAGCTCAGTATTGTCCCATTCTTCCCGGAAATGGGGAAAAAATGGGAGGGACCTGCAAGGCATCTGCAATATGTTGCTAATCACCTCTCTGGAAGGGTCCTTCACCCTCAGGGTGTGTCATTTCTACCCCCCCTCCCAGCCCCCAAGCCGGGCCTCCATCCTCTTCAGACCCTGAAAGAATTCAGTTCAATTTAGCCTTCTCCTTGATCTTTAAAGTTTTGCTCTCAGTCCCTTTCCACTTGAAGCCGTGTTTGATGTTTCCATGGGTGTTTCTACTGATGGGCTTCACCCAGAGAGCTTTGTCGTTGACTTTGAGAGTCTGGCGTTCAGAGGATGGACTGATCTTTGCAGGTGTTATTTTCTGCACACAGTGCAATTAGCCAACAAGCCAAATTGGCACAAGCAGTGCACTCAAATCTCTTCTCATTGAACCCTTGGCGCTCATTGGGAGGCTCCTGTGGGACCCGTGTTCCCAGTTAAGGATGGGAAAATTCCCTAGTGGATGACTAGCCTTCACCAAGGCCAGCATGGAGCATCACCCTGCCAAGTCAAGCTGCCAGAAATCCAGGGAATTCTCAATTGTTGGAAGTGAGGTTGATGGGTTTATGTAGGGAATCATTTTCCTGTGGCAATAAAATTGGTTCAGTTGAGAAGCACGGATTGCCTTAAAACACAGCGGGAAAATGACACTTTAAAAAAAAATTGGAGCAACAATGTGGGGATGGTTCCATTATCCTGTCTGGGGGTCCAAAGGATCTTGCATTTCTTGGCCTTCCTTTTGGGGGCATCAATAACACAGATCAAAGCAGAAAAGATTCCCAGGGAGCATTTTTTTAATATTTTCCACCCAGGAAACTCGCAAGGGAGTCCTTTTGGGTCCCCAGTGCCTCCACACCTTTGTTCTACCACAGCAATGGTACTGAAAATCTTAAAATCTGGAAAGGACTCAGGGGAAGGAATCGGGAGGCTCTGCTGTCATTGTTGCCAACAACACTCACTTGGAATTCCCCTAGTTGCTCTTTACACACCCTTCCCCTCTCCCTCTCCCTGGAGTGACCGTGACACCTGTTGGAGAACTAGCTGATGAGAAGAATTACCATGAGCCAAGCGCCCAATCATCATCCCCACAGAGGACGTGTGAGCTCCCTGCACAGTGGTTAGTGCTATCCTCGTAAGAGTTGGGTCAGCAGCCACATTAATAAAAGGCGATCACGTTGTATCTTTCACCCACAGGATCATGTTTCATTTTCCATGATTTCAAGAGATAAGGAGCATAGATATTATTAGTCAGTTTCTCTATGTGAAGAAGCTTGGGTGGAGAGCGAGTTTTATCTATCTTCCTTCCATTCCTCCTTTCTTCCATCCCTCTTCCTTCCATCCTTCTTTCCCTCCCTCCCTCCAGCCTTTCTGTCTTCCTCTCTCTGTCCCTTTTGCCCACCTTCCCTCCCTTTCCCTGCCCTCCCCTCTTTTCTCCTCTCCTCACATTTCAGTGGACCCTTGAGAGCTCAGGCCTGATATCCATGCCTTCTGCCTTCCCAGCTGTTTATTTCAGAAACCAGGTTGCCTTTCTCTCCATAGAAAAGCATACTTTCTTTTAAGTGAAACAGTTAGAAGGGGATGCTGAGCCTCCCTCAGCCCAGATTCCAATTATAATGGACCTATAGCAAGCTGTGCTGATATCACATCTGATTTATTCAAACCCTTTTCCCTGATGATTACCTTCTCCATTCAGGACAAGAATATCTGCTCTTTCTGGGTGAGGGAGCAGCCTGATTATAGCTTCATTAGAAAATGGTGCCGCTCGCTCTTGCAGTCTAATTGGTTGACAGGGTTTGGGATACGGAAATGTAAATCACTGACAGTGTTCGTGGCCCTACTTTTATCACAGTGAAATCCTCAGCTGTCAAAGTGAATGGTTATGTGAAGCGGTTAATTTTATGTGTCATTAAAGGAACCATAATTGCGGCAATAAGTCTTTCCTGGATTCTTTCAAGAGGTGTATGCGGGGTTCCCTGGGCTTCTCAATGTCTTCTTGACACCCTACACCACTTTAGGTGTGGCGGGAGCTGTAGCAGCTCCAGGTAGTGAAGACTCCACTGAGAGAGTTGGGCCCATGCTTGGTTTCTCAGGATTCTCAGAGGCGCCCTCTTCGGTGCGCGTTTCTCCTGTACCCTGGTCTTCCGCCAGGAGAGCTAATGCTCTGGAGGGCCGCAGGCAGCTGCTGTCTATGGTCCTGGTGGCCTGGTGGCACCCCCACTTGAGGGACATTACTTGGTGAGCAGCCTTGAGAGTTTTTAAGGCATGGAAAGTATCTCGGGAGTAATTCCTTTGGAGGGAATTGGCCTGTTGGAGGGGAAGTCTGTGTTCTCTCTGGGATTGTATTCTGTCCCCTGAAAAGTGAATCGCCAGCTTGCGACTCTCAATCCCTTAAGAACCCAACAGGCCAGCTCACCTGGATCCCAACCCACTCACTGGTGCACCCAATGGCCGGAAAAATGAAGGTATCAGCATCAGATGACCTTCCCCACGGACGAAAGGGAAGTGACACGGGTGGCATTAAATGCTAACTGTCCGCGAATACATAAGGATGGCAAGTTAAACAGTAATCACTAGGTAACCATCTCAGACAGATAGAAAGAGAGGGGAAAAAACCCAAGAGTAGCAATCTTTAAAGAGAACAAGCAGATCTGAGTAATCCAATTTAGGGGAGATAAGGGCCTGCTGCTAGTACTGTCCTTTAACTGGACAAACGCCTTCGTTCAAGTGTCAACCCCAATCCGGAAGAGGTCACCGCACTGGGCCTGCTGCCTAATATACTCCTGAATTGGCTGAGTGGCTTTCTGAACAAACACACTGGTCCAACAGAATTGATTTTCAACAGGCCGTATTGGTCCCTAACGTAATTATCCAGCAGTGAGTCAGTTCACGGCAGCCCCTGCATTTAAACGCTGCTGGTCAGCCCTGCACGGGGGCTGGCCGGCACTGAGGTACCAGCTCCGAACACCACCTGGGAAACCCTCCTGTTTTCTTTCCAGCTACTTTTCTCTCCCTTTCCTAAATAATTTAATGAGCAATGGAGATTTTGCACGGCTCCATCTTAAGTGGCCACTGTCTTACTCCTGTTTACAGGGAGCTGCAGAGACACTGGTCTCATGTGCCAATGAATATCAAGTCCTGGCCATGTGATAGGTGAATTCAATTTACAATAGAGAATCAAACAGAATCCTTTTAAAACACTCCCATGTTTAATTTCTTCCCTTCTCTGCGGGCTTCTTGGCAGCACGTTTCCAGCCATATTTCTCTTATGCAATATCTTTTTTAATAAATTTTTTATTATTATGTTAATCACCATACATTACATCATTAGTTTCTGATGTAGTGTTCCATGATTCATTGTTTGTGCATAACACCCAGTGCTCCATGCAGAACGTGCCCTCCTCAATACCCATCACCAGGCTAACCCATCCTCCCACCCCCCTCCCCTCTAGAACCCTCAGTTTGTTTTTCAGAGTCCATCGTCTCTCATGGTTCGTCTCCCCCTCCGATTTTCCCCCCTTCGTTCTTCCCCTCCTGCTAACTTTTTTTTTTTTCTTAACATATATTGTATTATTTGTTTCAGAGGTACAGATCTGTGATTCAACAGTCTTGCACAATTCACAGCGCTCACCATAGCACATACCCTCCCCAATGTCTGTCACCCAGCCACCCCATCCCTCCCACCCCTATCTTATACACATCTCTTTAGGTCATGCCTCTAGCTCGCAGAGAGGGCAGGAATGGGGTCTAAGGCATCCCGGGGCACCTAGCACCTCATGCACTGCACTGTCTAACCTAGGACTCAGCAACTATTTGTGGAGTCCCACTCAAATGATCTGGAATGACTAAAGGGCCACTCGATAGCTCTGTGAACTGGGGCAGTAGCTTAACCTCTCTGTTTATGTATTTCTTCCTCTGTGCGATGGGACTGACAATAGTACCTGCTACATCAGGTTGTTATAAGGATAAACTAAGTTAACATGTGCCAAGCTTCTGGAACCAAGCCTGCTACATACAAAAGTGTTACGTAAAGGCACGATGGGCTACTTATGGAGGAGTATAAAGACAGTACAATAGAATCAGCCTGCCCGGATCTTATCCTCATCTGAGACCTCATCTACTGTGAAATCCACAGCCCACTGATCAATTAGCAGTGCTATCCAGCGCAGTCTCCCTAAATTGGTTTGGTATGGGGCAAGGGTCCCCAACTTGCACCTGTGCCTGGGCTGGGCTATTTTCCAGAAGCTGCGTGGTTTGGGGGCCAAACAGGACACAGAAAAAAAGTGCCCCCACCTGCCCCCGACCTCACTCCCAGGGGAACCCACACTGGCTGTAGCAAAGAAGTCGTGGTGGCCATTGGGGAAATTGATCATGTAAGTTCTCAAGAAACACTGTTCAATCACAATCGACCTGCTGGGAGCCTCTGCTCTGGCAAACGGTAACCCACAGTTAGAACCCATCTGTGGAAGGCAAGAAGAATGTTCTCATTTACTTCAAACACTGAAACCACCCAGGGGCTCATCTCACCAGAGGCTGAGTTCTGGCTTTCACTTACCTCTGAGCTCCTCTGGTCTTAGCAGAACTGGGAAAGCCAAAGGTAGGACCCATATCCATGTACTCGCTCCCTCAGGATAAACCAGCATCCAGCTTGACTCAAGAGATCTTACTGAAATAGAGGAACATTTACTGCATTATTTCTGGGGCAACCCAAACTAACTAACACATACGTGTTGTTAGGAATAATGGTAATAATGCGTCCGACGTTATTTTGAGTGTGTTCCTTGCACAAGTTCATTTAATCTTATGTGTCATGTTATTATCATTTCACATGAGGAAACTGAGGCACAGACAGGTAGAAGAGCATGGCCAAGATCACAGAATCAGCACCACAGGCTGGCTCGTGGCCTCTCACCCACCCTGCTCCTCCGCAGGAGGGAAAACAGACAGAGATGCTGTAGTTTATAAGAGAACATTAATGTTGGTAGTGCACACCTAATTCACAGTGCAAAATGAGAGAGAGGGAGAAGAGGCAGGAGGAGAAGGGAAGAAGAAAAGAGGCTGGGGATACAGGACAGGAGGAGACAGGAAAAAGAGAAACGCATTTTTAATACTTAAGATTATTATTTGTATTTATCAAATCAATAGTGTTCACTATATAACCACAGGTAACGTGTGCAGAGAATACAAAACGTGCCAGGCACCGCACTGTCTGCAGGGATCACATTCAGTTATTTTATTTAATATTCATAATAAAATATCAGTCACTACTATGAGAAGCAAACGACACACAGAAGAAAACTGAGACTCAGAAGCCCTAACCCAGTTCGTGGAGAACCAGAATCCAACTAGAGTGAGGCTCTAGGGTTTGGCAAATAAAATTACAGGACAGCCAGTTAAATGTGAATTTCAAAGAAACCCTAAATCTATTTGGGACATATTTTTACTAAAGCAACAGATAATTTAGGACATACTTATACTAAAGAGAATTAGTCACTTATCTGAAATTCACACCGAACTGGGATCCTGTGTTTTACCTGGCAACCCTAAAGAGAGGTATTATTAGGTTGTCTCAAGTCTTCATAGTTTCAAGCTGGCATAAACTTTTCATTTAAGGTCCCACGTGTATTCAGGGCATCTACGCCAATAGGATCTAAATTCCTGACTGACTTCAAGTGCCTGAGTAGAATCTCAAGGGTCCACAATGACGGTGCTTTGGGGCATGCCCACACGGGGCCCTCATGTCACGGGGCTCCACACCCTCGTCACCTGCTCATTTCCACCCTGACTTCCGACCACATTCACTCTGCCTCCTGCCCAGTTTGGCGTCTGCCTGCAATCAAGCCTTTTCCACCCCAAACGGGATGCCAACGCTTTCTCCAAGTGTGCACTTCAAGTGTGCACAGCTGCCTGGCAGATAAAGACAGCATCGGCGTCCAACCCCCTTCCTGCCTGTCCTTCCCCTAAAGTACTCCTGAATAGGGTCAGGTTCTGGCTGTATTTTTCAGTCTCTAATTAGCAGATTCCAATTCATCACCCTGAGTATCTCCTGGCATCAGCCCCGAGATTCCCTCCTCTCGCCTGGTGAATCGGTCTTCATTTAAAACCCTCTCTCTTAGCCCTAAATGGAAATCAATTCTGCAAGTTTAGCAAATAGTTAATTACTCCACAAAGGGGATTGATTGGCCTTTGATCACCAGAAAGCTCTGCAGTGCTATTAGTCTCTTTCATCTGTGATTAAACCACAGAGAGAAAGAAACAAAAACTAAATTAGGCTTCTCCTGTTATCCTACAAATATTTAATGACGGGCTAATCTCCTAGAGGTGTGTTCAGGGGATATGCATTCCATCAGGAGCCGGCTTCCATTCAACCTTGAACCCAGATTCCATCTTTGTGGAGAGCGCCGCAAAGAACTTGACAGAGGAACAGAGCTGGGCTCAAAGAAACCCTTTGTAGGACACACTCTTGTCTGCCTTTTCTTCTCTCTTCTTCTTATGTATGTTTTAATGCAGATAAAGATTTTCCCAGTGGACTCCTGGCATGAATAATAATAATAAAAAGGAAACCTGGCTTAAAAAAAAAAAAAAAAACTCCACTTGGGTTTTGCTAACTCTCTGGCCAGAACCAGACAAGGTCCCAGTGATTTGCAGATGATGAGGAGCACCTTCTCCCATGTAACAGTCTTCTTCACTTGGAACAGAAAAGGCACCGAGTGGAGCCTTCTGGGGCCAACTCTTCCTAAAGGGGTGCTGAATAGCAGGGCAGGAGCTGGGGGGCACTGCTTCATCAATAATCTACATCAATGCTTACAGAAGATCATACTTTAAACAGGGCATCTCCTATGCATTTGATAAATAGTTCTATAAAGCACAGAAGGAAACTGAGGCACGGCAGGGAGGAAAGAGCAAGGGTGTCAGAGTCAGGCAGAACTGAGTTCAAACGCTTCTCGCCAGCTCTTTAATGCCCCAGACCTTGTACGAAGGGGATGGTCACGTCCCCTATACAGGGCCTCTGGGCAGATGACACCAAGGATGCTGCCTGACACACAGCAGAGGTGCCAGACGTTAGGTTCTCTCCCCTTTGTCTCCGACTCAGGGTGGTGCCACTGGGTCCCTACAGAGCCGAGCCTAGAGCCATTGTCCTTCTCGAGCCCAGGGGTTTTTCTCCCCTGTGTTCACTTTGCCCCTCCAGTAATCTTCCTGTTCCATGGTTGCTGTTCCGCTTAGAATCTACGCTAGAGACCCACATTTCTGAAAGACCCTCAAGGCACCAAAATAAAAGATTATGGCCAACAATAGATACAACCAAGGAGTCAACCAGGCTTTACTGGGATGGGCCCCTTCTGAGTGGTGCATTTTCCCGGAAAAGCAGTGGGCTAAGTTAGTTTGCAAACACGAGATTGTGCCTAAATGATTTTTTTTTTTTTCAATGTAGTACTTTTGGCTTGATAGACAGAGTCGCTATATACTTTTTTCACCCTCATTTGTTCTTCCTGGATTCTCCTGTACATGCCTGGAGGTCACTGTGGGCTTTTCCTCTTTGTAATTTTATCAGACAAACCCTGCTAATTGGGCTGACCCAGGGCAAGACGGCAATGTTGCAAAGTCAGTCCTCCGGATTACCCGTTCCAACTCTCTCCTCAACTCGTCTCCACAGCTGAGGCAGGACCCCCTCACTGCAGTGACATGTTCCTTGTTCTACGGTCTAAAGACCAGTGGACTCTGCACTGATGACCTGGTGGGAGTCCTAGCTCTGACATTTACAAGCTGGATGACCTTGGACAACACAGGGGCAACACTAACAAGTGTAATTAACATTTGCTGAGCACCTCCATGTGTCAAGGACTGAGAGAGCATATCTGTGAGGATGAAATAGACTAATTATATGAAAGTATGTTAGCTATTATTACTACATTAGGTTTTGTTAAGTCCCACTCATGTCCTCTCAACCAACCTCCACGTGAAGGCTGTTGGCAGCAAACACCGGTGACTCCCCACGGGGGGCTTTCTCTTCTGGCCATGGGAGTCTCCAGGCCTGTGTTGGGATGAGCCAAAGAGCCAACGAGGTGGGGAGCAATCACGCAGTGATGGACTGGGGTTCTTCACCCCTTGGGTGGGACAACTCCGAGCGTCTGCTCTGTGCCGTCCCATGAAGAAGCCCTGTAGGTCGAAGCTCCAGTTGTCCACAGTGGAAACGTCCTCAATAATACACATATTATGGGCCTATTTCCCTTCCCGCACGTTCCTGCTAGTGTTTCCTGGGATCACCTCCCAAACAGATCATTTCTCAAGTTTTTAATCTCTGGTTCTGTGTCTGAGAAAACCCAAATTAAGACATAAGCGTTAACAATACTAGCGACTGACACCGGGAAGGAGAGGAAATGGAAATGTGAAGATAATGGGGAAGTCTTCTGGAAGGGAACAAATGGGGAGGGAAATGGCCTGGGGCATCTCAGATGGCAAGTAAGAAGAGTAGAGGGAAGGCCAGAGCCTTTTAGAAGAGAGAGACAGACAGAAGAAACAGACCCACAGAGGCACACACAGCCTGGAGAAGACACACAGCCTCATCCCAGATGAGCCACCTCAGTGGCAGCGTGGCCCTACCAGGAAACAAGAGGATTTATCCTAAAAGGACCCCTTTCCTCCAGATTCTAAGCAGAGTCCAAGGATGATAGTTTTACCTAGGACCTGTGGACAGAAGTGTGGAAGCAGTCAGGTCTCATCTGGCAGGAACTTTTTAGCACTTTGAAATCTTCACAGTCCTTTGCCTTGGGCAGCAGGTTGGTCGAGTCAATTCTTCATCCCAATTATATCTCATACTCATTGCATCTCTTCCTCCCCAGCTGTAACAGCCCCCTGCCTGTCACCCTCTTCCACTCCCGTCTTCTCTAACACATCCTCCATACCCTGATGCCGCTCCCAAAAATCCTTCAGGGACTTCTCATTGCTCTCAGGAGGAGGAAGATTCCAGACATGCCCAGAGGGCTGACCCTAGCTTCATCTTGGGTCCCTTTCCCTGTCCCCCTGCCACTCCAATCTCATGGAGTGTCTTGCTGTCCCTTGGACAAGACCAGCTCCTTCCAGGGCCTCCCACAATCCCTTCCTTCTGTGTGGCTTCCTCAGCCCATGGATGGATCTTGGCCAATTCTTAGTCATCTATCAGAGGTCAGCTTGAACGCTCCTTCCTTAGGCAGGCCTCCCCTAATTGCTTTTATGGATTTGTGGTAGGCAGCTTCTGAAATGGCTCCTAATGATTTCCACCTCCTGGTATTTGCAACCCTCTGGAACATCCTCCCCTTGGAGGTGGGCTGGACCTGTGACTTGCTTCTAATGAACAGACTATGGCAACAGCATTGGGATGTCACTTCCAGAAGTGGATTACAAAGACTGTGGCTTTCCTTCTTGATTGTACTCTCTCTGTCTCTCCCCCTGGCGTGCTTTGATGAAGTGAACTGCCATGTTGTGAGCAGCACTGTGGAGAAGCTATATGGCAGGGTAATGGGGGCAGCCTCCAGCCGAGAGCTGGCGAGGAACTGGACCTTGCCAACCACCTGGTAAGTGAGCTTGAAACAAAACCTTCCCCAGTCAAGCCTTGAGATGACTGACACTTTGGCTGCAGGCTTGTGTGGGACCCAGGGCCAGAGGCCCCCAGCTGAGCTCTGCCAGATTTTCTGACCCAAAGAAGCTAAGGTGATAAACATGGTTTTAAGCAACTGTATTTTGGGGAAATTTGCAATGCAACAATAGAGAAATAAACTCAGATATATTTCATCATTATATGTGGTTACTCCATAGAGTCAGTGACCGTGTATGCTTTAGGGAACAATTTCACAACAGGTATTGATTATAAAACAACTCTGTGTTAACTACGGAAAGCCTAGTGGCTAAGAGCATCTGCTGTGGTCCAACTACCAGGATTTAAATTCTGGCTTCATCACTTGCCACCTAGATGACTTGGTGCCAGTTATCTGACCCTTAGCCTTCGTTCTTCATCTGCAAAATGCAAGTAATAATGTCACCTTATAAATCAGTTGTGAGGACTAAACAAGAAAACACGTGTAAACTGCTTAAAACACTACCTGGTACCTAATAAGCATTTAATAAATGTTATCTATTACTGTTCTTATGAAGATTATAAAAGAAGGCATAACATAATTTTTGGAAATTGAGGATCTTGCTTTCTGCCTGAGGAGATGGTGCAGCTCACAAAGAGAGACAACACAAGGTACAAGACAATTGCTAAACCATTGCTCTTGAGACTCAAAATATTGAAGGGGTTTAGAAGAGGTAAAGAAAAGAAACTGGCTGGGCTCTTCTTGAATGTTTTGTGGTGAAGCTCTAACAAGGCACAAAAGTGGGTATCAAAAGAAGGAATGGGGAATTGCAGCGTGAGCACAGAACAAGAGGTTGGACCAAAATAGGAGACCAGGAGTGCAAGGGACTTGGCTGGAGTGGAGGAAGAGGACTGGGAAGGAATGACACTAATGAATGCGGAAACTTGCACAGCAGTGACAAGTGTTAGACTAGAGCCATAGGACGGCAGGACAAGTTTCTGGCTTGCTACGTATTTGGGAGAAGTGTTGAGGCCAGAAGGGTTTAGAGAAGGGAGACCCTGGAGCCCAAGAGGCCTCCTATTATTACGGCTGAGTTGAGGACAAAGTGGAGACCGGAGGCTGCCCGGCGGTGTGCTGTGCACCCAGGGACATTTGGCGACACACCAGGTCCTAGAAGAAGGGACAGGAAGGCCTGGTGATGGAGGGGCCTGACTGTGGGGCTCACTGGGGCCTGGGGTGGCATGGTTCATCCGGACCTGCGCTGTCACAGGGTTGAAGTGGATGTACCAGAGAGTGACTCCCTTCACCCACAAGCCACCAAAGCCCTGAGGCAGAGTGTTTGCAAGTTAGTGTGTGCTTAAAGTCAGGACAACATTTATTTCCCCCCTGAGTTGTGGTGGAAACTGCTAATTTGATAAGACAGAGCATTAAAGATTCAGTGCGGATGGGTATTGATCATAGGGCAGGTCTTGTTAGATGTTGTTTTTTTAAATGATCAAACAACTATTGGTAGAAAACTAAATTAGGATCACCCACCAGAACCCACCTTGCCTGAGGGGCCGTAAACCCGAGTAAGATATCATGTAGTGATTGAGTGCCTAGTTTTGAAGCCACACAGATACTGGTCTGAATCCTGGGTTGACCACTTATTAGCTATGTGGATTTGGGTAAGTTACTCAACTTCTCTGTGCTTCAGGCTCCTGATAGGTACAATGAGAGAGCTAATATCTACAACCTTAAGTTGTTAGGAGAATGAAGCAAGATACAGGGAGCGATGATGATGATGAGGGTCATTATAACAACAATGGATAATCTTGAGCTAATGGACTAATTTAATCCTCACAACCACCCAATGAAAAAACTGAGGCACAGAAGCTTGCCATAGGTTACACAGTGTGGAGCCAGCATTTGAAGCTGGTAACCCATGTCCAGAGGTAGCACTGTTAACCCCTGAGAAAAGAGCCTTAATGTATGCATGGCAGGGTCTGGTGTATAAGTACTATATATATACATGTAATAACTGAGAGCCATATATGTTGATGAGAGGGCCTAGAAGTTCATGCTGTCCCTTTGATTAACTCTCTGCAAGCTGCTAGAATCAGTTTTTCTATTTTCCTGATGGGACAGTTCAGGGAGTAATGCCAAAGAAAGTAATGAAGGATCACAAACCTCCCACCCCTTCCCCCCAAAAAATCCTGGGTGAGGGAGGAAAGAAGAGAAAGGAATGGAGAATGAAAAAGCAAAAGCAAGTTTAAAAGCAAATGAGGAAATGTGGGTAGTTTTGGAATCCTGAGTTTGAGACTTAGGAGGCCTCATCAGAGCTTGGAAAGTATCAGCAACTGCCATGTTATACGTCTGAGTCCCGTCCCCAAGAGAATCGCGTGGTCTGGAATAATGGAAGGACTATGGTAGACTGTAACATTGGTAGCCCCCAGCGAACCACGCCTCCCGGGATTCATGCCCTCGTCTGCCCCTCACACAATGACTCCAAGGATGTCAGTCATGTGATGTGCTTTGGCCAATGGGACATCAGCCTTCCATTGGAGTAGTGGCTTGATAAGAATTTGCACTTGGGCTTGTCCCCTTAGAAGCCAGCAAATATTCTGCAAAGAAGCTTGGACTTAAGTGAAGAGAGAGCGAATGTGGATAGGGAGTCTGGAGCTCCAACCTAGTTCACAGTGTAGTGCAGCCACACGATGACCCCAGCTGTCACCCATGGAGTAGGACTGCCCAGCTGGAATCGTGAGAAATTATACATGATTGTGATTTTAAGCCACTAGGTCTCGAGGTAGCTGGTTTTACAGAAATAGATAACAGAAGTGACTTTCCTTATTTTCTCATTCAAATTTAATTCTTAATTACAAAAGATACATAGAAATCCCTTCTTTTTTTAAAAAAAAATAGACTACTATAGATAAAGAGATAAAGCTGAAGTTCTCTTTGACTACCTTTTCTAATTCTGGTCTCCTTCCCCCTTTGTAGAGGTAAGCAAATTAGGGGTGTCCATCCATTTTTAAAAAGTTATTTTTTTAACCTTCCACATACACAGGTATATAATCAGACAATACATAGGTTTTTGAGACTACCTTCTACTGCAACTTTGGGGCAGCACTGAAATGACCACCTTTATTTATCTGAAGATGGGGATGACAGTTCTGCCCCATAACCTATGGCAACAGTGTGGCCAACAGGGGGGAATTTCTACCCTTAAACAGTGACTGAAAAAAAATCAACTTGTCTCTAAACACACGGTCCCTCCCTCTGCCTCTGTGCTTATAACTAAATCAATGTGTTGATTTGCTTCCTAAGCTTCCTTAGAGAAGGACATGCACCCAGAGGGACTTAGTAAGCAACATTCATTTCTCATATCCTCATGGAGGGGAAATCCCTCCCAGACAACTTGTTCCAACACGATCTGGGAGAAATTATAGTAGCCAAAAATGGTTTGGCTTTCCACCCTGGGCTACATGCCTTCTTGCCTTCCTTGCTTCCCCAGACCTCTGTGTCCCACAACGCTCCCTACCTAAGGAATATTTGCATCCAAGGAGAGGAATCAGCAGAAGCTCAGATCTCTGAGAGCTCTGTGTGTTGTCAGTTTGCAAACACGATGCAGGAGCTGTTACAGCTCCCTACTGTTTTACCTCTATCTTTGGGCAGCTGAGGTCAGGCACACTGCCTGGAGGCCTGGACTGCCACGGGATGGCCCAGGAACAGAGTCAGGAGGCCAGAGGAACAGTCAAAAACATCTCTATCTAATTCACACCTTGGCACTAGCTCACGGGGCCTGGTGCATCCAATTACAGCAGGAGCGTCTAATGGGTGTCAGACCTCACCAGACACACATGGTGTGCTTCACAGAGTGTTCTGAAGGATCCTACAAATGAGCTACAAAGAAACATCCAGAACTAGGGATGAATTCATCTGATATTTCAATACCTGGCATATGACTGGGATGTGGAGCTTGATGCAAGATGCTGCAGGACAAATAGGGTCCTTGAACACCAGCCAGTGATGCTGCCCCCATGCACTTAGAGTGATGAAGCGGTCTTTGTCTCCTGGAGGTGAAAATGAATAATAGCATCACCCTAATATGGGCTGAGGGGGAGAGCGGACAGGCTCTCAGAATTAAGGAATCTTAAACAGTTAACGAAAAGTTGTCAAATAAAATTCCTGGTAGCTCTGTATCTCTCTAAGTATCGTACTTGGTTTATATACAAGTGAGAACTTCTAAAGAAAGATAAAAAGACTTAAAACATGTTTTGGTGAATACGTTGAGGTAGTCCAAAAGAATGGAAAGTAGGAACTCAAAGAGATATTAATATGCCCATGTTCATTATACACAATAGCTAAAATACGAAACCAACCTGAGTGTCCATAAATAGGTGAATGGATGAGCAAAATGTAGCAAGCATACATACATATATATAATATATATATACACACACAATGAAATATTATTCAGTCTTTAAAAGGAAGGAAATTCTGACAAATGCTACAACTTAGACTTTAAAGACATTATGCTAAATGAAATAAGCCAGTCACAAAAAGGACAAATACAGTATGATTCTATTTATATGAATAACTTATAGAGGACATAGAGAAAGAAAGTAGAATCACAGTTGCCAGGGGCTAGGGGAGAGGGGAGAATGGAAAGTTATTGTTTAATGGGGAGAGTTTCAGTTTTATCAGATGAAAAGAGTTCTGGAGATGGGTGGTGGTGATGGCTGCCCAACATTATAAATGTATTTAATATTGCTGCACTGTACACTTAAAAATGGTTAAGATGGGGGTGCCTGGGTGGCTCAGTCGGTTAAGCGTCTGCCTTTAGCTCAGGTCATGATCTCGGGGTCCTGGAATCAAGCCCCACATAGGGCTCCCTGCTCAGCAAAAAGTCTGCTTCTCCCTCCTCCTCTACCCCTCCCTCCACCTGTTTGTGCTCTCTTTCTCTCTCTCTCTCTCTCTCTCAAATAAATAAATAAAATCTTTTAAAAAATGGTTAAGATGGTAAATTTTATGTTACGGATAATTTTATCACAATAAAAAACTATGTTGTGGTAGATCTCAAAAATGACCATAACACTTTGTAACTCATTCCATCAAATGGTGGAATCTAGTTCTCTACCACTTGGATCTGGTCTGGCCTTGTGCCTTTCTTTGACCAACAGAATGCAGCAGAAATGACACTGTGAGTTCTGGTGTTAGGCCTTCAGTGATCTTGCAGCCTCTATACTCAACCTCTTGGAGCCCCGAGACATCCACGTGAATAAGTCTGCACTAGCGTTCCAGAGGATAAGGCCACCTGGAATAGAAGTGAGGCACCCCAGATGACATTCAGCCTATCCCTAGCCAGCCTAGCAGCTCACTGTAGATGCTCAAATGAGCCCCAGCCAAGATCAGCTAAGTCTGACCTGGGTCAGCAGAATTGCCCAGATGAGCCCAGATCAAACTGCTGACACGATTAAGCTGAGTCACAAATTAAATAAATGGTTGTTGTTTTCAAGTACAAAGTTTTGGGGTGGTTTGTTATGCAGCAAAAGCTAACTGGTACGTATTTTAAACACTACTCCAAATTCTATTGGCTTGGTTGGCCAAAATGTTTTCAGTACTGGAACATCTATGCAGACAGACACTGTGAACTATCTTTTCTCCCATTACAGCCTCATCACCAAACCCTGTGCATAGCTTAGAATAGGCATCTAATGAATATTTGTTGAGTAAAAGAATAGTGTGAAATAGACGTATTTTGCTGGCACCTCAATTTTTTTTTCTAAATGAGGCGGGGGGTAGTGATAAATACAAGATAAGTAAATAAAATGTAAAGAGAAAAACCCAATTAGAGTCTGTCTTAATTATCCAATATTCTTAATTAATGGGGCATGGATTGATGAATTTTAAAGCATCTGCAGGCTCCTTCCACCCACCCTTCAACAAATATTTATTTAGTACATAATTTGTGCTATGTACTATGCTAACCCCTAGGATACAACGGATAAGCAAGACAGATAGCATCCCTGACCTTACAGAGCTGTAGAAATTTATACCCTCAATTCTGTGTAACAAAGAAATGACTAATTTCATTTTATAACTGTAGGTCGAAATTACAAGTAAGGCTATGGTTTAGGAATGTCCAGAACATCTCATCCCAGTACCAGGTGTTTCTTGTCCTGTAACATGATTTTTGTTGGCTTATTTTTTCCTATTCATTTAAAATTCATAATTCATTCATCCATTCAACAAATACTTATTGAGTGCTGTGTACTTGGTAATGGATATATAGATATAGTAAACTAGACCAAAGTACTCTCGGACCTCACAGAGCTTTCAGTCTGGTCAAGGAGACTATATGTGTAGTTATATGTATAATCATGCTAATAAATCATTACAGATCAGCCAAGTGTCACAAAGGAAAAGCAGAAGGTGCTATCACAGAGGAGCATGATCTAGTCTGGGTGAGGCATGGCTGGGGAATTCCTGGGCATAGCAAACAGCTTGGCACAACATCATCCCAACTTGAGCTGGTGAATTATAGGACATTCTTGCTCTGTGTAGTTTTAAAGCCTTGGGACTGAGTTTTAAGGAGTTTGTGGGCTGGAACTGTTAACTAGTGAGCAGTCTGGGTCTGTGAGGTTTTATCTCCTTCCTTCTCCCATCTCACGGGTGCCACTTGGGAGGACATTTTTCCATTCATGAAAGTGGCAGAGACAAAGCGTAGACCTTGGGACTATAGCTACATCCGTGAGCCCCAGGCAAGATCAGCTGAGACTGACCCGGGTCCATGGAATTGCCCAGGTGTGCCAAGATCAAAAAGAGATCCTGAATTTGCTCCCAATGCCCCACAGTGGCTGAGCTGTTGAAAACTCTCTCCACCATCTTTCCACCTGTCGGATGAGGACATGAGCCTCCTCCGCCACTCCTATCCTTTCTCATTATCTACCCTCCTTTGCCTTGTGCCCACAGGGTATGTGGCAAGCATGTGGCGCTTTTGCCCCTTTACAGGCGTGTGGTGGTGATCCCTGAGATAATGTCTGTGAAGTGCCACGTGTTCTAAGAAGAGAGGCAGTCCGCAGAAGGAACATGAGGGATTGTAATCATTACCGCGTCTCTGTGGAGGGGCCACGGGCACTTGGCATGGTGCCACCACCTTCCCTGGAGACAGCTGCTGCCTCACCACGTGCACACTCACAATCACAGACTTTCTGCTTCACATCCAGATTGCCCTGGGCTACAGCAGGCACTCACCGCCTGTTCACATGCCCAGGCTGTGACAAGCCAGGATGCAGATGAGGGCCAGTGCCCACACCTTGGAGCTATCAGTCAATGTTTATTCATTCAACAAATATTTATTGAGTGTCTACTCTGAGCCAAGCATAAGGCTAGACACTGCTGGCGTATGAAGGCTGGTAATAGAGGAGAGAAACCATTTATGAGACACTAACGAAGGGGCTCAGTACCAGGCCAAATAATATCTCATTAATCCTTTTAGAGATGAAAAAACTGGTGTTCAGTAACATCTGTAGGGTCACAGAGTTAGTAAATGGCAGAGCTGAGACTTGATTTAATGTCAGCCCAATTCTAAACACTGTCCTATTTCCAGTACACTGTTCTGCTTCAGGAACTTACAAAGATTCCTAAGATCGCCACCTCTGCAGAGACTGAAATCCTTCAACATGGGTACAGACCCGCATCAGCCCTCGGGAGCCCAGCTTACCATCATCTACAGTCCTCACAGAAAGTCACATTCTCCCCCTTCCCACCCTGGCGTCACCTTGTTAAGAAACGTCCCTTCTCAGTCTAACACTTGGAAAGAGTATTCCAGGCAGAGGAATCAGCACATGCAAATTGATGGAGGCAAGAGAGATTTATCTACACAAAAAGGACCAGGCATGCTTGGTGAAAGGGAAAAACCAAAGGTACAAGAGAAAAGAAGGAATAACTGGTGGTGGCAAGATGGGATAGGATCAAGTTGAGGAAGTACAGGAGAAAGGCTCTATACGGTGGTAAGGCAGGAAGGACAGACACAAGCACGTTTAAATCAAGTAACTAGAAATGATGACCACCATTATATTGCAAGAAAATGGAAACGGGTTGGCAATTTAAGTGGGGAATGGGCAATGATGGGGGCTGTTTGCTGAAATGTTAACTCAAAATAGCAAAAAAAAAAAAAAAACAAAAAACAAAACAGAAACCAATGCAGCATCTACCAATAATGGAGGGCTTAAGAAAAGTCTGAGATGGCTTCTGGATGGGATATTTTGTAGCCATGAAAAATGGTCATTATGAAGATTTTGTAGCAACATGGAAAAGGACTTACAATATAACACAGTGAATAAAGAAGCTGTAGAAAATAAAATTCTGCCCTGTTTTGAATAAGTGGAACAAGTGACAGAAAGCAATGAAGAAAAGAGAAAGACATTGGTCTTGGGGACTGTTTTGAGACAGGAAAGAAATGCCATTGAGCAGTGCTTTTATAGAGGAATTCACAGATTTCACAAAGCACTCGATATTACTTACAAAACTGTGTGTGTGTGTGTGTGTGTTTGTGCGTGTGTGTGTGTGTATTGCATGTGTGAATTCTTCCTGGGCCCCAAGATTTCATTATTTCACAGAAGTCTCTATGACCTTGTCAAGACTACAGAGTACAGTTGAAATCACTGTGGCTGGGATTCTAAAGTTCTCTGAGACAACTGGATGGTTCGTGCCTAACAAATATCTCCCAACATTCTGAGCACCCAGTCTGGGAACTCACATCACGAATGCTTCGCCTGTGGGGCCCATGCCCTCCCTCTGCTGGACATGGCACTGAGCGCGAGTGTGTGCACACACATATGCACACACTTTCTCTCTCACCCAGGGAGCAATCTTCATCTCATCTCCCAGGTCCCAAGGAGCTCACCAGGAAACTCTTCTGAAGAGCAAAGGGATCTCTTTCTTCAGTGACCTCACATGGCTTTACAAAATATTAAATTCTCTCCCAGGGCATGGTCACTGGGAAAATGAAACCCCATGGCTGTCAAGCCAGGTCTGAGATGCACAAGAAAGAAAGAGATTCCATGAGACTGCTGAACCAAGATGGCTAACTACCCAAGAAGACCACACGCCCTTACATCAAGCTGGTTCTCTTCATGGTGTGAAGGAGGAAGAATGGCATGCAATGAAGAAAAGAGTAGCCCCTAAAAGAAAAACCCAAATATGTCATAGCTTTTGAATAATTCAGAACAATGGTATGTTTGACTAGGCCACATGTTCAAGCCAGTTCACAAGGTGATTGAAACCTGGTGTTCTTCTATCCAGCTCACATTCCTTCATTCGCTAAGTATTTACTGACCACCTTTCTTATGCCTGGCCTCTTCCTTCTCATCAAAGAGCACGAAGAACATATGGCTTGAGGATGGAAAGAATAAGAACTTAAGGTATACAGGCTCTGGCCAGCCCACTCTGGGTTTGCACCTTCTACCAAGCACATTGGTTCTAGCCACTGAGCCTCACTCTTCTCATCTGTAAAATGGGCAGTATTACTTATCTTGCAGGTTGTATGAGAACTCTGAGAGTGAATGTACATATAGCTGAATAAAGGATAGAGTCATATGGCAGTTATACTCTGATGGGCATATATGGAGGAGATCATTAAAGAAGGTCTTAATATTACATCTTTCTACCACACAGGTTATTGGGTGGATCAAATGAGCTTATGAAGTACGGAAGAACTGCCAAAAAAAAAAAATCTCTGTAAAATGTTGTTGAGATATCATTATGATGAATAGCCCCTAGCCTATGCCTTTTCCTCACCTGGGTGTGAAGCTGCTTGGTATCTCCCAAAGGTCTCCAAAGAGCATGTGAGTTCAGTTGCTCTGGTGAGCCTTTTGCTAGGCTCTAGCTGAGCTCTGGATGAGCTTTACCACACTAAGGGTCAATGTGTCCCCAGACAGAATAGTATTTTAATTCAACAGCATTCAGGAGTTATTAAACTATGATAAATGCTAAAGTGGGAAAGATTACACTTAGACATAAGAAGTGTCACTTGAATCACTTAAAAATATTATAATGTATGGCTAATTGCACCTTGACTATATTATCCAGTGCTGTGAAAACACTTCAGATCCTTAAGTAAGGTACCATTTAAATACCTATTTCGGTATGTAATGGGTAATATTCTTGAGTGCAAAGGTTGTTAAAGGCCCCAGTATTCAATGGGTATCTGTGTGCTGGCCACTCTGTCCATATTAATTCATTTAATCCTCAGAACAATTCTCTGAAGCAATTATTATCACCCCCATTTTACTGGTTGTAGAAATAGAAATTCAGAGATGTCAAGTAACTTGCCTAAGGTCACACAGCTGATAAATGGCAGAGGCGAGATTTGAGTCCAGAACCACTGTCATCATAGAAGCATGACCCCTATTTTTATACTTAATTTCTCCATGTCTCAGTTTCCTCACTTGGAAATTGTTATGGTGACAATAATAATACTGGGTTGTTATGAGGACAAGGTGATAAAATTTATGAAAAGCTCAGAACACAGTGCTCAGTAAATGGAAGTATTTTCACATATTGTTATTATTCTCCCCTAGGGTGTCCTTCTAGCACACTTAAGCTAACAACTCTGGAACTGGGATTCACTTTGGAGAGAAACACGCCCTATTTCCCAGCATGGATTTAACACAGTTGAAGCAACACAGCGTATACAGCAAGACTGGCTACATGATTTGTGTGGCTCAGTGCAAAAAAGAAAATGTGGTGCCCTTGTTCAAAACTTATTAAGAATTTCAGGATGGCAGTGGCAGAGATTTAAACCAAGCATGGGACTCCTAACTGCCAGGTCCTGCGCAACTCTTCAGGTCCCAGGAAGACAGTTCTAGCGGTGGAAGTCCAGGCTGCCTCGACTACTTATCAGCTCTGTGCTCTTGAGCAAAACGCTGGAACCTTTTGAGTCTCTCCCTGATTTCTCATCAATAATGTGGAAAGCATCCCTGCCTCACAGGTTGTAGGGAGAACCGAAGGAGGTGGGTGAAAATTTCTGGCTTAACCATAACCTCCTTGCTGGAGGTTCCCAATCCCGACTGTGCAGAACCACCTGTGAGCCTGTTAAGAAGGTGGATGCTGGCTGCTCTCGAAGATTCAGACCCAGGAGCTTTGGTCTGTATATCTGTATTATTACCAAGATACAGGCAATTCGGATGCAAAGACAGGATCAGCTAGCAATGTATTACCAAGCAAAAGATATTATAGACCATAGAGACACTCAGCTTAATTACTTAGAACAAGGATGGTCCCTCCTTGGTTTTGAAATTACAGCCAAGGCCCACTTGAAGCTCCAAATCCCTGGAAACTCACCCTATGAAATTGTTTCAATGTATCACTTGGTCATTCTGTCAGTGATATGGCTCCAGGGCACACAAAAGATTCCTTTTATGCCACTAGGCAAGGAATCATTCCTCATTTGAAACTGTGACTTCAAGACCAAAGTTTTCACACCGAGCTCCCGGCTTCCCACCCCCAACCTTCTGGCTTCTGGTTGTCACATAACCAGAAAAGACCCGTGCTCGTACAAAGACATCTACAAGAGCAGGCTTTCTTTGGAAATACTTCAAATCCAGGCAGAAAACTGATCGTATGGTGATAGCTCTCCTGCCACCTGGCACTTGTCACTATAGCTCACCCAGCTTCTCACCTGGGTGTCTGTTTCCAAGAACCACAGAATGGCTACATTTGACAAGTTGCACACATCCTCTCATCAAAGCCATTTGATTTTTTTTTTTTTTTTAACAGATTGTGTTCTGCCTGAATGGGAGAGTATTAATTAAGTTTCTATTATATGGGAAGGCAGGTTGGGGGGAGTTAAGAGCTGCAGGGCAGTGGTGGCAAGGCAAAGCCCACGTATGTGTGCAGCCATTAACGGGGTGTTAATTGGGTGGCACATGAACATAAATAGGAAGCTCAGAGGTGCCTGGAGTGCTTAGCTGGTGTACAGGAAAGCCCATGTGCTAACCCCATAATATGATGTAGGCTCAACTCAAATTTCCTGGCTGTAATTTTTCCCCCTATATATTTATGGTAGGGCTGTCGGTGTGATTACCACGTTATGAGGGTCAATGGGGAGAGGCTTCCATTCCCGTGTCAACATACACAGCACAGTGCCCTGGTTCAGTCAAGGGGCAATCTTGGGCTATGGTTGAGACCGCTGCTTCTTTTCTCCTGGTACTGACTGCTTTGAAACTCAACCTATCTCTATCTCCCCAGCCACAAGAAAGTCTAGGTCATTTTCCTTCTCTTCATCCAGCCATCTTAGACTTGATGGGTCCTTCCCTGCTTTCTGGACAGTCTATGGTCAATGTGTGGGTAGCTGGCTACCCAGAGCTGCAAGATGCTTCAGAATGAAGAGAGGAAAAAAGTTCTTTGGGATAATTCTCTAACATTGGAGTGCTGTTAGAAAGCCAAGCTCTCTCCTCTTATATATCATTGTTGAATTGTAGAATGTGACATCTGCAAGGGTTCTTAAAGTCAGCCATTCTAACTCCCAACTTTGTGGGTGATGACACCGAAGCCCAAAGAAGCTAAATGAGTTGCCCAAGGTCATATAATGAGAAGTGACCTAGGCAGAATGGGAAGCTCCATCTGTCAGCAGAAACCAGTGGGCTTTTTGCAACTACGCGTTACCCATCTTGGTTTGCTCTAGCAGACGCTAGTGAGGTCCATGGCTTCTCCTAAACAGTAGTTATCCTTTATCATGCTTCCTTTAAATATGGTTTCTTCATCCTCATGCTGAGCCCATTTTCCATACCTTGCTCCAGTTCTTGGATTATTGCTGTCTGGTTTGGGGCTCTGAAGTCAATGTCACTGGCAAACAGTTCAAAGCCTCTCTCACTGATCTTGATGCCCTTTCCCTCCCATTCAAGGTCTCAGCCCAGCCCCTCTGGGCAAGCAGTTAAGGTTTTCAGTGGCTACGAGCCCCTTCCCAGACCTCTTCACTCTTTTTCAAGCCTAAACATCAGTGCTGCGTTCACATGCGCATGTCACACAAATTTTTCTACTCTTTCCACTTCCAACATAGCTTCTATTTCCAAGGAGTCAAAGGGCTTTTCAGAGTCCATAAAAGTCTATGTACACAATGGCATTTTAGACTCAGCAGTCTTCCCTGGGACTTTTCATTTTCTGCAGGTGATCCTGAGTTGAGAAATGACTTCTAAATCCTACTACTCTCGTGGCTGATTAAAGTCGAGAAGTCCCTGTAGTCTGCCCACCAGTACTTTTGTGAAGATTTTGCATAACTACTGAAAACAGTTTAAAAGATCATGTCTGTGATCTATTAAACAAGATTTTTTTTAAGGGAGATAAAGGGTTTAAAAAGAACACATGAGATAGAAATGGCTGGGTTCTGCTTATTACATGCTAGAAATTATAAGAATAACACACTTACTGCCAATTAAGCAAGTCATTTATCATGAAGCCCTTGCCAGAAAACATATTTGAATTCCTCCAAATTCAAATAAAGAATTAATGGGTAAATAATTTATGTTCAAGTAATTATTTGCAAGACTTTATTTAAACTGGAATTTAGTGAAAGTAATTCAGAGATTTTACTCCTTGCATTATGGAATAAAATTGTTGTTCAATTAGAATGACAACTTGCTTCTCTAGGTGAAAGGACAGGGGCGTGTAAAATTTGGAGATGATTCTCCATGGCTGCTAAGAATGATCTGGTCAAAATGGTTCAGAGGAAGGATAGTGCCTTGGTCGATTCCAGTAACGGAGGAAGAAAGCACAGAATTGCCAGATGAATCAAACTCAGGAGCTTAGGGACCTTTCTCCTGGAGGAACCACACTAAACAAAAATAATGCTGAAACCCTCAAAAAACTCACACCCCTTCCAAACACACACAAATTCAGTGACACCTACATCTGAAACATACCCCCTCGCATGCAGACACCTTCACACACACCTCTTCCTGGCTAAAATAAATAACAGTGCCAGTCCCACCCCTAATGACAAAACACGTCCCAGATGCTGTCAAATTGCTTTCACAGAGTTTAATGAGTTGAGCATCCAGAGACAGACTTGTAGTTGCCGCCTGTCCTGAGGCTTCTGAGTTTTCCAGTGTGAAGAATTAGAGCACTTGGGCCTGGGGACTTAAATTTGTGGGGCTGGGAGGTTCCCAAAGTCTCCAGATCCATTTTCTTTAATTTAAGAGAGAGAAATTGTCATATTGCTTCTCAGCTTCCATTTCTCACCAGTTGGGTGACTATTCATTCCATGGCCCCTTGGCTTGGCTGTACTGTCTTTTATGAAGCATAGCTCTCGAGTCCGGAATTTTGGGTGAGATGGATTACAAGAGCAGAGTCGAACTGCATTCTACCCTCAGGGACCTAGGGGGCCATAGAGGCCCCTACTAGCAGTATGGAAGAGCCCCTCACGACTGGCCAGTCCAAGTGAGATTCCCTGTGGCGTGACCCCCAAGAGTCTAAGGGGACCAGGACGTGGAGACAACATGGGGTTCTATCCCTTTTGCCTCCCTGTTCAATTCCTGTTAGCCAGAAAATCAAGCCACTGTCAGTCCAGCCGGAGAGGTGATGGCAAAACAAAAGCAAAAGGTATGGGTTCTACTAGGGACGGGTGCACAAGATCATCCTTGTTCAAAGAACAAAATGAAGGAGTACATGATAAAATCCTCCTTCCATGCCTCAGGCCATCCCTCTGAATACTCCTTTGGTGGAGAAATTTACAGAGAGCTTCACAAACTCCCCTCTCTGTCATTACTACGGTATACGATTTCCCTATACAATACAATAAAGTGTAAGCAAAAAATTTAAGCTAGCCTTTCAGACTACTAACGATTGTGTAAGCTTGGGACTACAATGACTTACAAAGCTATTGAAAAAAGTGATGCTGCTAAAATAAACCCTACACTATATTATTGCACATAAGACTGATGGGCTCTCCATGTACTCCTGCGATGAGGATGGGGAGGAAATGTAGTAGCATGCATTGGGCAGGCTGGGATATAGCAGCTTCACCAGATCCTCCAGGCCTTCTGGTGGCCCATCAACTCACCATTGGCAGCAGAAGCAAGGAAAGCAGTTAATGGAGAAGATAAGGGAGCCCACAATGGGGCAAAATGTGAAGCATAAGGTGGTCGGGTAGGTTATTTCTTAAAGAATGCCAAGTTTTGAATTATATACATAAATCATATGAAATTATGTAGATTATGTCTTTTGAAAACTTTTCATAATGTAAAAAAAAATAAACCTCCATATACCTATCACTTAGCTTCAACAATTATCAGCTCACAGCTAGTCTATCACCCCCACTCCCCTCCCTATGTGGTTCTGAAGGCAGTCTCAGATACATTTTGTTGGTAACTATTTCAGTATGCCTCTCCAAAAGATAATGAGGTATTTTAAAAACATAGTCCTAATACCATTAGCCACACCCCAAAATTTTTCTTTAACATCATCAGATAACCAGTTGGTGTTTAAATTTCCCAGATTGTCCTTTCAATTTTACCTTTTGAAAGTTTGAATCAGGATCTCATAAGGTCTGTACTTGGAGATTGACTGCCAGGTCTCTTAAATCTCTTTACTCAATAGGTTCCTTTCAAACTCTTTTTGTCCTTGTAAATTTGTTGTTTTTGTTGTTTTGTTGCTGTTGTTATTGAAGAAATTGGGTCGTGTGTCCTGTAGAGTTTCAAACAGTCTGCATTTTGTAGACTGTATCCTTGTGGTGGTGTTTACATGTTCTGCTGTTCCCCTCACCTTTGGTAAATTGGCATTTGAATTAAGAGGCTTCATTAGATTCACTTCTTTGGAGAGACTACTTCTAGGTGGTGTTGTTTGTATCTCTATCAGGAGGGGTTTAATATTTGGATAGTTCTTTTCCTGATGTGAAAATTCACTAATGATCATGGCCTGGATCCATTAAGGATTACAAAATGGTAATCTTTTAATTCTATCATTCCAACCCCCCCTTCCTACTCTTCCCACTCCTCACAACTTTTTCTAATAAAGCTGGAATATTTCCATAGAGAGGAGTTTCCCCTGATTTGATTATCCTGAGTCTTTCGGTTTTGTTTGATTGGTTGTTTTGAAAAATTATGAACTCACAAATCTAAGCCTATTTGATTTGTTGTATTTCAATCCAGTGAAATTCATTGTGGTTACTATTATTGGTAATCATATTGTGTCATGCTTAGCCATTAGAAGTTTCTTCAAGATGGCTCATGAGTATTTGCTTTCTGGAATGACAAAATGTTCCAAGTTCATCTTGTATATTTCTTGCCACAGACCTGAAATCAGCCATTTCTCCAAGGAGCCCTGGATTCTTTCAGTGAGAAGTGATACTTAGAGACCACAATCTGGGTGCTAGGGTTGGTCATTGCTAATGTGCTCATCACTGTTTAAGGAAACACACACATACACAACCTAATATGTAAATTATGTAAACTACATAGGCATATATATATTTAAGATAAAATAGAGTATAAGTTCATACTGATACTTTCTATTCAAGTTCAGAATGATAAGGTTTTAATTTAACTTCTTGACCCTTTTGCTCTATTTCCTTTTACCCACGCTAAAAACTCAGTTCTCAAGGATGCTAATGTAACTACTTATTTGCTTTTTCCCACCCTATACACCCAGTGGTCCCAGAATAACAATGACACTATAACTATCCATAATGTCATTACTGGAAACAGCTTAATATTTTTTGCAGTTCTTTATGTATGTGTGTGTGTATATATATATATATATGTATTTAATATAGAACCAATGAGTTAACCATGCTGTTACTGGATCATAATTATTGAAGTTACAGTTTTAAATCCTAGAACAGTTCAAATTTAAGGACATTACTGACTTATTGTAATTCTTTAGTATTGTAGAAAACTCCTGAAAAAGTTATTTTTCATCTTGGACCATTTTCTCTCCCAGACCTTCAATCAACTCTTCCATAAAATTTTTCAGCCATGTCGGCATGCTAAACTTTCACCACCTACTTGCTAAACTTTAATTCATTTCATTTTCATGGAAGGAAGGAAACCCCTTGACATCACTTATTAGCTCTTCGAAAAAAGTAAAAGCATTTGGGATTTCTTAATGTTTGTTGTGTGAGTAACAATGTTGCACTTCTTTCACCGTTAGCTCAAGTCAATGTTGAAGTCCTAATTCACAGTGTTTATACTGGCCGCGACCAGACGAGACGATTCACACTTTCTGGAAACTGTAGTTGAAAGATCAATGGAATGTGGTAGTTCGGGGAGGAATATGTACCTCCTCTGTATCTAGATGCATAAATGGAAGACATGGTGGGCGACCTAGGGGACACAGACCCTTAAATTCAACACTCTTCTTAGCAACTGATTTCTCCTCCTTCATAATTTTGAAACTGGTTTGAGAAGAAAAGAGTTGTTCCAGGATCTAAGATATTTTACTGAGCTGCCAATATATGGGGTAAGAAGTTCTTATTATTGCCTTTTAATACCCTGGGCTTGGTAGAGCACTAGAGTAACCCCATTTTTTTCAAAAACATCTCCCCTGCCACCTCAACTTTCAACTACTGCAACAGTGCCTCACTTGGTCACCCTATGTCCCTCCACCCAAATCTATTGTTCACACAGAAGCCAGAGTCAGGGGAATTAGACTTAACCAGGTTCAAGACTTACAAAGCTATAGTGATTAAGATAGTGTGGTGTCAGGAAGAGACCAATGGAACAGAACAACAAGCCCAGAAACAAATACCTGCACACCTTAATGCTTGCTTTATGACAGAGGTGGTTCTGGACACCAAAAGGAAAGGATGAACACATTGTCTTATGACCATATTTCCATCTCAACTGCTACTGATAGCTACCATCTTTAACAGCTACAGGGTATTGCACTGTATGAATATGCCATTATTGTACCACCATTTATTTAACATCACACCTCACTCTTAATTTAAGTTGCTCCTATTTTTTTGCTATTAAAAACAGTGCTGCAATGGAGATTTTTGTATCTAAAATGTTAAACACAGACTTGTTTTTCCTTATGATTGTGATTTCCTTATGATTAGTCTTCAGACAAAAAAAAAAAAAAATAGGTCAAAGGGATTTTGATATTTTAGGAAATCTTGGTCTAAATTTCCAAATTCTTCCCTAAAATGTTTTCTATGCCCAATAGCAGCATACGAAAAAGTCAAGATCACTTTCTCTGATAACAGTGACTATTACATTTTAAAGTGTTTTTGCATTTTGGTGGTGAAGAAAGCTACCTCACAGTTGTTCTAATGTGCGTTTACTTAATAATCTGTGAAGCTATTTTTTTGTTCCCAAATGACTATTGGCCCTTTAAAGTTATTCTTTTGTGAAATGTTTGTTTTGTTCTTGTATGAGTTACCAAACTGCTCTCTTTCTCACACCACTCCAACCCACCAGGTATAACCATTGTGAAATTAATAACTCTAAGCAGCTATGGTGTACCTACTACCTCTGCTCCAACACTTTCAAATGATTCTTGCTACCTACAGGATGAAATCCAAGGTCTTGACCCTAAGCATGATCTGTACCAAAATAATCCAGCATTACCTTCCACCATAACTCTTCTCACACAAACCTTCACCCTTGACCAACTTGGTCTGCTCCGCATTCTTTCCCATTAATGGTGGTATATTTCCCCCTCCATGCTTTTGCTCTCATTGTTCCCATCTTATTATCTCCTTCTTTTTACCTGTTCATTTCTTATCTCCTTTTATGCCTAGCTCAAGTGCACTATCCCTTTAAATCTTTCCCTGGGAGAATATCAACTCCGACTTTCCGCGACACTTACTGTAGCACTTTCTTGTGCTCCATGCCATCTACATTTTAAAAACTTTCCTTAGAGAGCAAACATCCTAACCTAAATGTAAAACTCTCAAGGAGGAAGATAGTACACCTTGCAGTTCTTTTATACCATTGTCTTATGTAAAGTCCCCAACATAGTGTGTGGATGACTCCCATGGTTCTATGAAGGGGAATGTGTCAATGGCAACTTGGGGGAGATCCAATTTTTTAAATATTTTTACATCTGCATAACACCAAACCTTGTAATGAAAGACTTTTATTGGACTTACAGATTTTAATAATAATATCTGATTTCTGAGCCATAAGGGAATAAAGGTGTTCAGCTCAAATAGACATTAAGATGGTATTAGTACCAATCTGGTGAAGTTGGTGAAATAACCATTACTGGGTCATTCTGAAATACTTTTACTTTCTGCTTTTATGACCTCACAGCCCTAATCTCAGCACAGGGTAGAGCTGCACTGTGGGCTGGTGGACTCTGGAGGAGGGATAAGAAGTGTATGGAGTAAAACACAATAAATGCCAAGTTCCACCTTTGCTCTTTACAGGCTGTAAACATGTTACCTAACTCAATTCATCTGTATACAAGGGGTAGTAATATATTCCTCCAGATTGCTGTGAGGATTAAGTAAAATAATGTGTATAGAGTAGGCAAAGTGCCTGCTGCAGAGCCAAACTCAATACATGAAAGTCACTGATAATATAAGCAGAAAATAAGAGTATCTTGCTGGTCTTTTGGGTCCCTCAAGAATGAAGAGGTTGGGTCAACATGGGCAAAAATAAAATCAGGCATGTCCAGGGCAATAAGGAACAAAAGGCTGGGGTCTTGTTGGAGGGCTACTACTAAAATACTTATTCATATCCTACTTGTAGGGTAGTAGTTTCAAAATGTTGTTTTAGGGGTGGAATGGTATGAAAAGAACAGAGTGTAATATGCAATGCTTACTTCTGACTGAAGGTAGCATCAAGTGTTATTGACACCCACTGGAAACAACAACCAGAGGTGCTGGAGTCCAGAAACACAGTTACTATGGAAACTTCTAAAGTAACTCAAGAGTGATAGCTATGTTATTTGGCTCTACAGTGAGAAACTGGGAAGAGAGTTGAAATGGAAAATATAAAAAGTAACCAGGCAAAAATATAAATAAATAAATAAATAAGGAACGAAAGAAAGCAAAATAGCAATATGGATTTCAGAAAAGGAAGAATTTAAGGTTGAAGGTACAGAACAGAATGAAGCATGACCATAAAATGTTAAAAAGCACAGATTATAAAGGAGATATAGTATCAGTAAACTTGTATGCACCATACAACATAACAGCTAAATATATAAAGAAAAAAGCTTTAAACCTACAAGAAGATTTTAATTAAAATAAAATGAGGTGATGATATTTATACATATCTCCCAGAATTGGACATATCTAGGAGACAAAATTAAGGACAGAGGGAATTAAGTATTTTTTAAACAACCTTGGAAGAATAGATAAATTGTTCAAGTTAACATTATCTGATAAACTAGTGAATGCACTGAGGTAAGAAAACGAGGTCATTGGTGTCAATATTTAGAAAAATAGATAAAATCATCTCTTTTGTCTGATATGCTTGAATGCCTAGAAAACCCAAGGGACTCCAATAAAACACTAGTCAAATAAATGAGGCAATTTAATAAAGATAGTAAAGATAAATACACAAAAATCAATAGCTTCACTCTCTACTAGCAATAAGTACCTAGAACTGAGAATAGGAAAAATTATAATAGAATTAAAAAAAACCCATAAAAATCCATAGGGACAAATTTAACATAAAATAATTTGAACCCAGGCTACATTTTCCTATGGCAGCTATACCTTCTCCAGTGACGTCTGAATTTCAGCCTTGGGGTTGGGGGGGCATCCCTCTTCCAAGTGCTTGGTTCCATCCTTGTGTTCTTTCTTTCAGCCCTACAAATAATAGCTGATTTCTGCATTTGCTATTCCTGTATTCCTTAGAGTCTTTTAACTCTTTTAGAAGTCAATCACCTTTCACTAGTTAGTAAGTCTTTACATATATTTTCCATGTTCAAATTGCTGGTGTGGTTTCTGCTTATGACCAGACCTTGACTAAAACAGATCTATATGAATAAAACTGTAAAATTTTATTAAAAGACCCCAAACAAGAACTGAGAAGATAGAAAAGTATTTTCACAGATAGGAAACTATCAGTTCTTCCATGTATGTATATATGTATGTGTGTGTGTGTGTGTGTGTGTGTGTGTGTGTATTTAATGCAATTCTAATTAAAATTCTAACAAAGTTTTCTCTATTTTTTTGGAAATGGATAAAAAATACCTTAAATTCTAATGAAAGGGTAATCACATGAGAACAGTAAAAAAAAAAAAAAAACATGAAAAATAATTGTAATGAAGGATATGCCTTGCCAGATACAATGCCACAGTAAACAAATCTAAGTGGTACTGGCAGACAGACAAGGAGTTCAGTGGAACAGAATGGAAAATCCAGGAAAAGATCCTAGGATGCATTAGAATTTCATATTATGACAAAGACAATTTCATTTCAGAGGACAGAGGTGGTTTTATTTAACAAATTGTACTGGTACAAATGGCTAACCCTCTAGAACAGTAGTAGTCAAGCTTTTTCTGTAAAGAGACAGTAAATATTTTAGGTTTTGTGGGCCTTATGGTCTTTGATGCAACTGCACAGCTCTGCCATTATAGTGTAAGAACAGCAAAGACAATATGTAAATGGGTGGCCATGGCTGTGTTACAATAAAACTTTATTTACAAACATAAGCACTGGCCTGTGGACCATAGTTTATCTATCTCTGCTCTAGGAGAAGATAAAATCAGCATCCTCCCCTCAGCTCTCCTCATCTCTGACCAAATACAAATATAAATTCCAAAGGAGTAAGACCTGAATGGAAAATATAAACCACAAAGACCTTTTAGAAGAAAAATCCAGATGGTCTAGATGTACAATCATGTCAAAAAGGGCATCCATCTTAATCAAGTCAAGAAACCAGAAGCCATAAAAGAAAAGTTGGATACACTTGACTACATAAAAATGTAAAACTTTATATGACAAAAGATGCCATAAATAGTCTAAAGACAAAAGAACAGATTTGAGAAAAATGTTTGCACCACAGATGACTGATGTTTCTAATCTTTAAAGAGCTGTTACCAATTGGCAAGAAAAAAAGACCAACAGCCCAACAGAGAAACGAGCAAAGGGTATGGATTTTAGTTTAAGTGCAATTGGAAGCCTTTGGAGGTTTTGAGCAGGGGAGCGATAATGATTTATGTTTTAAAAAGACCACTCAGGCTGCTGTGTGGAGAATGGATCACTGGGGGCAAGGGGCAATCATAGAACCAGGGAGGCCAGCCAGGATGTTTTTGCAGACTCCCCAGAGAGGGCTTAATAGATGTTCAATAAACATGGGCTGGTTTTGATGAAAACATCTATGCCATGCTCCCTATGGCTTCTTGGCCAAGGGTTCCTGGGCTGACTCCTTGATCCTTTCTTTGAGGGAAGACAAGGTTCAGAATATGATATGACTCTCCTTAAGTTTTTCCATGTAAGCAAATGTGGGCCACTGGTTGTCTGAATCCAAGAGCTTGCTCTGGCCAGGATGAGTCCTGAGCTAATCCTGCTTTACTGCCATTAATGGAGGCTTCTCTTAAGACACCTGCATGTTTGGTCCATGTGGTTCAGTCTGATTGTCCTTCTTGGCTCCGGTTATGGGGAGGTGGTCGGGAAGCAAGAAGACTCACTGCACTCTTGAGGAATTAGTGAATTCTTGCCCTAATGAGGCCAGGCATGGGAAGAAGCCACCTGGTTGTGAGACATTTTTTTCCACGTGTGAATCCAAGAGTTTTCTCCAGGTAAGTGGTCAGAGTGAAGTAACAACTTGCTTCTCCTCCACTAGGAAGTGGGTTCTACACACCTCACAGCAGGACCAGCAGCTAGAGTGACACGACAAAGGACTGCTCCCCCTCCCTGGGCAAGGGGTAGGGAGCCCGAGGCAAAAATCTGAGGCTGCACAGCAGCATTGGGCCTAGAGCTGGTAACTCAGGCTCTGTGCAGAGACTCTGCTTTTTCAAATGTAAAATAAAAAACATCCTGGACAGGAGGGATCTCTAGAGAAAAATGAAAGAACACACACAGACGTGAGCTGCTGGGGAGAGGCAGCAGAGCTGACATTTGCTGCAAAGGGAAGAGAACAGCATCTCCACAGAGGGACCCTGCAGCCTGCCATAGAGCTCTATGCAGCTTATCTTTGTGGAGGTCTCTCTGTTGTCTGCAATCCCTTGTGGAGCAGGCAAAGGAAAGTGGATCTGTACTGGCGGGTGGGGGTGGACACTGTTAGCTCTCTGCAAATCTGCATCTCACAGCTGCATCTGGGCAAGCTGCAGATGTTCTATTCTCCATGACTGAGCCTGCGTCTGGTTCCCCAGGGAGACAGGCACAAAGGGCCCCGCTGGCCAAACATGCTGGTCTTTAACAGCAGTGCCTTGCACTGTGCACATGCACACATTGCTGCCTACTGAGAAGAGTGTGTGCATTCTGGAGAGTACTACCATGCTGTAGGCACTCAGGAAATTCTGGATCCCTTCAGTCATTTTTGTATTGCCAAAATATCTACCCAAAAGTGGATGTTCAACACACTCTGAAGAAACAAGTGAATGAGCAGATTATTTTACTCATGTTCTCATAATCCATCTGGATATGTAAAAATCCAAAGCAGAGGTAAGACCCGGTGACTTTAATTCCTGCCATGATATCTAATCCCCTAGGCTGGAGATTGGCAAACTACAGCCTGAGGGCCAAATCTGTCCTACAGTCTGTTTTTTGTTTTTTTTTTTAAATAAAGATTTATTGGAACACAGCCACAACAATTCATTTATATGTCTTCTATGGGTCACTTTTGAGCTCCATCAGCAAGACACTTGAGTAGTCACAGCAGAGATCATAAGGCCTGTGAAACTGAAATATTTACCATTTGGCCCTTTATAGAAAAATTTGCTGACCCATGCTCCAGGCCACTGTCTAGATTCAGCAAGTCTGAAGTAGGGGTCAAGGATTCTGGTTTTCTAAGAAGCTTCCAGGTGACACTGATGCAGATAGTCTGTGAGCCACTCACTCTTTGAGCAGCAAGGTTCTAGGACATTCTTTCCCAAACAAAACAAAGGTATGATGCATGAATGAATACAAGTCTAGGAGCACTCACCAAAAGAAGGGACTGAAACTCTCTCCTTCGTTCATCCACATGTCTGGGAACAGCCAAAAAGTTAGACAGATTCTGCTTTCTGACCCTCAGCATCCATTCACTCCCTTCCTGATGGCAGCCATTTTGAGATCTATCTCTCCTCCCATTCCAGTTCATAGGGCTCAGGCAGGGAGACAGCATCTGATCCAGGCCTATCCCAATCAGCATACTGCATTTCCCCTGGGCCACCATGATTGGTGGAGGGATGATCATGTGACCCATGGGACTTTTGTGGGAACTTCTGCGAAAAAAATGTTCCCTCTCACCCAGAACATCTGTAGCCAGAGAAGGTAGGATCTGGGCTGCTGGAGCCATCTCAGGACCCTGAGAGGAGACTCCTCCAGGAAAAGGAACCAGTACAGAGGAGACAGCTCCAAGTGACGGAGAGAAGAAAGTTGGTGACCTGGTTTCAGTCCCTAATCAAACTTTACCTCTGACCTAGTTGTCCAAATGGAACTTACTCTAAGTTTTTCAGTTATGTGAGCTCATACATCCTCTTCTGCTTCTGCCATTTGGAATCGGGGTATCTGTGCTTTGCAATTGAAAAAAAAAATGTCCTGATGGGAAAAGTTAATAAATCTTAGACTGCGGTTGAACATCTAGGTCCATGTTCACTTCTGCCATTAATGGAGGCTTCTCTTAAGACACCTGCATGTTTGAAAACATTTTGGCACATTGGCACAAGAGCGTGTAAAAAATAGCTACCCATCTCGGAGGTGGGGCACCTGTTGCCTCGCCATCACCAAAGTTGCTATTGCTTACTGACCCTGGCAGCTCCAATCTCTCCAACTGCCACCAGTTCATGTCACAACATTCACTCAGTTTCCAGAAGAAAACTCCTGGCCAAAGGGCTCATGAATCCTGCCTCAAGTCAAATGAGCAAAGAAATACCAAAGGGCAGGTCACCCCAGGCAAAACTAGAGCAGGTAATGGTAATACTATCCCAGGTTCTCATAGCATCTTCTCAACCTTAAATTAACCAATGTGTGTTTTCCCCTCTCTCTCTTTCTCTCTCTCTCTCTCTCTCCCCCCCCCCTAGTAAACAGATTGGAAAGGGTCTTATTAAACAACCCATAGGAATTAAGTACACCAGTTCTCAAATCAGATAGATCTGGATTTGAATTCCAGGTCCCCACTTACTGTATGAGTACAGATAAGCTTAAACTCTCTGAATCCCCATTTCCTTATTTTTAACATATTTACCTTGCTGGGTTATCATAGTGAGATGAAAGAATGCATATAGTGGTTAGTTATAAGACTATTATACATTGTAAAAATCATATTACAGTCATAATATTAATATTGTTTTAGTTCCTCATAGGGAACAATTCCTTTTTTACCCCAACATTAGGAGCTCCTAATGTTAGACTTTCAGTCACAGCAACAGAGCTGTTGCTTATGTCTGGAAAATGGCCACTTAATGAAGGTACAGGAGGTCTGCATACTCCTTAGGTAATGACCTTGAGAATCAAAACACAGGCCCTATGGCTAGAAGTCAAAAGAGGGATTTCAGAGATTGGAGTAGCCATTGGGTAACACTCAGGCTTTAAAATATATAGCTCTTAGAGGTCGTTATAATCACTGAATTGTGATGGATAATCCTAGAATTGGTTGAGGGTGGGACAGCCATGAGCCTCTTACCACATAGGTCAAAGGTGGCATCAACCAGTAAGTCTGTAAAGGCTCTCCCTCGCAAAAACTAAGAAACTAAGAATCCATTGTTCTAGTAGCGTGAAGAAAGGGCTCAGGGGCAAAGGGAAGTAGTTCTTTCACTCCAAGAGCAGTCATCCCAGGATTCTTGCTTAACTGACAAAATAGAGTGAACTGCAGGTGGTCAGCACATCCCTGGTATTTCCATCCCATCTGACAGTGGAGACTGTGTGGGTCCTGTTTCCTCCGTATACTAATAACCTATGTCAGGTGCATTATTTGAGCAAATGACAAGGTCCTTAAGTCAAGACTCATTAACGCTAAGTGTGGTACACAGCGGATTTGTGCCAGGCAAGCAAATCCTTATCATTTCTCATTTTGGAAATTTCACATTTCATTTTGCTTCACGAATCCCACAACTCCATGGTAATGTAGATTAACATTTTGAAAAAAAAAAAATAATATTCTGCTTGGGAGAAAAATCAGACATTAGACTTGATAAGAAAAGAGGGGTAATGTTGAAGGCTTCAGGATAACCTATTACCTTGGAGAATAAAATGCCATTCATTGTTTTCATTTCCCAAGTCTGTGGGAAGAATTATTTAACGATTATTTTCATAATTTTGAATGCAGTTAATTTCTATAAAACCCATGGACAATTTTCCTATTTTCAATGATTTTCCTCCCATCCTTTCCCCCAAGAGCCTTTGAATTGGACAATTTTTTTTTTTTTAATTAAAAAAAAAATTGAATGGATGTGCCTCATGAGGGCTGGCAGTATTTTCAAGAACTGGTACTAATTTATTCAGGTCCGTATAAAGTAATAGAACACATCTTTACACACGTGGCACAGGAACACGCTGCAAACGCCCACTGCTCTTCCGTGCGCTACCGTTCCTTGGCGGAACACACAGGAAACTTCCATATATCAGAGATCACTTATGACAGCCCCATCTTCTGTATAAAAGGTCATCTCCCAGCAGAAGAATAGCTCGCCTAGTTAAAGGGATACCAATTTTTAAGCGCTCTGCCAAGCCGAAGACCGAGTGAATGAGGGAGAGAGGGAGATGTCAGATTTCAAATGCAGGGCACGCTCGTTGCGCGCTCGGGTGCTGAGCTGGTAGGAGGGGGAGAGAAACCTCTATTTAGAGATGATTGGAAAAAAAAAAATCAGCGCTACACAGTGCACTTCACAAGGAACGGGGGAGGCTGCGCTTCCCCTCTCTTCAGATGTGACAAAATGGCCGCCGTGGAAACGCAAAGCAGCAGCAAATGGCGGCGGAGGGGCTTCCCGGAGCTTGAGGAGATGTGTGTGCACGCCCGGGGCCCGTGGGGCGCGCGCGGTGCTACCTGGGCTGGGAGGCTTGTAAGATTCAGGTGCAGAAAAGGGGTGCATGTAGAAAGAAGGGGCAGTCGACAAGGAAAGCGGTCAGAGAACAGTAAAGGGTGGAGATTTGGGAGAAGCGACCCTCCAGGAAAGTATGTTGACTACGAGACGCTTGGCATTTGCAGTATTTTAGCCACCTCCAACTATAATCATGCCAGATCAAGGACCCAACAATGTCTCTGCAAAGCCTCATTAGCTGCTTAGAAATACCTTATTTAAAATGACCCCAAGACTGTCCCAGATGAAAGGACAGGTGGTTGGAGGCACAGAGGCGAGGTAATCCCTGAGCACACCTGCCAAGCAGGCGATGCAGATCTCTGCCCTCCTCCTCCTCCTCTCCCCTCTCTACTCGCTTCCTGGCGACCTGGCTTCCAGGAGTTGTGGCCTCCCTTGCTGTGCCAGCTGCGCCAGGCACCACAATCTGGCCTGAATTCCCTCTCTGAAGGCCTGTGTGACAACCAGCCAATCTGGGCAACCCTGTTTTTCCCTCCTTCAGGACAAAGTTACATTTAGTTAGGCCTTTTCTTTCACAAGGCAGATGCCAAAAGCAAAGAGAGTGAAGCAGTAGGGATTTCAGACACTGTGTACAAGTCCCCTTGGGGTAACCCTGGGGCTGGAGCCTTTACGGCACCGTGACAGAGAACTGGTCCGCGCAGACCATGACCAGCGCACCTCAGACGCTTCATCTCTCTGTGTGCAGAAGTGTGTTCTGTCGCTCTCTGCTCGTTATTCCTGGAGCCACACTGACACAAATATGCATTCCCCCAAAGATGCACATATGTGTACTGCACATGAGTGTGACACTCACAAGCACACTCGTGGCGTTAGCAAAGCCTCTTTCTTCTTTGGGTTTCTCCGTATCCTCTAAAGCGGGGGGGGGGGGACAAAATTGCCTGTTGTCAATAAAGTTTTACTGGAACTCAGACACACTTATTTGTGTGCTGTCTACTTGTCTTTTGCACTATAACAGGGTTGAGCAGTCATGACAGAGATTATATGGTCCACGAAGTCTAAAATATTTACTCTCTGGCCCTTTAAGAAAAAGTTTACTACTGACATTTACTCTAAAGTAGCACCTTAGATCTGGAAAATCTTTTTCTTTCTTTAATTGCCAAAAGGTCTTTCTCTCATTTAAAAGTAGTTCATAAACCTCCACCTCTTAGATTCATAGAACCCGATAATTACAAGATGTATTTTAGACTCTTAGTCCTACCTAAAGCCTGGTGTGTGATTCCCCTCTGGAAGATCTGTGGATGTCCCATCTTTGGAGGGGATTGCACGTGGGAGTCGGGGACCGCGTCAGGCGGCTGAAGGGCGGGCGGTTGCTGTGGATGCGCAGAGCAGGGGTAGCCCAGACAACTACCAAACTCGGGTGAGAAGCCGGGTGCCAAGGAAGCCCAGCCAGACCTGCAGGCACCGATGGGGTGTGCTGAGGGCAGCAGGTGGGAAGGGGGATCAGCTATACCTGAGCCATCTTACTGGGGTCGGGAAAATGTTCTAAAACGGGAATATGGTGATGGCGACATAACTCAATAAATTTACTAAAAATCAAATAAATAAATAAATAAATAAATAAAATGTCCCATTGGACATTTCCAATCAACGGGAACACACAATTGCTCACAGGGAATCCTGCAATGTTTCCCAACAGCCACTGGGAAGCTCTTTCCTTTTTAAATCTAAAGTGAAAAAAATCTAATTTCCTGTAATTTCTACCTATTGGTTTCCATTCTGCCCTTTGGGGCTAGTCAGGGAAAGGGGGACAATCCCCTTTATAAGAGAACACATCGAGACTTGGAGACAACTGACAAGCCTTACATTTGTATTTTGCTTCCCCAGATTAAATGCCCCAGTCCCTGTCTTGTTCCTTGTGTGATGTGGAGTAAGCTCCCTGACCCCTCTGTCACTGCTCCTGGATGCCACTGTCCTTTTTACACTTAGAAGGTTGTGAGGACTTTGGGTCTCTCCTCAAGCAGGGCATTTACTTCTGTCAGCACAGTTCTGATAGGTCAGCAGAGGAGGTTTCAGAGGGCAGAAAGCAGAGATGGCCGCTCTCTTTCTAGAATCCCAGGCACAGGGTGACACCGTGGTCTAACCAGGCCCCGTGGTGCCCTCTGAGAATCGTCATACCATTCTGTGCCAGTGGCTAGAGGCCTCCAGAAAGCTGGTTCTACAGAATGCTGTATTTTGAATTAACCACTCAACAAATCATAAAACGGGATTGTCAGATTCATTATGGGAAAAGCTGTGCTGAATATAATGCTTTAAGCACGTGTTGTGGCTGCTGGGGATACAACTGGTGTTAGTGGCTTAAGGGGCTCAGGAAATTTCCCTGAGACCATAACAAAGGAACAGCCAGCGTTTGGTGAGAACAATGGAGGATGGACCCTTTTCCTTACATTGATGAAAGGAGATCTTCTTTATTATTTAAAAATTTGCCACTCCAAACGCCCACATCCCCCTTGGTGCACCATGTCAGAGCTACTGAGGAGGAGGCAAAAAAAAAGGGGGGGGAGCAGGAAAAAAAAATCATTAAACAACCCCCCAAAAAGAGGGCTCAATGAGGTCTCATTCTGTGGTAATGAGCTCCAATTTAACACGATCATTATTTCTGACATTAAAGGCCTGAGAATAGTGTCACATGCCCAGAAGCTATTTTTTTTACCCACTAATCCCAGAAATAAGAAGCTGCCGTTAGGGACAGTGAGTCAGGGGCTGTAAAAGTGCTTTGAAATAGGAATGTTGCAACAGAATGCCCTGAACATGGGAAGCACAGCCCACACAAGGCCCTTAGCCACCTTTGAGTGCCCCCAGCTTCCACCACCTGGCCACCTCAAGACTGCCAGACGTTTGCTGTGACTGTTGAGTGAGCAATTAAGGGCACAGGTTTGGTGTCAGATGAATTCTGGATTTGAGGCCTGGCTGTCCCGTGTGTGCCCAAACCATATGCCTTTGGGAAATTTTTACTGAAGTTCCCCATGCCTTGCTTACTCATCTGCAAAATAGAACTAATAACAGTAGCTACTCCTGGGTGGGGATTAAACGAAATGGGGTGCAGGAAACAGACTCCAACATACCACAGAGGAGGAAAAAGTCCCCGGGGTGATGGGAAGGGATATCCTGAGGCAACAACTGGCCCTCAGACTTACAGACCACCAGTCTTGATGGGAGCAATCAGAAAGCTCTGGGAGGACTTTTATCAGAACACCCAATATATTTGAATATATTGAGAGAGGAGATGCACACAAATGGGGGAGAGTTTATAGATGTGTCCAGGATTACTACCTAGAAACCTAAGAAAAGCAAAAATAGAACCATTGAAAACAGAGTTAGGTAGGGAAAAACTGAGTAATTATAGTATACTACATGGCTCAGCTAGGCTGAATATTGATCTAATGAAAATTATATCACCATAGTGGGAGGATGGGAATTTTATGCGGTTTCTTGAGGGGGATATTTAAAAGAGGGCTGGGTCTCATTTTCCATAGTGGGAAGTAAATAGATAAAGCCTAGAAGTAAAAATTAAGAAACAGGAATTTAAAAAATGGTATTTAGAGAAGTAGAGATAAATTCCTAAGAGTCTCAGTTAAAAGAATGAAAGAGTTTATCTCTGGACAGTAGGCACTGGGTGGGTGACTTTCGGGGAAGTGTGTATATCTAAAAACTGTGTATGAATAACTGATAAAATTAAGATTAAATTTAAAAAATTAAAATTCATATTGAAATGTATTCCACCAATTGATTTCATCACCAGTTCCTCTAGATTTATTAGAATTAAGTCCAGAATTGGCAGTTACTCTTTTGTCTTAACGTTCTCATAGATGAAATGCTGAACAAGGGAGGTCAAGAATGTTTCGTGAAGTGTATTTCTTTCTTAAAGATTTATTTTTAAGGAATCTCGGGCGCCTGGGTGGCTCAGTTGGTTAAGCGACTGCCTTCGGCTCAGGTCATGATCCCGGAGTCCCTGGATCAAGTCCCGCATCGGGCTCCCTGCTTGGCAGGGAGTCTGCTTCTCCCTCTGACCCTCCCCCCCTCTCATGTGCTCTCTCTTTCTCATTCTCTCTGTCTCAAATAAATAAATAAATAAATAAATAAATAAATAAATATTTTTAAGGAATCTCTACATCCAAATTGGTGCTCCAGTTCACAACCCCAAGATCAAGAGTTGCATGCTCCACCAACTGAGACAGCCAGGTGCGTCAGGAAGTGTATTTTTAACAGAAGGAGATATGCAGCATATGTGGAAGGGTACATTTTGTACATGTGAAGTTCAGAGTCATGGATAACAAAACATGAGCCAAGAGATCTAGCTGGGTGGTCTGGAGTAGAATGATAAGACATCACTTCCATTTCTTTCCCATAAGGATATCACTTCCCATAAGGTTATTCCTTCCATTTCTTTCTCTGTTTACCCATAGGTACACATTCTCCACTACATTTCAACCCACTCGTTCAAGGATTCCAGGCCTTACTGTTTAATTTTTAGATCTCACAGAGCATCTTCATACCTGCATTAAACTTTCAAGTTTGCTTTGTTTCTTAGTTACATAAAGTATGGCTGGGATATGGAAAACTGGGGCATAAAGATTATTTCTGATGATCATTCTTGTATTTTTTTCTTTAAAGTATCAGAAAACTTCTATTATCCTTTTAAGATCTTTTCATAATCTTCTGCCTTATATAATTTCTTAAAATGTCATTTGCATCATATTTTTTCCCTCCTATCCCCCCAATTTAAGCTTAACCTATTTCCTTGATGAAATCAGCATGTCGCTTGTCAATATGTACTTGACCATCCCCACAGTCTGATGATTGGCCCTAATGGTTGTCCCACAGTTGTTGCAATATTTCACCATCCAGATACTGGCCCTCTCCCTTCCTCCACACAAACTTGACATTCAGTGCTACTAATCTGGCCAGCTGTTCACATGCCAATTCCTTTGTTACCAAAGTCACAATCTTGAATTTGAAGCAGAAATGAATACATACCTAATGTAATTGGAGCAATTCACAACTTTAAAAGTCATTGGAGGATAAACTCCAGTTTCTACTGGCAGGACACTTGCCTTCTCATGAGAATCTTCCCTCTGACACTTTGTGCTACTTTCCAGCACAATGAATAAACTAAAGAAACTAAAGAAAGTGGGGACCTGATTTCTGGAAAGAGGACAATGATACCTGGAGAAAAACATATTCTAATGAGAGTCACCACAATATCCAGTGGGCCAAAGAGCTGTTACAAAGGAAAGTGCTAGAAAATACTGAAATGTTAATTAAGAACAAGAAATCTTTAGCCATTTCCATCTCTATGCCACCAACTCTACTAAAGTCCTATTTAGTATTTCAAATAACTCTAAATAGAGACACAAACAGATCTGCTTACAAAGGTACACAAAACCTATTGAAATCCTCGAAACTGGTATGATAAATAAATAACTGTTTAGATTTTATACTAACTGAAACTTTTACATGGTCCCAGAGCAAATGAAACTGCATCATACCCTTTTTTTAAAATATTTTATTTATTTATTAGAGAGAGAGAGAGAGAGAGGGAACACAAGCAGGGGAGTGGGAGAGGGAGAGGCAGGCTTCCCGCCGAGCAGGGAGCCCAATGCGGGGCTCGATCCCAGGACCCTGGGATCATGACCTGAGCAGAAGGCAGACGCTTAACGACTGAGCCACCCAGGCGCCCCTGCATCATACCCTTTAAAAAACATTTCCAGAAGCCTACTTCTATGTGCCAAGCACTGACCTCAGCCATCTTATATTCATTATCTCATGCCATTCTCTTATAAAACCACTTGATAGATCAGGAAACCAAGGCCCAGAAAAAGAAATTTCCCTAGGGTTTTGAAGCTAAGTGGGTGGAGCTAGGACTTGAACCCAGATCTGATCCCAAAGACCATGCACTTCCTCACAAGAGCAGTGGTTCTCAATGAGGTAATTGGTATTGTCTAGGGGGAATTGGTATTGTCTGGGGACATTTTTACTTGTCACACCTGGGGATGGTGGTCCTACCAGCATCTAGTGGGTAGGGGCCAAGGATACAGCAAAACCTCCTACAATGCAGAGGACAGCCCCACAGCAAAGAGCCCTCTGGCCCCCAGTGCAAACAGGATCGAGGCTGAGAAACCCTACATTGTGCTATACGAGGTTTTATTTAAGAAATTCTGAATTGCTCACTGCCTTATTCCCAGTACCTAGAACGTAGTCACTGTTAATGGTCTTATAACTATCACCAAATGGATTATTTTTCTGAGTTATTAAAGCTCCTATACTGCTATTTAAGGACACCAATTGTTTTTCTTTCATAAGTGATTATGTGATTAATCCTTTCAAAGGCCTATAGACTGGACTTCACTGCAGGATAGGGATCCTGATGTGCAAAACTCACTACAGACATCCCACTAACGAGCCCGTTTCCCACCTTAAGTGCAGACATATAAGGCGTCTTCAGATTTGTTCCTATACATTCCAGCTGTCCCCCGGACTCAGTTAAATGTGCTCACGTGTACGTGTTCAGTAGAGGTAAGCTTTTGACGAGGTTTAGAGGAAAACAACGGCTTACGCTAAGATTCCTGTTTTTCTCCTTCATTCTTTTATAATCATCACCCTACCTGAAATAAATAGGACAGGGTCTTAGAGGGATGCAGTATTCTGCTGAAGTTGGGGAGAAGTGGCTGAGGGGTTTCAGAAGGTAGGGAGTTCGAAAATGGGAAAGACACAGTATTCTCTGTCAGCCTCCCAGTGTCATGTTTCTCCCTTTCTGTCCAGTTTCTAGGATGGGAAGAGGCTCATGGGGAGGAGAGGATGGAAAATGTGTCCATCCCATGATGACTGACAGGTGGTTTATTTATGAGTGCCTTCCGTGGTGTAAGTGTGACATGCAGGATCACGCTGGAGAGAGCCGTATTTGACCTTCCTAACCTCCTTTTGCAGCACTGATAGCTTCCTAACCAGGGAACACTGAAATGTGTACCTGCTGGACCAGAAGATTCTTTGTTGTTGTTGTTCATTCATTCGATGCAGTTTAAGTGCCCAGGTATCCTTCCAGGCACACGGACAAGCTACGTTTCCCAGCCTCACACGTAGTTAGGGGTGGCCATGTGGAGGAGTCCTGCTCGTGGCAGGGGGGTGGAGGAAGTGTGAGCCATGTCTGTGCCTAGACCTTAAGACACTGGGTGTGCTGCCTCCTACTTGAACCCTTTCCCACTGGGTGGCACCTGTGGGGGCCCAGCTTTGATCCTGCAGATGGCAGCGATCCCTGGAAGACAGCAGAACCGCATGAAGGGAGGAACGTGAACAGCTCTCTTGTGAGCACAAAATTCAATTCGTTGTTCTTTGGCTGCTCTGTCATCCAGCCTCTTTGCCATAGAGCCTTTGTTATGGATGCCTGATACCAGTCTATGCCCTCACGGAACTTACATTCTAAACAGATACCACATAATGAAGGTAGTCAGGGAAGGTCTCTCTGAGGAAGTGGCATTTACAATGAGACATGGTAAGGATGCATAGTAAGGATAGCCCACCATGCAAAGACCTGGGGACTCAGAAAGATGGAAAACTGAATGCAAAGGTAGAAAATAACCTGTGTGTGAGGAATGGAAGAGGAGAATAATGTGGCTGGGGTGTAGGCATTAGGGTAACAGTACTGGGTGAGGATGGAGAGTAAGAATAAGGAGTCTGGAGGCAACTTTAAATGTGATACAAAGCCCCTGGAGTTTTACACTGGGTATAGGTGTGTGAGTATGTGTTGACAGAGGGAAAGAAAGCAAAAAAGGTACCATTTGATTGAAGATTGATGACTCTGGCTATGGTCAGAGTGCAGGGGTCAAGAATAGAATGAAGAAGAACAGTGGAGATCTCAGTACAGTGGTTCAGTGAGTACTGATGGTGTGGACCAGGATGTCAGAAGTGGGGATGGGAGAAAGGGCTGGACTCAGGATGTGTTTTGAAGATAAAATCAACAGGTCTGGCTGACAGATTGGATGCGGAGGATGAAGGAGAGTTCTTACCTTGAGCAGGCAAGCAGTGGTGCCATTGACTGAATTAGGCAAGATTGGCAGAGAAGATTTTGGGGGGAGAACATCGAGAGACTTATTGTAAAGGGCTAAGTTTGAGATGCCTATTATAGGGTGAATTGAAGAGTCTGGATTCAGGGGAGATGATTTAGGGAGTCTTCCGCAAATAAATGGAATTTAAAGTCATGGGCCTAGGGGTGTCTGGGTGTCTCAGTCAGTTAAGTGTCTGACTCTTGTTTTTGGTTCAGGTCATGATCTCAGGGCCGTGGGATTGAGCTCTGTGTTGGGCTCGCGCTGGGCATGGAGCCTGCTTAAGATTCTCTCTCTCCCTCTCCCTCTGCCCCTCCCCCTATCTAAGAAGTAAATTTAAAAAAATAAAGTCATGGGCCTAGATTTGTCCTTTTAGGGAATGGAAATGTAGAGAGAAGAGAAGGAGTCCAGGGAAAAGCAGAATTGGCTGAGCACACATTTAGCATTTCTCTACTAATCCCTGGGATAAACAACCCATCAGATTTCTAGTGGAAGGAAGAAGACCGTGCCACTGTTGGTAATTCTAATTAGCATCATGGGAATCCCTTTCAGGAGGATGTTGGGGCTGGCCTGTGGCTCATGAGAGCTGGTGGTTAAATTTTCAGGAACTGTGCGGGCCAGTTGTTAACTATAGCCATTACTGGGGGAGTCACAGTGGGAGCATTTATGCTACAGAAATCAGCAAATGCTCCAAACTGAGGCTTTTTTTTTTTTTTAATTTGAGAGCCAGTTTATCAGCCCTGGAGAAAAAGTCAAAAAGAAGGCTTGGAATCTGAGTATCCAGCTTTGTGTAGAATGAGTCCTCAGAAAGGTAAGACAGTATTGTTTCTACTCAAAGGTAGCTGGAAAAGAACTGGGGACTTGAGAAATATCTTCCCTCTGGAGCACTGGAGGAAACATCAAGGTGGACCCCTGGTCCTGGGGCAAGAAAGCAGAGGGAACTCAGATGCCTGGGGCAGCTCTCTAACCTCGCCCCAAGTTGCTGGACACATGACACCTCCCTTCCTTTTGGAAAAGCAGCGAGTTTGTTCTTTGTAACACTTTTCCTTCTTTTTCCTCTACTCAATGCTGGTATTGTCACTACCACACCTATTTCATTGACTCCAAGATGCGTTTTCATGAAGGTGCAAATGGGTTGATTAGTTTATTCAGGAGTATTGACATGCTACGGTGCACTGAAGCTTACAGCCAATCTCCCTGCACGCTCGAGTGGGCCGTGCTTACCTCGACTGCCTCCAACAGGAATCGAGTGCTGGTTTGCACTGGTGTTCGGAGCTTGAGAGATGTGTCATGCCAGCCTCACTCTAATTATGATTTTCAGAAGATGTAGCTGTCTGGATAGAACGGGGCCATCAAGAGTGCACAAAAGGCAGGGGGAGGGGTAGACTGCAGAGAGCACATCCATGGAGGTTGAGCTTGGGAGGGAACAAAATGCCGTCCTTGTATTATCTGCTGCGCACAGCTGGGATGCCTACACACACACACACACACACACACACACACACACACACACCCTCATGAGCCTTCCGGAATGAGGTTTTCAGTTGGAAATGGATTCACTAAATCAGAGGACGTTGAGTCTGTAAGGAATCACAAAAGTCATCAAATCCAAAGCCTCATTTTTTTTCAAATGAGGAAACAAAGGCCCAGAGAGGTTAAATGATTTCTATGAGGCCACACAGCTAATCAGAGTAGAGGTGAGTCCCTGCCTTCCTGAACTCCAATTCTGGGGCCCTTTTTCCCATAAGCAAGCCGCCCCGTCTAAGTAAAGTTCTAAAACCTTGACTCGATGGCATATGTGTGTGTGTGTGTGTGTGTGTGTGTGTGTGTGTGCGTGCGTGGGCACATGCTTGCTTATGTGTAGAGCTGCTGGTATGTGATGCGAGTTTGCAGGAATAGTCTCTCCTTGCTTCGTGTTTTCACATCTCCCACAAGACAGGAATTAAAAGGAAGAAATAGCTGAACTGTTCCCTCAGGCAAGTAGATCTGTGGAAAAACAAAGAGTCAGCAGCTTGGTCTCCAAGGGGTCAGTCTGACTTCCTTCTCTCAGAAGCATCAAGGGCTACTTTTTCATCTCGACCATGTTCCAATCTTGCATAATCTATAATAATGTGATTCTGAATGCATTTTAGCAAATGCAAGATGGAATGGGACTCTGAACTCTACGGAACGTCGGATCTGTGAAACCCACAAGGAGCTGCAGGGAAGAGAGTTCACCAAGAGGAAAAACAGCCGCCTGTGTCCAGGTTAGGGGAATGGTCCTTCCCAGTTGGCGCCTCGTGGTCATTTTTGCTGCTGTTGTTCTTAAAAAAAGAGATGGCACCACGGAGTTGGAGGCACACCTTTTGCTCTTGCGTTTAATTGCAGCAAAAGCCATTTATTACCCTGCCTTCTTCCCCAGAGGAAACATTATCCTCTCCAGCAACCAGGCCTAGCTATGTGTGGCTCATCTAACTACCCTCAGAAACGATCTCATCACCTCTGCGTAATTCTGGGGCTGCTCTCTGGCCACATGTGGCCGTCCCCAGTTCAAGGGAGGCCCTCATGAAAGGAAGAAGGGCAGGAGCTGGGGTTTCTCTCCTTCTTTGAATTTTGCATAAAACTCCCTCCCAGCCCACGTAATGAGAAAACATCAATCATCCACGTTTCCCCAGGAATGTCGGAGGGCCATCCTGCGCCTCTTCACTGTCCTGCTCATCTGTACACAGGCAGGGCTTGTGAAATTGCTTTCCCTCAGAAAATATGTTTGTTTCCACCTTCCTTGGATGGCTCTCACAAATGAAAGTGCTTTGTCATTTTTAATGCCTGTGTTCCCTTTCCCCAGCTGCCTCCAGTCACAATCCAGCCAATAACACCCACAGGTATTTGGTTTAAAAAAACAAACACCCCAAAGCCCAGAGGATGGTTGGAATCTCCCAGTGTCCCCCTTGCTCTCCTTGAGTTATACAATATAAAAATGACGGCAAGGAGAGGTTCTTTACATTTCCTTGGCATCTCCTCGGGCCTTGGGCAGCATCTGGATAGACACAGAGAGACGGTGGAGCGGATGAGCTCTAGGTAACAGATGCCCACCTTAAAATGGAGGTAATAAACTCTGCCTGATTTCCCTTGCTGGCCAGCTCTGAGCATCAAGGGAATTAACAGAGGTGGACTCGCTTTATAAATGGGAAAGTATACTAAAAATGCAAGTTATTATTATTTCTAAAATGTCTCCAGCCTGCAATCTGTCATAGACACCTATCATTCTACTTAGATAATTGGGTAATTGCTCCTCATGCCAGAGGGAACAAAAGTCTCTCTTTGAAATGTTTGTACATCTCTGTGGAGGCTTAGGTATAGAGAACCCTGTAATAACAAGGTTTTGACTCCATGGAGATTTGCAGATGCCAAAGGACTAACAATATCCGCCTCTGAAAAAACAAATGCATCAAGCTTTTAATAGACAAGTTAGTAAGATGACCTGATTCCAGCATTATAAAAGAGTCACCCTCTAGAATACGGATATGGGCTCACCATTCTAGGATCCAAGCGTGATAGATTTGTTTCCCAAAAGTTATTTCAAAACAGAATCACCACAAAATGTGATCATTTCCCACATACCTACATTAAGTCCAGGCTAAGTCTGTCTTCGTTTCTTTGCCATCTCTATTTAGAAGCATCTGAGCTTTAACTCTATCTGCCCTTTCTTGACCACACCGTCCACTCAAACAGTTAAAGCTCTGTAAGCAAACATGTAATTGTGCCCAAATTACCAATCTTTCTAATCTTTCAAAGGGACCGCTTGTTACTTTATATAAACCTGAACATCTTCACAATGATCAAGAACCTGCTTCTCAAAATTTTGTCCGGAAGAACACCCTTCTGTCACCGTTGTTCACGTCCAATCCTTCCTGGACTAACCCTTTGTAAACTATATAAAAAATGAATTACTAGGACCATAAAACGTTGCTTGGATGTTGCAGCAATGGCAGATTACTATAAAAGTTTCTAAATTCTTACTCTAAATTTCTGCATTAAATTTGTTGAGGACCTCTAACAAATGGTTCACCAACCAGGAGTGGCCTAGGGACGGCTGTAGAGGGAATGAACTGTCTTGCTATCTTACTAACAATGGCTCAAATCCCAACTATGCAACTTCTCACCTCGTATAAGACTTTGTAAATCAGATGTTTTAATACTAGTTGTATTTGAGCAGGAAGCGGTCTTTACACAAAGCCTCTAAGCTAAGTAATCAATTGATAACTACGATGGAGGGCAGAATTCATACCAATACGAGTTACACAAGGCACTATCCAAGAGTAAATGAGGAAGTTACCCTAAGGTATGATGGAGGGAGCGGAAGGTTTGGGGCTGGCCGCTGTATAAAAAGAAAGCGAAAAAATTAAAGAAAAGCGATTCTAAATGTATATTCCATGGGATAGTAGATTAAGGGGCTAAAAGACCGCTAAACCCATGCTGGACCAAAGAACAGGAAGTATGTGAAAGCTGTGGGACAAAGAGTAGACCTGAGTGTGCCTATGCACGCACACGGGTGTGTATGTGTGTGCATGAGTGTGCATGTGTGTGCCTACAGTGCACTTGGGGGGCAGGCTGATTGGAGCTGAGTAAGGAAGGGCAGAAAAAGGGTTGAGGGAGCATTTTCAGAAAAGGGGTCGAATTTATATCCGTTGCTGTAATTGGTTTGTTTGTGTAGAGCAGAAAGAAGGGGGCAGTGGGGGGACATGATGGAGTGAAACACTGAGGGCTGTGATTCCCCTGCCTGATGAATTGGAGAGAAATTGTTAGTAACCAAGACTGGTCCCGCAGGGGTTCATTAAGTGACTGGCCCTCTACAATATCCTGTCATTTCCAACCCGGATGCGTCAACATTAGCCAGCTTTGCGGTATGCAATTGTGTGTCTGCAAGGGTGTGCGAAGGCGCAGGAGCATCTGCGGGCTGCATGCGTGTGCGTGTGTGTGTGCCTTTTCTTAGCGATACAGTTAAGTTTTCCATGGGAATTAGAATCACGAGGGTCACATGCAATTAAAAAAAGCAAAAAGCAAAAGGTGCTTTCTTACTGGAAACACAAATTTGCTTTGACACTTTAAAAAGTACCGTGGAGCCGGACAATAGGGAAACCAAGAAAGGATCTGAACTGGGTGGGCGGGGGTGCTGGGAAGCTGAAAAGAAGCCATTGGTGAACACATCCAAATGGTAACTTCTTAAACCGCCTGTGAAAGGGAGGGCCCGCAGCATTTATCTCCAGATTGTGAGGCCTGTCAGCCCCTGGGTAGGGGGGTGCGGGGGGTGGAGGGCAGAAACCAGAGTTACAGTAGAGAGTGAGGAAGAGATGAAGGGTGAATAAGCCAGATGAACAGACTGCCCAAAATGTCCGGGCCTGGGTGGCATGAGGACTCCCTGTTGCTTCAGCTTTGGTTATGAGTATGTTATTTTCCAGGCAAAGGTGGAAGGAAAACTCCTATAAGGAGTTTTAAGGGAATAGGAGTCCCACTGGGAACCCCACGATGGAGATCTTAGAAGAGCGCAAAGGAAAAAAAAAAACTAAAACTGCTCCCTGTGCCAGGGGAGCTTTCGGGGTTCAGTCTCAGAAGTGCTCTATCCCTGGGGGGAGCAGCCAAGGAGTCAGCGTCAAGGGTGTCAGAGCTGGGGAAAAGCTAACACCATCTGAGGGAAGACCCTATCCCTCCTACCCGCCCCCCGCCCCCCCGCCGCCACCCACCCCCAGTCAGCTTGCCTTGGACAAAGCCAGCCTTTAGTATCTGGACAGAGGGTCCTCTACCAGGCACAAAAGAAGGCATGAATTCAACCTATATCCTGTGTTTTGTAACAGTTTTGTGGAACTAACCATCAAAACGTAAGATCTGCAAGTCACAAAAGTAGCTGTCCTTTACTTCTTTCCTTGCTTCCTAAACCAGGTGTTTATCACATGTGCAGGGGAGGATGTCCTAGGATAAGTCTTGGCTCAAACTTCGTGCTGTAGGTCTGAATCATCCATCATTCACTAACCATAAGTAGAAGGGGCCACAAAGTGACTATTAAATCACATAACCTAAGTGACTGCAAATCATAGGGCTGACTATAGGTATTGCTGTTGGTGTTGTTAAGTATTTTACACTTAATACATATTAGTTCATTGTCCACATCATAATACCTATGTAAGAGAGTAAGATAGGTACTGTTATGACCATTTTTTTCCAACTTTATTGAGATACAATTGACATAGAAGGTTGTGTAAGTTTAAGGTGTAGGATGTGTTGATTTGATACCTTTATATGTTGCAAAATGATTACCACCGTAGTCTTAGCTAACAGCTCCATCATGTCACATACTTACCATTTCTTTTTTGTGGTGAGAATATTTAAGATCTACTGTCTCAGCGACTATTATCCTCCTTTTACCCACAAGGAAATTAAGTTTCAGAATTTAGGAATGTCCCACCTAGCTCAGAGTATCTGAGCCCACAGCCATGCTCTAGTTGCTTGCTCTCAGCCCCTCCAAATCCTGACTGTTGCCATTTCCTGAGCATCTCCCAGGTGCATGGCCATCCTGAGCAAATTACATACATTATCTAATTAACTCACTTGGTCCTCAGAGCCACAAATCAAGGTAAGGAGACACTGCCCAACCTCTAAGCACTTAGAAGCTGGCTGCTCCCACAGTCACATCATCCTTAGACCATTGGAAATGGTCCACGGTGGCAAAGAAATCACTTCTGGTCATAAATGTGGTCATTACATGTGGCAGGGATGGAATCTGGGGCTCTTACACCTGAAGAGTGAGAGGAGGCTCTAGATGACGCAGGAAGGATGCTTCTGACTCCCCTCATCCCTCCCATCCACGCTGTTCTCAGCACCAGTGACTACACAGATAGGAAATGAGCAAAGACTTCTGGAGTCATGTTCATTTTGCACTAACAGAAGGCAAATGGGGCTTTCCTGATGTTTTTTAACTCTAGGAGGCTGGAATTAAAATGAATGTCAATATTTTGGTTCAAAAACTCTATTTTTTCTACGTCTACCAAGAAGGACAAGGCTTAATTGTATTCCTTTATACAATCCTGGATGACTTTTTCTTTTTTTCATACAGCAATATAAAGAAAAGACCAGGGTGCTTTTCAAACAGAACCCAGTTTTAATGAGGGGATTTTGGAGTTGTTTATATAGCATGCCTCTTTCTCTGTATAATGCAAAGAACCTCTCCAGGTATTTTCAGCAGATTGATCTCATCAAGCAGTAGATTTATTAAAAAGAAATACACAAAGAAGGAAACAGGCCACTGTAATTATAAATTAGTATTTTTTTAAAAATAAAAATGGACTCCAAGTTTTTTTAGTCATTGAAATGGGCCCTGCACATCATGTATGTGATGTAATTGACAGCTTCAGACTGGGGAGGCTTTTGATGCATTATTAACCATAAAAAAGACATTAAATACCAGACTTGAATGCCATGGGGATGCATATTTCACTAGGAATTATTTTTCAATGTATGCTTAAAGTTTATTTTGGTAAACAGATGACTGGAGGCTGTCAGAGCTGGGGTGAGATTTATGTTCATTTGGAATCTTCTTGAAAGGAGAGGAAATGACTGGGACCTGTTGAACAAGGACAGCAAAATGTAAATCTTTTCTTGGCTCCAGGGGGGGCTGCAAAGTGCCCTACAAACAAGTCCTCCCAGGAATGTGGTTTCCAAGAGTCATCCCCGTGTAGATGCCTACAGGGGTGCAAACTGTAGGGGGTGGGGGAGGGGTTATACATTCCCTGTTCTCTAGCAGGAGGCAGCAAAGCAAAAACATCTGGACTGGCAAGCTGGCCTCAGGATGCCCTGTCGGATGCCTCGTTGAGTGTCAGCTGCAAACAGCACCCTGAATAATCCTTCCATCTCAGAGTCAACCCCATCTAGGCACCAAGAGCCCTTTCTTTCTGTTCTGAAAATTGCCAGTGATTCTGGCTGGGGACCTAGAACTTATTGACTGATTTTTGGTAAATAATGGTGGTGTCACCGTATCCATCTACAAACCCTTGCCTTGGGGTGTCTGCAGCCAGAGGAGCGAGCACAGAATTATAGTTCAGGCAGGACCAGTTCGGACCTTGTTAGACCTAAAGACAATTTCAGATGACCAGAGATAACAGTGTCTACTGTTAGGGCCTGTTCCTGCCTTTTTACTATTTGATATTTAAGAAGTCTCATCCTCAAGACATCACCATTTGGGCAGATACCAATAGATTCACATAGCTGCTCCAAGCTTATACATTCATATGGAATGCAATAAATTTTGCTTAACACTTGTTACATAGACACTTAACTACAGGTCCAGAGCCAAGCCATACACCCAGACCGTATGCATCTGTAAAATAGTTCACTGCACACATCCTGCCTCTGAAAAACAGAGTGCCCAGAAGATGCTAGGACAACTCTAGGGCTCTAGGATGGTCTTTTCTTTGGGTCAGTGATCCATGATTTGCACCAACAGGACATTACTGCCATAAAGAACACGTGTGTGCAAGATCACAGAGAATGACTCGGGAATGTACGTTCTTTTGCAGTCTTATCTTCTTGAAATTTTGTTGAAATTGGTTTATATTGTCTGGTGACCTTCCAGGTCCTGAAAAAGGCACTGCATCAGCCCATGCATTTGTGTTGTAGTTTCTTAACTGGACCAGGGCTTTGGTGATGCCTCCTCCAAGAGGCACTGATTCTAACAGAGGGTGCTTCTGTCCTGCAGGGGAGATCTAGCAAAGTTTGAGACACTTTTGGTTGTCACAGTGTGGGGGTGCTATGGGCATCTAGTGGTTACCAGAGATGCTGCTAGACATCCAACGATGCACACCCATGCTGTCGTCCCTCTGTCACAAAAATGTTCTAGCCTAAGAAGACATGAACAGACATTTTTCCAAAGAAGACATCCAAATGGCCAACAGACACATGAAAAAGTGTTCAATATCGCTCGGCATCAGGGAAATCCAAATCAAAACCTCAATGAGATACCACCTCACACCAGTCAGAATGGCTAAAATTAACAAGTCAGGAAA